>NW_027206391.1:0-453460 GCF_024711535.1 Dipodomys merriami
CTTCTTCTTCTTCTTCTTCTTCTTCTTCTTCTTCTTCTTCTTCTTCTTCTCTTCCTCCTCCTTGCCATCGTCATCGTGGTCATCTTCTTCTTTTCTCAGTGCTGAAGATCCAATGCAGGGACTTCCACATGCTAAGATTGGTCTCTACCACAGTTCTACATCCCAAGCCTGTAGAGCTTCTGAAAAGCTAGTTTGAGAACTTTACAATGCTTAATAATCAACACCAATTTTCCTTTTTCCTTTCTAGGCTCCAAAACAGGGAAAAGGATGTGGGGGGTGGAATACATGAGACAATCATCTAGGGAAAACTTTGCTGACTATAATATTTTAATTTTTTTTTAGTTGGCATTTAAAATATATTGCTATATAATTTAAAGCCTATTTTTAAAATTTCTTCATAGGGACAAAGACCAACTAATTTTTTTTTATCATTTTTATGTCTAAATTCAAAATTCTGTCTCTATAAGAATCTTTTCAAACATTCTTTTTTTTGTCAGTCATGTGGCTTGATCTCTGTGTTTGAGCGCTGTCCCTCAGCTCTTCAGCTCAAGATAAGTGCTCTACCACTTGAGCTACAATGCCACTTCCTTAAACCATTCTTTTGATATGACTTCTACTATCTCCTTTGAGGCAAAGCTGAAGTCTATATATTAAATATTCTAATTATGATATGCAGTAATTAGGAAGGATAAAACAATAGAAATCATGAAAAATATGTCAAACACAATGAAAAGGACAGTTACCCATCAAACAGATGCTTATCATCTTGACAGTTGGAGAATAACAGTCTGAGAATTTGCAGAATTCCTGAAAGGACAATATTTGAATTCAAAAGAAAGAGGAAAACACTTAAAATATTGAAAGACAAACATGCACCAATCGGTATTGCCTATAATCCTAGATGATCAGGAGGCTCATTAATGGCTAAAGACAAGCAAGAATAAACTAGATAACATCAACTGATAACCTTTCATATTTCAAAAAAGGACAGTATAACAGAAGTGAAAATATATGCAACATATAGAGGGTATATATTTTTTAATGCTACAATGTTATATCTGCAATGATCCTGAAGAGCTTAAGTATTTTTATATCATCTAATTCTATATAAATTTTATCTGAATAGGATATTTATTTAAAGAACATATGTAAATTAATAGTCAATAGGAGAAGCATATGAAATAAGCTCCTCTTTAGTAACTAAGAAAAAAGAAAATGTGACTAGCATGACCATTATATAAGAAGATGACACAAAATATATTAATGCATTTGTGGAGAAATGGCTATACTCAAAATAGCAGATCAATTTGTATAATACTGCAATCATTTTAGCAAGCAAGTTTTCAAGTCTTCAAAAGGTCAAAGATAATTGTATAGGATCCATACATTACACTTCTAAGAATGTATTGAGAAGTAAAAAACTTGTTTGCACAGGTAATGTAGTTCATTGACAGTACACTGGAATGGTATATATTGGACCCTAGAAATAATCCGCAAAAAAAAATTTTGAAAAGACATGCTATAGAGGATGTATGCTGGACAAATACCTGTAACTGAATTTTATATCTATTTTAATGTCTGTTCTAAACTTTACACATTTTCTATTTGAAGACATGAAAGTTTGTGAAAATTAGGCTTGAAAACCCCATGATTGTCTAATTCGCTTTCAAACCACTAAAATGTATACAATAAAAAGAGGTAATATATTGCATGTGAATTCCATGTTAGCAAAAAACTATTGTTAAAAATAATTCACACAAAATTCAGAATACCTAGAAATATTTTTGTTGTTGGCTAAAAACTCTTTGTAAACTACAGTTTTTAAAACGAAGATGTGATTTCTGTTTATTTTGAGTTTATACAGAGATAACTCAATCAAAAATTGTATGCCATAACTGGAATACCTTAAAATTAGGTATCTCTTATTAGTAATTAATAACTTTTTTTGGAAGAAATTTTAGAAATGACAGAAGACACAAATATATGCATCTGCATTTTATGAAAGCCATATGTTACTTGCTCAATCGAATTGCTATTCTGAACTTTGCTAGGAAAAAGTATTCTCAACATAAGAGCCAATAACAATGAAAAGAAACAAAATACACAATCATGGTGATTTATTTGGGAAAATAATAAATGAAATAAAACAATTCCATTTAAGGGCCTCCAATATTTGTGTTTATGAAGATATTCCTGAATGCCAACATCCATTGAATTTTTGGAATTTTAATTTTTACGAACATATGAAAACTAGAACAAGAAAAGAAATATAGTCTTAGATCAAACTAGGCTTGGAATACTTTTTTAGGGAGTCCGGTGGTGGGGCCTGAACTCTGGGCCTCGGTGCGGTCCCTCAGCTCTTCAGCTCAAGGCAAGCACACTACAATTTCAGCCACAGTGCCAATTCTGGCTTTTTTCTTTTTGCTTATGTGGTGCTGAGGATTCGAACCCAGGGCCTCATACATGCAAAGCAAGCACTTTACCACTGAGCCACCTTCCAAGCCCTGGAATAATTTTCTTAATTGTTTTCTTTTTCTTCTTCTTTTTTAAAAAAATTTATTAATAAAATTTTTATTGTGAAAATACCTGCAGAGGAGCTACAATTTCTGTTTTTAAGGTCTTCAAGCATTTATTTATCTTATTTTATTTTTGATTTTTTCTTACTGTGAAAATACCATACAGAGGAGTTACAATTACATGGGCAAGATAATGAATACATTTTTTATCAAGCATTGTTGCCTATTCTTTGTTTCCCCTTTCCATCCCTTCCCATCCTCCCCCTAGCCCCCTCTCAATCCTGCTCACCTCAAGCAAAGACATAAAGTTCATTTTTGCACATAACGTATTGTACATCTCATTATTGCCACGGATTCACCTGTATCCCTATTTAAACTATTTGTTTTTTCGCTTCTCCTCTACAAATTATACCAACGTACACTACAGTGAAAGCAGGGGTTATACCAGGGGGGAGGGACATACAAAGCAACAACAAAAAATCTCATAAATGTGTTAGAAACAACCACATGAAAGAAAAAAAAGCATTTGAATACATAACTTAGGGTTCATTTTTCTAACATCAACTTATCTGACCTTTTCTGCTTGACGCAGACATATACTAATTATTGCAAATAAAGGAAACCATGGGACCTAAGTGTCTTTGGGCCTGGCTTACTTCACTTAATATAATTTTCCCAATACTTTTCATTTCCTAACAAATGGAGCAATGTCATTCTTTCTGATGGAGGCATAGAATTCCATTGTGTATGTATACCACATTTTCTTGATCCATTCATCTACTGAGGGGCATCTGGTTTGGTTCCATATCTTAGCTATGGTAAATGCTGTTGCAATAAACATAGTCGTGCTGTGAGCTTTAGTGTGGCCTTGTTTGTGATCATGTGGGTAAATGCTGGGTCATAGGGGAGCTCTATGTGGAGTCTTTTGAGGAACTTCCATACTGCTTTCCAAAGTGGTTGAACAAATTTACACTCCCACCAACAATGCAGTAAGGTTTCCTTCTGTCCATATCCCCTCCAGCATCTGTGGTTATTAGAATTCTTGATTATAGCCATGTTAACTGGAGTGAGGTGGTATTTCAATGTTGTTTTGATTTGCTTTACTTTTATGGCGAGGGAGTTTGAGCATTTCTTTTTGTGTCTATCGGCCATCTTTCTTTCCTCTTCAGAGAAGATTCTCTTTAAGTCTTTAGCCCAATTATTTATTGGGCAGTTGTTTCTTTGAAGATTGGTTGTTGGTGGATTTAATTTATTGAATTCCAAGTATATTTTAAATATGAGATCCTTGTCTGTAAGACTAGTGAAGATCTTCTCCCAATCTGTGGGCTTTCAATTGATCTTGCTAGCTATGTGCTTTGCAATTCAGAAGCTCTGCAATTTCATGCAATCCCATTTTTCAAGCCTTTCTTTGATTTGTTGTGTTTCTGGGTCTCTATTAAGAAAATTTCGGCCTGTGCCAAGGAGTCCTAGGGTTTCAACTATTCCATCTTGTAATGTTTTCAGGGTATCTGACTCCGAGGTCTTTGATCCATTTGGAGTTGATTCTGGTGCAGGGTGATACATAAGGATCTAGCTTAATTTTCTGCAATTAGTTGACCAATTTTGCCAGCACCATTTACTGAAGAGGCTGTATTTCTTCCATTCTACTTTTTTAGCTCCCTTATCAAAAATTAGATGGCTATAAGTCTGTAGGTTCATTTCTGGATTTTCAATTTTATTCCATTGGTCTGAGGTTTGTTCTTGTGTCAGTACCAATCTGTTTTGATTACTATGGCTTTATAGTAGAGATTGAAATTTGGTATTGATGTTCCTCCAGCACTGTTATTTCTGTAGAGGATCGTTTTAGCTATTCGGGTCTTTATTGTTCCATATGAATTTTTGGATTGTCTCTTCTATTTACTTGAAGAATGATGATGGAATATTGATAGGTATTGCATTGAATTTGTAGGCAACCTTGGGAAGTATTGCCATTTTCAGGATTTTGATCTTTCCAATCCAGGTGTATGGGAGTTTTTGCCACTTTCTAAGTTCTGTTTTCATTTCCTTTTTCATGTTTTTAGTTAAGTTAATTACTAGGTATTTTATTTTTGTGGGGCTATTACAAATGGAGTTGCTTTCCGAAATTCAGCTACACTTTTCTCATTGTTGGCATATAGAAAAGCCATTGGTTTTTGAGGGTTATTTGTATACCCTGCTACACTGCTAAAATTTTTAATCAGCTTGAGTAATTTGGGAGTGGAGTTTGTGGGATTCTTTAAATACGAGATCATGACATTTACAAAGAGGGGAGTTTTAATTCTTCTTTGCCTATATCGATCATGTTTATGTTTGCATCTTGTCTTATTGCTGTAGCTAGGCATTCCAATACTAGATTGAAGAGCACTAGAGCCAATGGACAACTTTGTCTCCTACCTGAGTTAAGAGGAAATTGCTTTAGTTTTTCACGATTCAATATAATGCTTGCTGCAGGTTTGTCTTATACAGCCTTTATTGTATTGAAGAATGTTCCATGGATTCCTAATTTTTCCAGAACCTTCATCATAAAGGGGTGTTTGATCTTGTCCAATAGTTTTTCTGCATCTATTGAAATACCCATGTGGTTCTTTTCCTTGCTCCTGTTGAAGTGATGAATTATATTAATTGATTTGTGTATATTGAACCAGCTTTGCATACCTGAAATGAATCCTGTTTGATTGTGGTGGATGGTTTTTTGGATGAATTGTTGAAGTCGATTGGCTAAAATTTTGTTGAGAAATTTTGCATCAATATTCACCAAAGAAATGGGTCTACAAAAAAAAAAAAAAGAAATGGATCTACAGTTCTCTTTCTTTGATGAGTCCCTGCCTGGTTTTGGGATGAGGGTTATTGTAAAACACATGGGCAGCAAAGATGGCGCTGAGAGTGAGTTAAATGGGCACAGCCCAATTTGCTTTACATTCAGTGCGTAACCAGCCTGAGGAAGCTTAAGTACATCATAAGATGTGAACTTGACAGTGATTATTTCCTTCTCCTCCACTGCCATGCCACTCGCTGCTCTTTTTTTTTTTTTTGCTTTAAAAAGCGCTTGCTCTGTGTTAATAAATGAGTTTTCCTGCTTGACTTGACTCCCTGCTGGGTCTGATTGTCTCCCAGGCTAAGGGAGGCTGAGGAACGTGATAGCATCCGTGTTACCTTTCCTCAGACCCCATATATCTTTTGTGGGATGGACAAAGACCGGACATCTGGCTTCCAACTTGGGGCTTGAAAGGAAAAGATACTGGCTGAGGCTAAATGCTCTCAGGGTAAGTGAAACCCTTAGTATATGTAATGCTATCTCACAGAAAAAGGACTAAGAGGCAACATTAGGCCTAGAAGGAGTAAAGGAGGACTTGAGAATTGAGAAGGAAAAAGAATTGGTCAAATTTGATGGAGAACACACTGAAACAAGCACAGTGGAATTCAAAACGAGGGTGAAAGTTACTCCCTCTGACTCAGGTGCTCCTGATTGTTCTAAGCACCCTCCCTATTCCTCCTATTGGGGAGGAGGTACGGCACCCCACTCGACCCTCAAGAGTCACCTGCAAGACCCGTATCCCTACTGACCTTCTGTGGAGGGACTGAGGCCTTGGGAAGTAACCTACTCGGAGGCCTACCTTAGAAGGGAAGGGCCAATTGAGAGCCTGGACCCTAGGCCACAGGATTCGCTTCCCGAAGCATATCTGGTCAATCTGGCACCAGGATCTAACAGGCCCTGGGAATGGTATCCATGGAAAGCTAAGGATCTTAATGAGCTCTACAAGGAGGTAGTGGAGTATGGCCCAAACTCTCCTTGGGCCCAGAACTTTTTACAGGATATTTCTTATTACCCATGTGTCCTTAAGCACTGACTGCCTGTGACCAAAGCTGTCCTAAACTGTTCAGTTTATTAAATGATGTGCTTTCTTTAAGGAGGAATGCAGAGTATGAGCAAAGAATATATGGCAGGCTCAACACAAGATATCTATTACTTATGCCATGTTAACAGGGATGGGGGAAGGGTACTCCACTGGAGTCAAACAGGCCACAATACCTGGCCCCTACCATGACCAGGTGAGGCAGGCAGGACTTGCCGCTTGGTACAAACTGGACTATGGGCCTACTGAGTCCCCCATAGCAGGAGTAAAACAAAACCCTGGTGAGCCTCTAGCTGAGTTTGTAGACTGGGTCCAACAGAGCGTTCACCACAAGCTGCCAGCAGGTAACTTCTGAGATCAGTTTGTAAAGCTGCTTGTCTGGGAAGGAATGAATGAAGACCATCGCATGGCCTGCACGGGATTGAGAGAGAGTTCCTTGAACAGATGGGTGGTGGCCTTGCAGGATGTGGGAATGCAACAGCAACAGTCCCAATCATTAGCTTTAGCTTTACAGGATCAGACATCTGCAATGACTGAGGCTATTATCAGTTACTGGCAGCCCAAGGCCGAGGAACCCCAAGACCATCGGGGAGAGGGATTTGTTTTAAATGAGGGCAAGAGGGACACTTTAAGATGGACTGTTTACAACAATCCCTGCCAACAGGGGAGGGAGGGGGCACACTGCCCCCTACACCCTGTCCCGGGGACGGGGAGGGATACTGTTGGAAAAAGGATTGTGGATCCAAGTTTAATTTACATGAGAAGCCCTATTTGGGTGTAGCAATGGCCATTAACCAAACCTAAACTTATAGCCCTATACCTTATGGTGGAGGAACAGATAAACCTTGGGCACATATGCCCTACTCTGAGTCCTTGGAACATACCTGTATTTGTTAATCAAAAAGCCTCTGAGGCTTGGCATATGCTCCAAGATCTATGTTAGGTAAATGAAAGGATGGAGTTAGTAGGAACGCCCCTAAGAGGCATGCCCTGGACTTCCACTATACCTTCAGAATATACCTTAGTTTTGATTGATATTAAAGATTTTTTTTATATCCCCCTGCATCCAGATGACTGTGAGAAGTTTTCTTTCTCCATCCCTTTTCTTAATTTTCCCAGCCTGATCAGAAGTTTGAACGGATGGTGCTGCCACAGGGAATGGCTAATAGCCCAGCCTTTTCCAACACTACTTGGCCACAATTTTAGGGCCTGTGATAGGTTTAGATACCTCCGTTGCTTATGCCTACATGGATGATATAAATCTGGCGCACCAAGACCCCGGACACCTGGAGGGTCTTCTGGCCCAGGTTCTCACCATATTAAAAAAGGGGGGTTTCACCATAGCACTCAATAAAATTCAAAATGTACCTCCTTTTAAAATCCTTGGGTCCCAGGAGTTCCGGGAAGATGGCGGATGAGAAGCTGGAATCTGAACAAGCTCTCGCATAGAAAGCAGCTTTAGAGTTCCAGTGAACAGTCCTAAGCCAGAGAATCACACCAAGTGTGCCATCACAGGACAGAGAGTTAGACAAGAGAGGGGAAGCCAAGGCAAAAAGAAGCACCCGAGTGCTCGCCAGCAGCCGCCACGGCGGCGCCGGCGGCGGCAGGGTCGCAAGCGGCAGAGTCCACAGCCGGGGGCCATACCTGAGCGCTCACACAGAGAGTCCGGGACGAAGGAGCCAGACGCAGCAGGCGAGCGGATTCTACTCAACACCAGCAAGAACCAACAAAGAGCGGACATCTTCACCCTGCAGCTTGCAGACCAGAGACGACCCAGGATCCAAGACTCGGCACCAGAGACGACCCAGGATCCAAGACTCGGCATGAGTACAAGCCCGACATCCTCACTCCTCAGGGAGCAGAGGAAGGAAGGCCACCCCTCCCCCCCCAGCACCGGTGATCTCCATCTTGGATACCGACAAAGCTCGGAGTTGCTGCTAGCTCCAGCTCAGGCCTTGGAATAAAATGAGTCATTTAGCAGGTCACAAGAACTTAACGCCGAAGTGACCTGCCAGACTCAGCTCCATCCAGGGAAAAGTCACCCAGCTCAGGCGCCAGCCTAGCCTCACTGGGTAACCAGAGCCAGAGGCTGCCCCTCCCTCTAGCAGCCACCACAATCAATTGAAAAACAGAAACCCTGAGAATGGCTCCAGGCTGGGCGCTGTGAGCTTTATCACAAAATAGCCCCAGGGAAAAGCTACTGTTTGTTGAAAGGCCTCAACTCTACTCAGAACCTAGCCTCATCACCACATCCCCCTCTTTTGTGACTCTCAAAGCAGACCACCCTCCCAGAAAACTAACCTGGGAGGGGGAATCTCAAAATCTTGGGTAAAGCAGAGCATTTTTCTGCCTCTTCCAACCAACCGACTTAAGAAACCAATCAAGCCACAGGACCTCAAGCTGACCAGAGACTCCAACAAGAGACTGGTTGCAGACAAAAGGGAGATACAGGATTCTTCCCACTCCTCCCCCCCCCCAAAAAAAAAAAATCAAAAGACTTTTTTTTTTTTCTTTTTTCTTCTTCTTCTTCTTTTCTTTTTTTTTTGCTTGTTTTTTGTTTTTTGTTACCTTATATATATATATATATATATATATATATATATATATATGTATATATATATATATGTATATATATATATATATACATATATATATATGTATATATATAAATTTTTTTCTCCCTTCTAAAACTTTTATTAATCTTTAATTTTTGCCTCTTCTGAAAAAATAATTGTTTTCCAGTAACTTTTTTTTTTCTCTCATCTTATAATTTTTATTTCAGAATTACGTGAATGAGTTTTCCTTTCTTTTCTTGTCTTCTTTCTCTTTTTCTTTCTTTCTTAATTATCTTTTAGTCTTTTATCTAGCTCTACTGAACTTCTGATCTTTTCTTCTCCCTTAAAGCTTTTCACATCTCCTCTATGTCCCTCCCCTTCTCTGAACATATTCACATTCCTCTCTAAATAGACGGTCTTTTAACCTCTATAATAACATTAATTTTTACGTTTCTATTCTTTTTCTGGTCTCTCTTTATTCCCCTTTCCGTCTCTTCTTTTTCTCTCTCTCTCTACTTGCATCCTACCCATCCCATTTCCTGCACTGTGATTAGGACATAGTTAACTCTCCCTGTGCCTCCCCACACCAATCTATTCCTATTTTTTACCTACATCTCTCACTAATCCTAATAATTTCTGGTTTTCCAAATTCTTTTCTGCGGTTCGAAGTCCTTTAACATATAGTCGTTTGATGTTGAATAGAGGTATCTGTTGAACTAGATTGTATCTGTAGACTATTGACTATTGGTTGATGGTTGCCTTAAGATAGTGTTCTAGCACAAAACTGGTGCAATCTTTATCTGAAATGGGCCGAGTAAGCCGGAAAAACACAAGAAAAATGGCAAATTCAGGTATCTCAATTCCCAACCTTGATAATCAGGGATTAGAACAGATAAAGAATAATCCAGAGGAGAGTTCCCAAATAGCTCTACAAACACTAATAGCAAACATGATAAATGAGAAGTTTGACAATGTACAAAGGACTCTGTATGAGCGTGATAGGGAGAGAGAGGAGGCATCCCAGAAGTTTATACAGGAATATCATAAGCGTGAGGAAGCTTCTCAAAAACTGATACAGGATTTGCATGAACAACTTGAGAATACTCAAAGAGAAAGGGAGGAATGGCGTGAGCAGGCAGAGAAGACTCAAAGAGAACTGCAGGAATCCCACAGAAGGGAGGAAACTAATCAAAGAGTAATTCACGAATTAAGAGACCAGGTAGAGAATACACAAAGATCACTAAAGACATTCATGGAATCCATTAACAAAGAGCTGAAGGAAGTCAGGGAGACCACAAAGGGAATGCTGAATGGAACCCAACAGAAGGAATGGGAGTCCAAAGAAACCATAACCAATCAACTAAGTGATTTGAGAACAAACACTGAACACCAAATTAAGGAAGTAAAGAAATTCATACAAGACCTAAAACAGAGCTTCAACAAAGAACTTGAAGCCATCAAAGCTGACCAATAAGAAGGAAAAGAGATAAAAAACAAAGTAGAGAGTCTTGACAGCAGGTTAGACCATGCAGAAGATCGAATCTCAGGGATTGAAGACAGCCTAGATATTATAGATAAAGAACATACAACCATCCAAGACAAGTCCAAGAAATATGATAGGTCTATCCAACACCTGGAGGACACCATCAGAAGGCCCAATCTAAGGATAATGGGTGTAGAGGAGCACCTAGAAACAGAAGTTAATGGTCTAGGAAATTTGTTTAACAGGATCCTAGCAGAGAACTTCCCAAACATACAAAAAGATAGGCCTATTCAGATACAAGAAGCTTTTAGAACCCCAAATAGAACAGACCAGAATAGGACATCCCACCGTCACATTATAATCCACACAGGATCAACCCAGACCAAGGAAAAGATCCTTAAAGCTGTCAAGGAGAAAAGGTTAATCACCTATAAAAGGAAACCAATTAGAATTACCTCAGATTTCTCAGCAGAGACAATCAAAGCAAGAAGAGCCTGGAATGACGTATGCCATGCCCTAAAAACAAACAACTATCAACCAAGAATACTGTACCCAGCTAAACTCTCCTTCATAACTGAAGGCCAAATAAAAACCTTCCATAGCAAAGAAAAATTGAAACAATACATCTCCACCAAACCAGCCCTGCAAAAGATTCTTAAAGATGTCCTACACATAGAAAACCAACAAGAACGCAACAAAGGCCAAGAAACTGCACACAAACTGAGAATCCAAGAACCTTAGGAAGAACCCAGTTTTCACAGCCCCCAAGAAGGTGGATAACATGGCAGGAACTCCCAAATACCTCTCAGTCCTATCTCTTAACGTTAACGGACTGAACTCTCCAATTAAGCGACATAGACTGTCTAGTTGGATTAAAAAACGAGACCCTTCTATCTGCTGCCTGCAGGAGTCACATCTTGCCCGTAAAAACAAACATATTTTCAAGGTTAAAGGCTGGAACAAAATCTACCAAGCAAACGGCCCTCATAAACAGGCGGGAGTTGCAATCCTAATATCAGATAAAATAGACTTCAAATTAAAATTCTTGAGAAGAGATAAAGAAGGTTGCTACATATTAATTAAAGGATCTCTCCTCCAGGAGGATATTACAATTCTAAATATTTATTCGCCAAACAATGGAGCACCCAAATTTATCAAAGAAACACTACTTTCCCTCAAATCCCATATAGATCCAAAGACATTAATTGTTGGGGATTTTAACACACCACTCTCCCCACTAGATAGATCAACTCGGCAAAAACTCAACAGAGAAACCGCAGATCTAAACAGCTGCATAGATCAACTAGACTTAAGAGACATTTACCGAACATTTCACCCAGCAGCATCAGAATACACGTTCTTCTCAGCAGCACATGGAACGTTTTCTAAAATAGACCACATTTTAGGCCACAAAGCAAACTTGTCTAAATTCAGAAACATTGAAGTTATACCTTGCATTCTCTCTGACCACAAGGGAATAAAATTAGAACTCAACACCAAAAGCCACCAAAGAAAGTCCGGTATCACATGGAGGCTGAACAACACACTGCTGAATCATGAGTGGGTCATGGAAGAGATTAGAAAGGAAATTCAAATGTTCATGCTATTCAACAAAAATGAACACACAAATTACCAGCTCCTCTGGGACACAGCAAAGGCAGTACTCAGAGGCAAGTTTATAGCTCTGAGCTCCTACATCAACAAATTGGAGAGATCGGAAACTAACAATTTAATGACACATCTAAACCTCCTTGAAAAAGAGCAGCAAGATAAACCCCAATCCAATAGACGGAAAGAAATAATCAAAATTAAATCAGAATTAAATGAATTAGAATCCAAAAAAACTATAGAAAGAATCAACAAAACAAAGAGTTGGTTCTTCGAAAAACTTAACAAAATTGACAGACCCTTAGCAAACCTTATCAGAAAAAGGAGAGAGCACACCCAAATTAATAAACTCAGAGATGAGAATGGAAACATCACCACGGAAACAACCAAGATTCAGAACATTATAAGGGAATACTTCTCAAAACTTTATGCTAATAAGTTTGAGAACTTGACAGAAATGGACCTTTTCCTAGCAAATATTGACATGCCAAAACTAAACCAAGATGAGTTAAACCAGCTTAACAGGCCCATATCAACCATTGAAATAGAAACAGCAATAAGAGACCTCCCAGCTAAGAAAAGTCCAGGACCAGATGGTTTTACAGCGGAATTTTACAAGGCCTTCAAAGCAGAGCTCACACCAATACTCCTCCAACTCTTCAATGAAATTGAAAGAGAAAGCTCACTACCCAACACATTCTATGAAGCCATCATAACCCTCATCCCAAAACCAGGCAGGGACTCATCGAAGAAAGAAAACTATAGACCCATTTCTTTGATGAACATTGATGCAAAACTTCTCAACAAAATTTTGGCCAATCGACTTCAACAATTCATCCAAAAAATCATACACCATGATCAAACAGGATTCATTTCAGGGATGCAAAGCTGGTTCAATATACGTAAATCAATTAATATTATTCATCACATCAACAGGAGCAAGAATAAGAACCACATGGTTATCTCAATAGATGCAGAAAAAGCATTTGACAAGATCCAACACCCCTTTATGATGAAGGTTCTGGAAAAATTAGGAATCCATGGAACATTCCTCAATACAATAAAGGCTGTATATGACAAACCTACAGCCAGCATTATACTCAATGGTGAAAAACTAAAGCCATTTCCTCTTAACTCAGGAACAAGACAAGGATGCCCACTCTCTCCACTTCTCTTCAATCTAGTATTAGAATGCCTAGCTACAGCAATAAGGCAAGATGCAGACATAAAGGGGATCCAAATAGGGAAAGAAGAAATAAAACTTTCCCTCTTTGCAGATGACATTATCTTGTATTTAAAGAATCCCATAGACTCCACTCCCAAATTACTCAAGCTGATTCAAAACTTTGGCAAAGTAGCAGGATATAAAATTAACCCCCAAAAATCAATGGCTTTTCTATATGCCAACAATTAGAACAGTGTGGCTGAAATTAGGAAAGTAACTCCATTTGTAATAGCCCCACAAAAAATAAAATACCTAGGAATTAACTTAACCAAAGAAGTGAAGGACCTCTATGATGAAAACTTTAAAATCTTGAAAAAGGAAATCAACACAGAACTTAAAAAATGGCAAAACCTCCCATGCTCCTGGATTGGCAAGATTAACATCGTGAAAATGGCAATACTTCCCAAGGCTATCTACAAATTCAACGCGATACCTATCAAAATTCCACCCTCATTCTTCAAGGAAATAGAGGAGGCAATCCAAAAATTCATATGGAACAATAAAAGACCCCGAATAGCAAAAACGCTCCTCAACGGAAAGAACACTGCTGGAGGAATATCAATACCAAATTTCAAACTCTACTATAAAGCCATAGTAATCAAAACAGCTTGGTATTGGCATAAGAACAGACCTCAGGACCAATGGAATAGAATTGAAAACCCAGAAATGAACCTACAGACCTATAGCCATCTAATCTTCGATAAGGAAGCTAAAACAATAGAATGGAAGAAAGACAGCCTCTTCAGTAAATGGTGCTGGCAAAATTGGTTAACTACATGTAGAAAACTAAAGCTAGATCCTTATATATCACCCTGCACCAGAATCAACTCCAAATGGATCAAAGACCTTGAACTCAAAGCAGACACTCTGAAAACATTACAGGATGGAATAGGAGAAACCCTAGGTCTCCTTGGCTCAGGTCGAAATTTTCTGAATAGAGACCCGGAAGCACAACAAATCAAAGAAAGGTTGGACAAATGGGATTGCATAAGATTGCAGAGCTTCTGCAGGGCAAATGACATAGCTGGCAAGATCAATAGAAAGCCCACCGATTGGGAGAAGATCTTTACTAGCCATACAACGGACAAGGGTCTCATATCTAAAATATACTTGGAACTCAAAAAATTAAACCAACCAACAACAAATCCTCAAAGAAACAACTGCCCAATAAATAAGTGGGCAAAAGACTTAAAGAGAAGCTTCTCTGAAGAAGAAAGAAGGATGGCCAATAGACACATGAAGAAATGTTCAACATCCCTAGCCATAAAAGAAATGCAAATCAAAACAACATTGAGATATCACCTCACTCCAGTTAGAACAGCAAAAATCAAGAACTCTAACAACAACAGATGCTGGAGGGGATGTGGACAGAAAGGAACCTTACTTCATTGTTGGTGGGAATGTAAACTTGTTCAACCACTTTGGAAAGCAGTATGGAGGTTCCTCAAAAGACTTCACATAGATCTCCCCTATGATCCAGCAATCCCACTTTTGGGCATTTACCCAAATGTTTACAAACAAGACCACACTAAAGCTACCAGCACAACTATGTTTATTGCAGCACTATTTACCATAGCTAAGATATGGAACCAACCCAGATGCCCCTCAGTAGATGAATGGATCAAGAAAATGTGGTATATATACACAATGGAATTCTATGCCTCCATCAGAAAGAATGACATTTCCCCATTTGTTAGGAAATGGAAAGGTTTGGAAAAAATTATATTAAGTGAAGTAAGCCAGGCCCAAAGAAGCATAGGTCCCATGGTTTCCCTTATTTGCAATATCTAGTATAGGTATGAGTCAAGCAGAAAAGGCCAGATATTGTGATGTTAGGAAAATGAACCCTTAAATATGTATTTTAATGTTTTTGTTTCTTTCATGCATGTGTTTCTAATGCATTTATAAGATTATTTCTTTGTTGCTTTGTATGTCCCTCCCCCACAGTGTAACCCCCGCTTTCACTATATTTGATGTCAGTATAACATGTGGAGGAGATGGGGACAAACAAGTCGTTTAAGGATTCAGGGGGACCTGTTGCAACAATGAGAAGTACAAAATGTCATGTCAAAACCAGCTTTACAATTTCGGTGTGGGGGGGAGGGGGGTATAATTGGGTGGGGGGAGGGGGGGTAAAATTGGGTGGGGGGAGGGGGGAGGCAGGGAAGGGAAGTGAAGGGTAAACAAAGGAGGAGGCTGCAATGCTTGGTAAGAAATGTATGCATTATCCTGCCCATGTAATTGTAACCCCTCTGTACAGTATGTTCTCAAATAAAATAAAATACAATTAAAAAAAACAAAAAAAAAAAAAAAAAACAAGAAAATCCTTGGGTCCCACCTTACCTTGACTCAGGCCAGTCCCCTTAAGCCTTTGCCGGATATTCCAGGCTCTCTAACCTTAATCCAACTTCAGAGTCTTTTAGGGGAAATCAATTGGATGTTGCCATGGGTTTCTGTCCCTAAAGATAGTCTTGTGCCCTTATTTGCCCAACTAAAAGACAAGATGCCCCAAGAATTTATTACAATTACAGAAAGCCATCAGGCAATATTTTTACAGTTCCATAGCTTTGTTTACCATTAATATTTTAAATTTTTCAAAAAGGGCAACTGAATCCAGATTTCAGAAGCACTGGGGACAACTAAACTCTAAGCTCCAAGTAAAAGTCAGCTAAAGGACCCCCTGACACAACAATGGAGAAGACCTGACAACCTAGTTACTATGGGCAGGGGATTTGGATGCGTTTTTTTCCAATATGGGAGACAACGCCCATTTGGATGCCTTCGAGGAACCTTAAGTTTTTATCCATTTCCTCTATACAGGAGGATGTTCAAGGATAAACTAACCAACAAGAAATGAAAAACAGCTATGGTGGCCTAGGCTTGAGTTTAAAAGAGGAAAGCCAGAAAGATAACCATTAACCATCCCCAAGGGAAACCACCCTTGAGAAGCCTTGTGTTCTCTAACAATTGCAGATGGCGATACTCTAGCTGTTAGCTGTCCTGACACTCCCAGTCCTGGCAATGGCCCTACGAAATCTGCATCAACCTCAACGGGTGACCTGGGCAGTGATCAGCACTGTCAATGCAGAGATCATCAGTAGCACCACAAGAGAAGCTGTCCCTTAGACCTGGTGGCCTGACCTTCATTTTGATCACCACCCTATGTCATTATGTACAGACTGATTAATATTTCTGTAGGAACTAATTTTTTAATGTTACCTGCTTTAATTGTCCTTTTACTAATTGCTTGTATAATGGCATTATTGAATCCATAGGTATTGTTAAACAATCACCTTCTGTTATGCTTCTAGTTTAGATCTTTTTCAACCCCACAGGCAAATAGCTGGATTAGAACAAGCTCCACCTCTGGACTCTGAAGTGGCAAAGACTGCTATCCCATTCTTGATTATTAAAAAAACTGCTAATGACATTTCTTGGCCTGATAATGCTTTTGCTGATAATGCAATGCTTTCCTTGCATTCTACGTGCACTACAAAACTCTTATGAGCTTAGCCAGCCAGTTACATAAGATCAAGCTCCAAGGAAATGAATTTTCCTCTAGAGGAATTGCAACCAGAGACCGGTAAGTGGGGGTGTCAGTCTGACCAACCAAAGACAGGGCCTTCAGCTTCACTCTGAAGTTCCTGATGACGGAGAAGGCAGACAAGGCAATCCACCCAACCTAAGACAAGTGGATTCACTTTTTTAAACAAAGAAGGGGGAGAAGTTGGGAGCCTTTGGGAGCTGAGAGTAAAGCTCAAAGGTCCTCTTGACCCCTGTGCTCGCTTAAAGGCACGTACAAGGAAGGTGGCTTACTTAAAAGACACCAGGTGCTAAGGATTACTTTGCTACGTCTGCAGTTTGTTATATATTTTCATATTTTTCTGGACTATAATAGAATGGCCTATGTGTGGGGGCCCACGAGGATGCACTGTGCTCCCATATTCTGAAGAGAATGACCTTACAAGATACTGACTTTTTTATATATGCCCAGGAACTAATTGAACTGCTTTGGACATTTTTAACTGTGGTGGGACTGATGTTTATTACTGTGCTAGGTGGGCATTTGAGGTAACTGGGACAGGCTCTTGGATCATGCACGAGGGCCCTCCCTATCCTTGTCTGGTGATCTGGCCCCCCAGACTTTCCTCGAACCCCCAGGGTGGCCAATGCTATTCTTACCAATGTAATCCTGTTAAAATAACCATTACAGTGGAGGGAAAAGGATAACTAATTGGGAGGTGGGTCTGCCATTAAAACAAAAAAGGGGGAATCTGTAGAGCACATGGGCACCAAAGATGGCTCTGAGAGGGAGTTGAGTGTGCAGAGCCCAATTTGGTTTACGTTCAGTGTGTAACCAGCCCGTGGAAACTTAGGTGCATGATAGGGTGTGACTTTGACAGTGATAGGTTCCTTCTCCTCCACTGCCATGCTGCTTTTCTTTTTTTGCTTTAAAAAGGGCCTGCTCTGTGTTAATAAATGAGTTTTCCTGCTTGACTTGACTAACCGATGGGTCTCATTATCTCATGGGCTAAGGGAGGCTGGGTAACAGGCGAGTGGCTGCATTACCTTTCCTTGGCCCCCATCCATCATTCGTGGGACGGACTAACGAAGACCCGACAGGTTATAATGGTTTCATAGAATGAGTTCCGTAGAGAACTTTCTTTTTCAATTTCATTGAAGAGTTGGAGGAGTATTTGTGTGAGCTCTGCTTTGAATGCCTTGTAGAATTCTGCTGTAAAACCATCTGGTCCTGGGCTTTTCTTGGGAGGACTCTAATTGCTGTTTCTACTTCAATACTTGATATGGTCCTGTTTAAATGATTTAAGTCATCTTGGTTTAGTTTCGGCATGTCAATATTTGCTAGGAAAAGGTCCATTTCTGCCACGTTCTCAAATTTATTAGTATAAAGTTTTCAGAAGTATTCCCTTATAATGTTCTGAATCTCGGTTGTTTCTCTGGTGATGTTTCTATTCTAATCTCTGAGTTTATTTATTTGGGTTGTTTTCTTCTTTTTCTGATAAGGTTTGCCAAGGGTCTGTCAATTTTGTTAATTTTTTCGAAGAACCAACTGTTTGTTTTGTTGATTCCTTTTATGGTTTTTTGTGGATTCTAATTCATTTAATTCTGATTTAATTTTAATTATTTCTTTCCTTCTACTGGATTGGGGTTTATATTGCTGCTCTTATTTAAGGAGGCTCAGATGCCTTATTAAACCGTTGGTTTCAGATCTTTACAATTTGTTGATGTAGGAACTCAGAGCTATAAACTTGCCTCTGAGTACTGGTAATTTGTGTGTTCGTTTTTGTTGAATATCATGAACATTTGAATTTCCTTTCTAATCTCTTCCATGACCCACTCGTGATTCAGCAGTGGGTTATTCAGCCTCCATGTGTTACAGGACTTTCTTTGGTGGAGTTTGGTGTTGAGTTCTACTTATATTCCCTTGTGGTCTGAGATAATGCAAGGTATAAATTCAATGTTTTTGAATTTGGACAAGTTTGCTTTGTGGCCTAAAATGTGGACTTTGGAAAATGTTCCATGTGTTGCTGAGAAAAACATGTATTCTTATCCTGCTGGGTGAAATATTTGTTAGATGTCTGTTAAATCTAGTTGATCTATACAGTTGTTTAGATATGCGATTTCTCGAGTTGATCTATCTAGTGGGGAAAGTGGTGTGTTAAAGTCCCCATAAATTAATGTCTTTGGATCTATGTGGGATATGAGGAAAAGTAGTGTTTCTTGGATAAATTTAGGTGCTCCGTTGTTTGTTTAATAGGTATTTGCCATTGGAATATTCCCATACAGGAGATATCCCTTAATTATTAGTATGTAGCGACCTTCTTTATCACTTCTTACTAATTTTAATTTGAAGTCTATTTTATCTGATATTAGCATTGCAACTCCTGCCTGTTTATGGGGGCCGTTTGCTTGGTAGATTTCGTTCCAGCCTTTCATGTTGAAAATGTGCTTGTTTTTATGGGCAAGTTGTGACTCCTGAAGGGAACAGATAGAAGGATCTTGCTTTTTAATCCAACTGGGCAGTCTATGTTGCTTAATTGGAGAGTTAAGTCCGTTAAGGTCCACAGATAGGACTTAGAGGTGTTTGGGAGTTTCTGCCATTTTATGCAGCTTCTTGGGGGCTGCAGCAACTGGGTTCTTCCTATGGTTCTTGGATTCTCAGATTGGGTGTGGTTTCTTGGCATTTATTGTGGTCTTGTTGGTTTTCTCTGTGTAGGAAATCATTAAGAATCTTTTGTAGGGCTGGTGTGGGGGAGATATATTGTTTCAGTTGTTCTTTCGTATGGAAGGTTTTTAGTTTACCTTCGGTTATGAAGGAGAGTTAAGCTGGGTACAGTATTCTTGGTTGATAGTTGTTTGTTTTTAGTGCATGGCATACATCATTCCAGGCTCTTCTTGCTTTGTTTGCCTTTGCTGAGAAATCTGAGGTGATTCTAATTGGTTTCCCTTTATAGGTGATTCATCTTTTCTCCTTGACAGCTTTAAGGATCTTTTCCTTGGTCTGAATTGATCCAGTGTGGATTATAATGTGACAGTGGGATGTCCTATTCTGGTCTGGTCTATTTGAAGTCCTAAAACTTATTGTATCTGAATAGGTCTATCTTTTTTCATGTTTGGGAAGTTTTCTGCTAGGATCCTGTTAAACAAATTTCCTAGAACATTAACTTCTCTTTTTAAGTGCTCCTCTACACCCAGTATCCTCAGATTAGGCCTTCTGATGGTGTCTTCCAAATGTTGAGTAGATTTTTCATATTTCTTGGATTTGTCTTGGATGGTTATATGTTTTTTCTCTATAATATCCATGCTGTCTTCAATCCCCAAGATTCCATCTTCTGAATGTTCTAACCTACTCTCAAGACTTTCTACTTTTTTTCGTTTCTTTCTAGTTGGTTGGCTTTGATGGCTTCAAATTCTTTGTTGGAGCTTTGCTTTAGATCTTGTATGGACTTCTTTACTTCCTTAATTTGGTGTTCAGTGTTTATTCTCAAATCACTTAGTTGATTGGTTATGGTTTCCTTGGACTCCCATTCTTTCTGCTGTGTTCCATTCAGCATTCTCTTTGTGGAATCCTTGAGTTCTTTCAGTTCTCCATTTATGGACTCCATGAATGCCTTTAATGATCTTTGTGTATTCTCATCCTACTCTTGCAATTCCTGTATTATTCTTTGATTAGCTTCCTCTGGTTCATGCGATCCCAGTAGCTCTCTTTGACTCATTTCAGCCTGTTATTTATTTATTTCTGTTTGAGTGCTCTCAAGGTGCTCATGCAATTCCTGTATCAGTCTTTGAGTAGCTTCCTCATGCTCATAATATTCCTGTATTGGTCTTTCTTTTGCCTCCTCTCTCTCCCTATCATGCTCATACAGAGTCCTTTGCAGGTTTTCAATGTTTTCATTTACCATGTTTTCCAGTAGTGTTTGTAGAGCTTTTAGGGAGCTCTCATCTGTATTATTAATTATCTGTTCTGTCCACTGATTATCATGATTGGGAGTTGAGATACTCGGATTTGCCATTTTTCTTGTGTTTTTCTGCTTGTCTTGCCCATTTGGGATGAAAGTAACACTTTTGTGCTAGATCACTATCTTAAGGTAATCATCAACCAACGTCTGTAGTTGCTAAGTGATAGTTTGCAGATACACTCTAGTTCAACAGATATATCTATTCAACATCAAAAACTATGTATTAATGGGTTAAGAACCGCAAATAAGAATTTGGCAACCAGAAATTATTAGGTTTTGGGTGAGATATGGGTAAAAATAGGGACAGAAGGATATGGAAATGCAGAGGGTGAGTTAACTAAGTCCTAATCTCAAAGTGGGAAATAGGTTGGATAGATTGATAGTAGAGAGAGAGAAAATAAAAGAAGAGAACGATATAAAAAGAGACAAGAAAAAAATAGAAAAACAAATATTAAAAATTAAAAAGTGAAACACTTAAAAACTTAAAAATTATGCAAAATTAAAAATGTAATAATCACAGAAGAATGTGGATAGGATACGATAAGGGTACGGATAAAAAGGAGATGTGGAAAACTTTAAAAATGCTTAAAATATTATATAGATATAAAGTGCAGTACTACTATTAATGAATTTAAGTCTAAATGGTTTTGAATTGAGAAATACCTTTCCGGATTAAGTGTGTACCCAATGTGGAATAAGATCTAATAATTGACTAAGGGTATATATGAGGATGAGCAGAAGAACAATTAAGTCATGCAAAGAAGAACAAAAGAGAAGAAAAGGTGAAAAGAATGAAAAGGAAAGAAAAAAGGATCAAAAGGTCAGTAGCTCTAAACAAAAAAGAAAAAAAGAAAAGAGAGAAAAAAGGCACACACTTATACCCTTAAAATAAAAATTATAAGAGGAAGAAAAAAAGTTAATAGAAAACAATTTTTGAAAAGCTCAATATTAAATATTTTTTAAAGTTTTAGGAAAAAAATTTTGATAAAAGGTACAAGAAATTTCTTTGATTTTTTTCTGGGGAATGGGAAGATCCTGTATCTCCCTTGTGTCCTTAACCTGTCTCTATTTAGAGTCTCTGGTCTGCTTGTGGTGTTTGATTTTGCTGTGGCTTGGTTGGTTTCCTAAGTCGGTTAATATGAGCAGGGAGAAAAATGCTCTTCTTACCCAGGATTTTTTGATCCTCTTCCCAGGCTAGTTCAATGGGCAGGAGATCTGCTTTGAGTATCACAAAAGAGGGAGATGGCTGTTTCTTCTAGGTTAGAGATGCTGTGATGAGGCAATGTTCTGGGTAGAGTTGAGGCCTTTCAGCAAACAGTAGTTTTTCCCTGAGGGGCTAGCTTCTGAGTCATCACAGAGCCCAGCCTGGAGCCTTTTTCAGGGTTTATATTTAGTGTATTTCAATTGATTTTCAAGGCTGCTGTAGGGAGGAGCAGCCTCTCTTTTTGTGTACCCAGTGAAGAAATCCACTCCTGGGGCTTGCGGCCTCTGCTGGGTGACTTTTCCTTGGGTGGAGCTGAGCCTAACAGGTCAGGTTAGGTTCCTGTGACCTGCTAAATTACTCTTGTTTTCTTCCAATGCCTGAGTTGGAGCTAGCTGCTCAGCCAGGCCTTTGTCAGTATCAAAGATGGAGATCTCTGGTAGTGGGGAAGGGAGGGGTGGCCTTCCCTCCTCTGATCCTGAGAAGGAGTGAGGATGTCAAGCTTCTACTCATGCCAGAATCTTGGTTCCTGTATCGTCTCTGGTCTGCCAACTGCAGGATGAACATATCTGCTCCTTGTCAGTTCTTGCTGGTGTTGAATAGAATCCGCTCACCTGCTGCCTCTGCCTCTGGTGCCTTCGTCCCGGACTTTCTCTGTTACAGGTATGGCGGCTACAGTCGCCGCCACTGCCACCACAGATTCTACAGCAGCTGCTGCAGCTGGCAAGTGCTCAGATCTGTCTCCTTGCCTGTATTTTCCCGCTCTGGCCTAACTCTCTGTCCTGTGATGGCACACTTGGTGTGATTCTCTGGCTTAGAAGTGTTCACTGAAACAGAAAACCTGCTTTCTATGGGAGAGCTTGTTTAGCCTCCAGCTTCTCCTCCGCCATCATCCCGGAACTCCCTCTGAAACTTTTATTCAACTATTTTTCATTTCAAAATTAGGCAGTCTATTTTTCCAAAAGTTTCCTAGTGTAAAATAACTAATATTTCAATAGAAAGTAGAGTTTATTAATTTCAAGGGAATTTTAGATATACACATGATATTGTAGTAATGTTTATAGAATATTACTTGAAAAAATTCTGTTCAAACTCTTAAATATTTGTGTGTAATGACAGGGACAGAGGAAGATAATTCATACTGGTTAGGAATTTGCAATGCCTCAAAAATATATCAATAAATTGTTATAAGCACATAGTCAAGCTACCTGATATGGCTTAGTTTTTTTTGTTTATTTCTTAATTTATTCAATATTTTAACATGGATGCATGCACAGTGGTAACATTAAAATTATTAATCAAAATATAAATATTGCAAAATCATAGACAGGTATCATATGTTCAATAGTTAGCACTTATGATTCTAATAATAATATTGATGAAGATGATCATGACCACAGTGTAGCCTGATAATGACAAAGTTGTGATTGAAAAGAAAAAATTTTTAGACATCTTTTAAGCCAGATTTCCAACATTGAATACATAGTACTAAAAAGCAATGGATTAATACAATAAGAATAACAAGAGGAGAGTTTCAATATCAAGAAATACAATCACATAAATAGGTGAGAGACTAAAAACCCTTATGTTATTTTTTCAGTCTCTCTAAATATACTCACTTTTCTTGGTACTATTGTTTTCTTATAAATAAAATCGTTTATTTGCACATGTTGATTATCCCACATAGATAAAATATAATAAGCTGAATGCTTTCTGTTAGAAATGATCTTGTTTGTTCTAGCCTTGGGAATTGAGGAGAAAGCCTTTCACTACCCACATAGCTATTGGCTTAGTTATATATCCCTAGAAGTTAACAACACATGCCTCAAGCATGCTTCACTCATTAGGCAGAAATCCATGATCAGTTTTAGTTTCCATCCAGTTAACTGGAGAATATCTATGTATAAATTTATTAAGCACACTTGCCAACAAATAAAGCAATAAGAAAAATTTTGATGGACTAAGATGTAGTTTTCAACTTCGTGTGATTAGTTCAAATACCATTTACATAAAGACATTATTCATTAACCAATGTTTTCCAATGACATATTCTTCAATACAGCTGTAAACACATGACACAATTTACATAATGCCACTTACATATCTAGAGTTACCTTAAAAAGACACGGTCCTTAGAGCCAGGAGGAAAATTTATTTTTATTTCTGCATGAAACAATGTGTGACTTTATACCAATAAACTGAATTGGACCCTTTCCTTATTTGTAAGCTAGAGGGAAAACGTAAGGACGCTTCACTTTTCTTTTTTTTTGCTCTAGAAGTCAACAAATATATTTTTCAATACTTCTGGTAGATTACATCCATTTACCGATGAGAAATGTAAGGCCAGTAGCCAATGTAATGAGTAAATAATGATAATAGAATTTATGTCTGAGCTCTTCACTCTGTGTACTTACAAGCAGAAGTAATTTGGTGATGGAAAGGACCATATGAAATGTCTATGGGGAAAAACATACTTTGTAAAAGGTTGTTTATGTCTAGTTGACCAGTGATGATTACATGAAACAAGCTTATGTCAGGGGCATAATAAGGAGTACATAGAAATCATATTAGTGGCAGAAACTCAGAAAATCTTGATCAATCATCTTATATAATGGGTGGGAGCAGAAGGGTAAGAAGAAATCTAAAGGGTTCTACATCTCTGGCCAGGCAACTGTGTTAGAGATATTCTTGGTGATAGGGATTGCAGGTGGAAATGATGAATTTAGGGGAAAAAAACTCTGATATTTCCTAAGTTTATATTAAACACATGCAAAGATAGGTTTGTTTAGACATTATCAAAATATCCATGACCATGAATATGAAAAAGAATAATAAAATCGGGGAAGAGAAAAGCAAAGTCCTGACACAATTTTGAACAATGTGTTTACCAGTGTGGACAAGATTGGAAGAATGAGATAAATAAGGAAACAAGAAAGTAATAAACGCAGATTTACAGAAGTAAAGAAAGGAAAGAATTTGCAGGAAGAATAGGTCAAAACTGTTACAGAGACATTGAAGGAAATATGCTATTTGGATTTGAAAACTAAAAAGATATAGACAATTTAAATAAGAACAGTGTTTTGGAGATGAGATCTCCATGATGAAATAACCCTGTCAATCAACCTGCCACAAATTCTTATGTGTAGGAAGTGCTCTTATAAACTTCAAGCTTTTATTTAATGGAAGAGTTCAGACATTACCCTCACCACTAGGATTACATTCCTAAAAAGATAAGGCATTTTGCTTTAATGCCTTTCTTTCATTTTCTCTTACACATTGGCAAGTAATGAAGGATTCTGATGTAAAAATAATACAATGATGACTTGTAATAACACAACATCTAGGATCTAGTGCTAATTCGGATATTTACTAATTAGCTCCAAAGTTTATGGATATTTATATTTCTCCTGGGTAAACTAAAGAGTTCCAAGGAAATGTCCCTTAAGAGCATTTCAATTCTCGTATCACTGTTTGTCTCAAAATACTTTAAATTATACACCCTCTAATGTGGGCATAGGGTTATACTGTGGAACTTTCCCCTTCAGATAGTGAGTACTACCCTATGGCTTAACATGGAGAAAGTACCCTCACGCATAGACTGGGTGTGTGCTCACAAGTAGTGGTACTTGAACAAGGGAAAACATGGGACCTATGTTTCTTTGGGGCTGGATTACTTCACTTAATATAATTTTTTCTAAGTCTTTCCATTTCCTAACAAATGGAGAATTGTTATTCTTTCTGATGGAGGCAAATAATTCCTTTGTTTATATATTCCACATTTTCTTGATCCATTCATCTACTCAAGGGCATCTGGGTTGGTTCCATATGGTAGCTATGGTAAATAATACTGCAATAAACATGGTTGTGATGGAAGATTTAATATGGTCTTGTTTGTGATCATTTGGGTAAATGCCCCAAAGTGGGATTGCTGGGTCATAGGAGAGCTCTAGGAGTTTTTTGTGGATCCTCCATACAACTTTCCAAAGTGGTTGAACAAGTTTACACTCCCAATAACAATGAAGTAAATTTTCTTTCATTTGTTGTGTTTCTGCGTCTCTTTTAACAATTTTTCGGCCTATGCCAAGGAGATCTAATAATGAGTTCAGACCTGTAATGATTTCAGAGTGTCTGCTTTGACTCCGTGGTCCTTGATCCATTTGGATTTGATTCTGGTGCAGGATGACATATATGGATCTATTTTTTATTTTCTACAAGTAATTAACCAATTTTGCCAGCACCATTTACTGTAGAGGCTGTCTTTCTTCCATTCTATTTTTTTAGCTCCCTTATCAAATATTAGCTGACTATAGGTCTGTGGGTTTATTTCTGGGTTTTCAATTCTATTCCATTGGTCCTGAGGTCTGTTCTTGTGCCAGTACCAAGCTGTTTTGATTATAATGGTTTTGTAGTACTGTTTTAAATTTGGTATTGATATTCCTCCAGCACTGTTCTTTCTGTTAAGGATCGTTATAGCTATTAGGGTCTTTTAGTGTTCCATATGAATTTTTGGATTGCCTTTTCGATTTTCTTGAAGAATGAGGTTGGAATATTTATAGGTATCACATTGGATTGGTAGATAACCTTGGAAAATGTTGCCATTTTCACGATGTTGATTCTTCCAATACAGGAGCATGGGAGTTTTTTTGCCCATTCTAAGTTCTGTTTTGATTTCCTTTTTCAAGTTTTTAAAGTTTTCATCATAGAGATCCTCCATTTCTTTGGGTATGTTACTTTCTAGGTATTTTATTTTTTATGGGTCTATTACAAATTAAGTTGTTTTCCGGATTTCAGCACGCTTTTCTCAGTGTTGGCATACAGAAATGCCATTGATTTTTGAAGGTTAATTTTATACCCTGCTACTTTACCAATATTTTTAGTCACCTTGAGTAATTTGAGAGTAGAGTCTGTGGGATTCTTCAAATACAAGATCATGTCATCTGCAAAGAGGGAGAGTTGTACTTCTTCTTTCCCTTTTTGGATCCCTCTAATCTTTGCATCTTGTTTTATGGTTAAACTACGCATTTTAATTCTAAATTGAAGAGATGTGTAGAGAGTGGACATCCTTGTCTCGTTCCTTAGTTAGGAGGAAATGGCTTTAGTTTTTCACCATTAACTATAATGCTGGCTGTAGTTTTGTCATATAGAGCCTTTCTTGTGCTGAGGAATGTTCCTTGTATTCCTATTTTTTGCAGAATCTGCAATGTAAAGGGGGTGTTGGATCTTGTCAAATCCCTTTTGTGGTTCTTGTCTTTGCTCTTGGTGATATGATGAATTATATTAATTGATTTGCATATATTGAACCAACTTTGCATGAAATGAAACCTGAAATGAATCCTGTTTGATCATGATGTATGATTTTTTTTGGATGAATTGTTGAAGTCGATTGGCCAAAAGTGTGTTGAAAATTCTTGCATTAATGATCATCCAAGAAATGGGTCTATAGTTCTCTTTCTTTGATGACTCCCTGCCTGGTTTTGGGATGAGGGTTATGATGGCTTCATAGAATGAGTTTGGTAGTGAACTTTCTCTTTCAATTTCATTGAAGATTTGGAGGAGTGTTGGTGTGAGCTCTTCATAAAGGCCTTGTAGAATTCCACTGTAAAACCATCAGGATCTGGGCTTTTGTTAGATGGGAGGACTCTTACTGCTGTTTCTATTTCAATGTTGGATATGGGCCTGTTAAGATGGTTTAACTCATCTTGGTTTAGTTTCGGCATGTCAATATTTGCTAAGAAAAGGTCCATTTCTGCCAAGTTCTCAAACTTATTAGCATAAAGTATTCCCTTATAATGTGCTGAATCTTGGTTGTGTCTCTGGTGATGTTTCCATTGTTATCTCTGAATTTATTTTGTTGTGTTCTCTTGTTTTTCTGATAAGATTTGCTAAAGTTCTCTCAATTTTCTTAATTTTATCGATGAATCAACTCTTTCTTTTGTTGATTCTTTCTATGTTTTTTTATTCTATTTCTTTAATTCTGATTTAATATTAATTATTTATTTCCATCTACTGGATTGGGGATTATCTTGTTGCTCTTATTCAAGGAGTCTCAGATGTCTCATTAAATTGTTGGTTTCAGATCTGTAGAAGTTGTTTGGGTTGGAACTCAGAGCTATAAACTTGCCTCTGAGTACTGCCTTTGCTGTGTCCCAGAGTAGCTGGTAATTTGTGTGTTCATCTTTGCTGAATATCATGAATATTTGAATTTCCTTTCTAATGTCTTTCATGACCCACTGGTCATTCCACAGTGTGTTTGGTTATCAGCCTCCATGTGGTACAGGACGTTCTTCGGTGGCTTTTGGTGGTGAGTTCTAATTTTATTCCCTTGTTGTGTGAGAATGCAAGGTATAATTTCAATGTTTCTGAATTTGGAAAAGTTTGCTTTGTCACTTAAAATGTGGTCTATTTTGGAAAATGTTCCATGTGCTGCTGAGAAAAACGTGTATTCTGATGCTGCTGTGTGAAATATAGAGTGGATGTCTGTTAAATCTAGTTGACATATGCAGTTGTTTAGACCTCTCTGTTTCTCTGTTTCTCTGTTGATTTTTTGCCGAGTTGATCTATCTAGTGGGGAAAGTTGTGTGCTAAAGTCTCAAACAATTAATGTCTTTGGAGCTATGTCAGATTTGAGGGAAAGTAGTGTTTCTTGAATAATTTGGGTGCTTGGTTGTTTGCTGAATAGATAGTTCGAATTGTAATATTCTCGTGAAGGAGAGATCCCTTAATTAGTAAGTAGCAACCTTCCTTATCTCTTCTCACTAAATTTAATTGGAAGTCTATTTTATCTGTTATTAGGATTGAAACTTCCACCTGTTAATGGGGGCCGTTTGCTTGGTAGATTTTGTTCCAGCCTTTCACACTGAAAATATGTTCGTTTTTATGAGTAATATGTAACTCCTGAAGGCAGCAGATAGAAGGATCTTGCTTCTTAATCCAACTTGACAGTCTATGTCGCTTAATTGGAGAGTCAATCCGTTAATGTTGAGAGTTTGGTTTGAGACATGTTTGGGAGTTCCTGCCATTTTATGCCCCTTCTTCGGGGCTACAGCAACTGGGTTCTTCCTATGGTTCTTGGATTCTCAGTTTGGGTGTGGTTTCTTCGCCTTTATTGTCATCTTGTTGGTTTTCTATGTGTAGGGGATGGTGAAGTGTCATGTATAGGGCTTGGTGGATATATATTGTTTCAGTTGTTCTTTGGTATGGAAGGTTTTTATTTGGAATTCGGTTATGAAGTACAGTGTAGGTGGATACAGTATTCTTGGTTGATAGTTGTTTGTTTTTAGGGCATGGCATATGTCATTCCAGGCTCTTCTTGCTGTAATTGTCTCTGCTGAGATATCTGAGGTTATTCTAATTGGTTTCCCTTTGTAAGTGGTTGATCTTTTCTCCTTGACAGCTTTAAGGATTTTTTCCTTGGAATTGATCCTGTGGGGATTATAATGTCACGGTGGGATATCCTGTCCTAGTCTGGTCGATTTGGGGTACTAAAAGCTTCTTGAATCTGAATAGGTCTATCTTTCTGCATGTTTGAGAAGTTCTCTGCTTGGAACATGTTAACCAAATTTCCTAGACCATGAACTTCTGATTCTAGGTGCTCCTCTATACCCATTATCCTCAAATTAGGCCTTCTGATGGTGTCTTCCAAATGTTGAATAGATCCATAATATTTCTTGGATTTGTCTTGGATAGTTGTATTCTCATTCTTTATAATAACCTGGCTGTCTTCAATCCCTCAGATTCAATCTTGTGCATGGTCTACCCTGCTCTCAAGACTTTCCACTTTGTTTTTAATTTCTTTTCCTTCTATTTGGTCAGCTTTGATGACTTCAAATTCTTTGTTGGAGCTTTGTTTTAGATCTTATATGAACTTCATTACTTCCGTAATTTGGTTTTATGTTTATTCTCAAATCACTTAGTTGACCGGTTATGGTTTCCTTGGACTCCCATTCATTCTGTAGGGCTCCATTCAACATTCCCTTTCTGGTCTCCCTGACTTCTTTCAGCTGTCTTTTATTGGATTCCATGAATGCCTCTATTTGGTAAGAAAGTTACACCATTTTTGTGCTAGAACACTATTTTAAGGCAGGCATCAACCAAAGTCCTGAGTTGCACAGTGACAAATCTGGGCCTTTTGTCAGTATCAATTTCTGGGCCTTTGTCGGTATCAAAGATGGAGCTCTCTGGTTTCTGAGAAGGAGTGAGGATGTCAGGGTTCTACTCATGCCAGAGTCTTCATTACTGGGCTCTGTGTGGTCTGCGATCTGCAGCATGAATATATCTGTTCCTTGTCAGTTCTTCTTGGTGTTGAGTAGAAAACACACAGTGTCTGGCATCTTTTTGACTGGACTTTCTCTGTAGGCATGGTGGCTCCGGCGCTGATGCTCAGATCTGTTTCCTTGCCTGGATATTCCATCTCTGGCCAAACTCTCTGTACTGTGATGGCACACTGTGTGTGTATCTCTAGCCTAGCACTGTTGACTGGAACACTAAAACTGTTGTCTATGCAAAAGCTTGTTTAGCCTAGACCTTCTGCCATCTTCCTCCGAACTCTAGATTATGATTTTTATACTCTAACTTGTGACAATGATCTGCTGTCAGTTATTTTCTTCTTTTCTCCTTCTTTTGCCCTTCCACTTACATAATTTTTATTTAAAGAAACATATTTGAGCTTGTATTTCTAAATTATTCAAAATTATCTGAATTTCATCATTCTTCTGGCAGACTCCTATATATTTCTCAAGGGAATATTTTGTCACTCTCATTTTTATCCTATATGATATTGGATATCGTTCTGCCTAATTCAGTGCAAGATATAAATTACATTCATCCAGATATTTCAACACTTGTACCACCATAAAATCCTTTCTTATATAGAAATCATGATTTTAGTATTTCTGGGGAGGTGTCATCTGTCATTTTTGATTGACCCTAAGTGATACTTATATGCAAACATGTTTTAAACCAATATGCCATTCCGTAGATGAACGACTCAAAAAATGTGATACGTATATATATATATATATATATATATATATATATATATATATATATATATATATATATGTGTGTGTGTGTGTGTGTGTGTGTGTGTGTGTGTGTGTGTGTGTGTGTGTGTTTGAATTCTATGCTTCCAATTCAAAAGGAAATGGAAACATTTTTAAAAATCGTGCTAAATAAAATAAGCAAGACTCAAAGAAACAGATTCCATAGTTTCCCTCATTTGTAATAATAACAAATTCATAGATTAACACTAGCAGATGAGCAGAATGGCTGAAAAGCTTTGTATATAGGACCATACAATATCATCTTGAGCAAAATGAACACCTAGATATGGAAATAGAGGTTTTTCTTTGTGGTTGTTTTTTTTTTTAATGTACTATGTGATTTATTTTTTCTTTTGTGTTTTCCCCTATAGTTTATCCACTGCTGTGTTTGATTTCAGTACTGTGTGTATTGCACATGCATTGATCTTAATTTGACAAAATAAGATAAACAACAAATTGGACAGACAAAGGACAAAGGGTAAACCAATGCAATAGCAATACTCACAAGACAACATGTTGGAAATTTACATTACAACTTGTGAGGGGTTTGGGGGGAAAGGAAAAGTGTGAGAAAAATGAGGTAGTGGGTAAAATTTTGACATGTTATGTATTCACTACCTTACAATTAATGCAACCCTTGTACATATCACCTTAAAAATAAAATTAAACTAAAAATAAGTTACATAAAGTATAATTTCACTGTATTGCTATAGTAAATATTATTATATGTGCATTTCCTTTTTAAAAATGAACACTATTTGGCATCTAAATTGAGTTAATTAGACCTTTCTTTATCAGAGGTTCATAAACTTGAATGTTACCCAAATATACAATATTTTCACAATATACCTGCCACAATTTTCAAAAAAGTTAAGTTTAGTATTGTCTGATAGTAAAACAGAAAACAGTTTAATTCTCTGGAAACTCCTAGCTTTTAAAACTGAATAATTGTTAAAAACACAGAATATATGTGTTCTTCAAAGTTCTTACAAATACTAACTAGTCATTTTCAAATTCTCAACATTCCATATCAGAGATATTCAAAGTAGTACCTGTTTGCATGTTATTTAATTCTGCAATAGCTGCAGTTTCTAACAGGGCGTTACATATTGAGAAATCAACAGAAAAAAATAGCCACATTCTGGTGGATGATATAACTACAAAGTACGTGTCATAATTAATTCCTCAAGAATAAACATTTGTTCATCAGAGTAAGCTATTATTTCTGTGACCATCAATCCCAAGCTTTTATGCCATAAAGTCTTCCTAGCCCAACAGTATCCAATTTGTAAGGTGGACCTTAAAATTCCCTTAATTCACATCATGAATAGCTTATCACTATTGTGAAAAAATACTACACTTGTGTTAATATGATGCCCTTTCTATTGTGGAAAGTACACTACACTAAACTTTGCTGCAACATTTTTCTGATTTCTACAAATCAGGACACTTGCAAATATTATTTATATTTTTTATCTATCATAGATATTCAGGAGGCTAAGACCAGAAGATTATGGTTCAAAGCCCACCCCGTCAGGAAAATTCTTTAGATTCTTATCTCCCATAAACTTCTCAGGAAAAGCTAGACTCAAGTGGCACTGAGGTTGAAGTTGTAGGGCATGAGCCTTGAGCACAAACCGGCTCAAAGGGAGTGGCCAGGCCCAGAGTTCAAACCTGAGGACAAACCAAAAAATAAAAACCAACTCCCACCCTAGCATTTTTCTCATTGTATACAGAGGCACGTAATTAAGGAAATTTCTTCCAGTATTACGAATAGATAGAAGAACCAAGACCTCACAAAATTACTCTCTTCATACCATGTTACACCACAGCCTAAAAAAATTGCTTGTTCTAAATTTATAAATTAATATCTATTTGTTGGCATTTCTGTCTAGATTATTCACACGATCATTTTATACATGAACTGTTGGAATTATCAATTAACTAAGTTCTAATTATATCTCGCTTGAAAGAATATTTTAAGCAAATAAAATGCCAGATTCATTTGTGAATTTGTCAATTAAAACCTGTACTTAAAAAAATTTTTGTAGTATCCTATAGAATATGACATTACAAACAAAACCAAAATATTTATTTTAAATCTAAATTCTAAATTAGCAAGGTCTACAAAGTCCTACATTAGATGACTTTGGTATTTTTCCAGGCTTAAACTTTTGTAATCCTTCATAATTTCTTTGAAATCCAACAGAATGATGCTTACTTTTTCAAATTTTTGATTGGGAATCATGAGCCATTTTGCATGTAGGAATGTTGTTTAATGAAGAGAGCATTTAAAACACAACTGAGGATTATATATGAGTTTCATTTCAATAGGAAACTTGCCTTCTCAAAATATAATGACAAAATTAGCCCAAACTTCCAACTGTGTATTCATTTCTTGTTGTTTGGTTTGTTTTATTAGACAAAATTATACTGCCTGGTCCAGGGAAGGTATCACTATGTAATTCCACTCTCTAATCTCCTGTCTTAGTCTGAGTGCTAGAATTCCAAGATTTTATCAAATTGCCCTGCCATAGTTTGATGGTTTATTTAATCTAGATAGAAACTAGCAATTCTGAACTTCTATGATCTTATACATTAGACTGACTGCTCAAACCGTTTCTGTACAATTTTCAAAGATGTTCTATCATTTGACACAGGATATGAACATTTTCAGATGCACCTTCAGGGGTCTCTGATTCATTCTTCCATGGATCCAATCCCTTTAATAATGATTACTTGAATTTCTTGTTATCTCTGATGCCTAGGTATGGAATATTCTCAAACATCTTTGAAGAAATTTCACTTGAGGACTTTCTAATATTAAAAATTATCACTTGATCTAGTCTTACTCAGGATATATTTTCTATTGTTTTCTAACATTTCTCCATATTCTGAGAGTTGTTTCATTTGTGCAGGTGTGTTTGCACATATATGGGCCTCTGTGTGTATGTGTATGTTTTTATGTGTGTATGCAAAAGCCTCAGCAACCTTATTCAGCAATCTTGCTCATGAATAGTATTCCATCACTTGAGCTAATGCCTAGTATTCTAGCTACTCAGGAGGCTGAGATCTGAGGATTGCAGTTCAAATCCAGTATGAGTCGGAAAGAAAGGTTCTGAGACACTTATCTCCAATTAACCACCAGAAAACTGGAAGTGGCGCTGTGGCTCAAGAAGTAGAGCACTAGCCTTGAGCTGAAGAGTGGAGAGATATTGCCCAGGCCGAGTTCAAACCCTGCTACAAGCATCAAAAAAAAAAAAAATAGAAAAAAGATAAAAGAAAGGAAAAGAAATAAGATCATGGCCATCAGTTCATTGCTAGTATAATTCCCGCTTTCTCACCATGGACTTTTTTTCCAGTTAAGTTTATGCTCTTATATGTAACTTGCTTTGGAACCAGAATTATTCTTCCATTGTACATTTTACAAATTTGTGTGATAAGCAACCATAATTTAGAGATAGATGAGAGAGTGGCCTCATTGTTCATGTCCCTCTTAGTATTAATTATTTCTCTATGCCATTCCCATAGATCTACATAATGGACTTGGCTTTCTTGGTTCAATGTTGTCTTATTTTCAGAGTCTTCTATAGTATATTGATCCATTATACTTAAACACAGAACTTTTCTTTCTCTTATTATTCCTATTGTTTCTTCTACTGTTAACTTGTGTACACTTGGGAAATAATGCACAACACACACACAAATAAACTTTTCTGAGAATCTTCTCCCAGTTAAATTTAATTTAATAGCACTTATGAAATTTGAACTTAATGTACTCCTGGATAATGGTTTCTTTTATGTATTATAGTAAAAATAGTGTACAGAGGGCTTACAGTTACATAAGTAAGGTAATGACTACATGTCCTATTGTTACATCCTCTTTTGTTTTTCCTGTGGTATCCATTCCGTCCCCATCTACCAAATTCCCCCTCCCTTCCCCAAGTTGTAAAGTTCGTTTTCTACATAGTGTCTTGTTCATATCGTTGTTACAATAGGTCATCCTGAATCTTTGTTTCAGCATTTTTTTGTTTCTCTTCCTCTCCCCACACTAGAAAAATGTGTATACAAGATGCAGGGCACCAACATCATATCCAGTGAAAACAGGAGTTATATCATGGGGGAAGAACATGGAGGAGAAACGAAAAAACTCACATAATACATTTTAGATACATCAAAAACAATTGCAATAAAGAAAAAAAACAAGTTGTGTCCCTATCTTGGGATTCATTTTACTTAACATCTTATATGGCCATATGTACATGAATAATGTTTTTATAAGCCATTTAAATTTTATATTTTGTATTTACTAATTTGTCTTTGAAAGGCGTGTTACCTTATATCCAAAGATGTCTTTAAATTAAGACAATAGTAGGCTCATTTTATGCCAACACAAAATATAAACACCAATGATATTTTTCCCTAAAAGAAATACTCATAAAAAATCATGAAATTCGGGGGAAGATGGCAGAGGAGAAGCTGAAAACTAAACAAGCTTTCCCATAGAAAGCATTTTAGTATTCCAGTGAACAGTCTTAGGCTACTGAGTCACACCAAGTGTGTCATCTCAATACAGAGAGTTTAGACAAAGAGGGAAAATCCAAGCAAGGAAACAGATCTGAACACATGCAGCTAGCCATGGCTGCAGTGGCAGAGTTGGTAGCAGAGACACTTGTAGCAGCCAGAGAGAATCTGGGACAGATTTGTCCCAGAGAGAATCTGGGACAAAGGTGCCAGATGTGGCGGGCAAGCGGATTCTACCCAACACAAGCAAGAACTGACAAGGAACAGATATCTTCATCCTGCAGATCACAGACCAGAAACTGCCAGGAATAAGACTCTGGCATGAGTAGAATCCTGATCTCCTCATTCCTTCTCAGGGAGCAGAGGAGAGAAGGCTGGACATCCCCTACCACTGGAGAGATCTCCATCTTTGATACTAATAAAGGCCCGGCTGAGCAACTAGCTCCAATTCAGGCCTCGGGAAAAAACCAAAGAGTCATTTAGCAGGTCATAGGAACCTGCACTGACCTGCCAGGCTCAGCTGTACCCAGGGGAAAATCAACCACCCCAGACAGAGAAAAATCTGCCCCCTGAGGAGTGACTTTCATCACTAGGTAAACAGAGCTGCCCCTCCCTACAGCCTAGACAAACAATTGAAACTCAGTAAACATAAACCCTGATAATGGCTCCAAGCTGGGCTCTCTGAGAGTCTCAGGAGCTAGCCCAGCAAGGCAAAGCTACTGATTTCTGAAAGGCCTCAACTCTACCCATAACCTAGTCTCATCACAGCATCTCCAAACTAGAGGAAACTCCCATCTCCTTCTTTTGGGAAACTCAAAGCAAATCTACCTCCCGCTGAACTAGCCTGGGAGGAGGATTACAAAACAATGGGTTAGGCAAAGCATTTTTCTGCCTGCTCAAACAAACTGACTTAAGAAAACAATCAAGCCACAGGAAAACCAAACACCAAAAGTAGACCAGAGACTCCACCAAGAGACTGGTTATGGACACAGAAGATACACAATCATCCTATTGCCCCCATCACACCCCCCCAAAAAAAAATCAAAGAACTCTTTTTTTTAATTTAATTTAATTTTTTATTGTTAGAATACAGTACAAAGGAGTTACAATTACATGAGCAAGATAACAAGTATATTTCTTATCAAGCATTGTTGCCTCCTTGTTGTTTCCCCTTCCCATCCCTTCCCATACTTCTCCCCTCCCCCTACCCGATCCTTCCCCACCCCCTACCAAAGTTGTTAAGTTCGTTTTTTGACATAATGAATTGTACATCTCATTATTGCAATCAAACAACTCTTATTTGAACTTTTTTTAAAAAAAATAATTTTTAAAATTGTTTTCTATTAATATTATTTTCTTCCCTTAATTTTTATTTTAGGTGTGTATGTGTGTGTGTGTGTGCTTTTTAAATCTCTTCTGATCTTTTGGTCCTTTATTAGTATTCTTTTCATTTTTTTTTTCTATTTCTTTCTTTTTTTGCGTGACTAAATTGCTGTTCTGTTCATTCCCAGATATATACCTGTTGCCGATTATTAGACCTTATACCCCATTGTGTACACACTTAATCCAGAAGTTTATTACTCAATTCACAACCTCTTAGGCTTAAATTCTTTAATAGCAGTATTATATCTTTATATGTATATAATTTTAAAGTAACTAATTTTAAGAATTTTTATTTTTTAGTTTTCATTTCTCCTTTCAATCCATCCCTTCTTCTCATCTTATCCTTTTCTTCTCTCAATATCATTTGTTTAAACTTACATAATTTTTAAGTGTTTCACTACTTAGATTTAAATTTTGGTTTTTCCATTTTTTTCTTGTTCTTTTTTTGTATTCTCTCTCCTATTATTCTATGCAAACTATTTCCCTCTCTAAGATTAGGACTTGGTTAAATACCACATTTTCTCGATCCATCCATCTACTGAGGGGCATCTGGGTTGGTTCCATATCTTATCTATATTAAATAATGCTGCAATAAATATAGTTGTGCTGGTACCTTAAGTATGGTCTTGTTTGTGATCATTTGGATAAATGCCCAAATGGAAATTGTTGGGTCATAGGGAAGTTCTAGGTGGAATCTTTTGAGGAACCTTCATACTACTCCAAAGTGGTTGAACAAGTTACACTCCCACCAACAATGCAATAAGGTTCCCTTCTGGCCACATCCCTTCAAGGATGGGGTGAGGTAGTATCTAAATGTTGTTTTAATTTGCTTTTCTTTTATGGCTTGGGAGGTTGATCATTTCTTCATGTATCTATTGGCCTTCCTTCTTTCCTTTTCAGAGAAGTTTCTCTTTAAGTCTTTAGTCCACTTATTTATTGGGCAGTTGTTTCTTTTAGGATTTGTTGTTGGGGGATTTAATGTTTTGAGTTCCACATATATTTTAGATATGAGACCCTTGTCTATTGCATGGCTAGTGAAGATCTTCTCCCAATGAATGTGCTTTCTATTGATCTTGCCAGCCATGTCCTTTGCCATGCAGAAGCTCTGCAATTTCATACAATCCCATTTGTCCAAACTTTCTTTGATTTTTTTGTGCTTCTGGGTCTCTATTAAGAAAATTTCAGCCTCTGCAAAGGATACCTAGGGTATATCCGACTCTATCCTGTAATGTTTTCAGAGTATCTGCTTTGACTCCGAGGTCTTTGATTCATTTGGAGTTGATTTGGTACAGGATGATATATAAGGATCTAGCTTTAGTTTTCTATGAGTGATTAACCAATTTTGCCAGTACTTTTACTGAAGAGGCTGTCTTTGTTGCATTCTATTTTTTATCTCCTTTATCAAAGATTAGGTGCCTATTGGTCTGTAGGCTTATTTCTGGATTTTCAATTCTATTCCATTGGTTCTGAGGTCTGTTCTTGTGCCAGTACGAAGCTGTTTTATTTGCTAAGGCTTCATAGTACAGTTTGAAATTTGGTATTGATATTACTCCAGCACTGTTCTTTCTGTAAAGGATTGTTAATGCTATTCATTGCCTTTTATCATTCCATATGACTTTTTGGATTGCCTCTTCTATTTCCATGAAGAATAAGATTGAAATATTGATAGGTATTGCATCGAATTTGTAGATAGCCTTGGGAAGTATTGCCATTTTCACGATGTTAATCCTTCCAATCCAGGATCAAGGGAGTTTTTTCACTTTCTAAGTTCTGTTTTTTATTTCCTTTTTCAGGTTTTTAAAGTTTTCATCATGGAGATTCTTTATTTCTTTGGTTGAGTTAATTCATTGGTATTCTATTTTTTGTGGGGTTATTAAGAATGGAGTTGCTTTTCTGATTTCAGCCACGCTTTTCTCATTGTTGGCATACAGAAAAGCAACTGATTTTTGAGGGTTAATTTTATACCCTGATACATTGCCATTTTTTGAATCAGTATGAGTGATTTGGGAGTGGAGTCCATGGGATTCTTTAAATACAAGATCATGTCATCTGCAAAGAGGGAGCGATTTACTTCATCTTTCCCTGTTTGGATCCCTTTTATGTTTTCATCTTTTCTTATTGCTGTAGCTAGGCATGCTAATAGTACATTGAAAAGAAGTGGAGAAAGTGGATGTCCTTGTCTCGTTCCTGAGTTATGAGGAAATGTCTTTACTTTTTGACCATTAAGTATAATGCTGGCTGCAGGTTTGTCATATACAGCCTTTATTTTATTGAGGAATGTTCCCTGGATTCCTAGTTTATCCAGAAACTTCATCATAAAGTAGTGTTAATTAATGGATTTGTGTATATTGAAACAGCTTTGCATCCCTGAACTGAATCCTGTTTCATCATGGTATGTAATTTTTTGGATGAATTGTTGAATTATTTGGCCAAAATTTTGTTGAGAAGTTTGGCATCAATGTTCATCAATGTAATGTGTGTCTAATCCTCTTTCATTGATGATTTTCCTGCCTGGTTTTGGGATGAAGGTTATTATGGCTTCATAGACTTAGTTTGGTTGTGAACTTTCTCTTTCAATTTCATTGAAGAGTTGGAGGAGTATTGGTATGAGCTTTGCTTTGAAAGCCTTGTAGAATTCCGCTGTAAATCCATGTGGTCCTGGGCTTTTCTTAGACAGGAGGTCTCTTACTGCTTTTTCTATTTCAATGTTTGATATGGGCCTGTTTAACTCATTTACTCCTTTTCAGTTGTTGCTGGTGTTGAGTTGAATCTGCTCACCCACTGTGTCTGGTGCCTTTTTCCTGGACCCTCTCTGTTGTAGGTATGGCGGGATGGCTATGCCCGCCACCAAAGCTGCCTCAGCCATGGCTATAGCAACTGTTCAGATCTGTCTCCTTCCCTGGATTTTCCCTCTCTAGCCAAACTCTGTATTGTGATGGCACACTTGGTGTGATACTCTAGCCTAGTACTGTTCTCTGGAACACTAAAACTGCTTTCTATGCTAGAGATTGTTTAGCCTCCAGCTTCTCCTCCACTATCTTCCCTCACTTCTCATAAACATTTTCTTATTACAGGATTATTCTAGATTAGCTATGTTATGATTGATAATGACCAAGATTGACAGAAAGGTGGAGGAAAATTGTCTACACTTCCATGAGGTCCTGACTTGTGTTTCACAAAATGTTATAAAAGCTCTCCATTAGAAATCTAGCAGCTGCATTTCTAAATAGTCTTTGCATGCTTACACTTTCTGATAATGTTTCAATTCAAGTACTTCTCCTTAGAGTCCCATACCATTCAATGATGCTGTTATAGATCTTTGTTACATCTTGAAGACTGCTCTTGGTGATTAAATTTGTGCTTTTCAAATTAGCTCTCACAATTCCATCCACAAAATGCAGACAAAAACTATCTGAAATAAATTTGTATCTGTTGATTGTGCATATATTTTATTTTCCATTACAAACATAGAATGTAGTAAAAATTTTCACAGAAATTACACTGCACTAGGTTGTGGGCAGAGTCTAATGAAAATAATATACTGTATTTATGTAGAGAATTTGAGCATCCAAAATTTTAGTATGCTTGTGGTCCTAAAATCAATACCTTACTTACATTGAGTGACAAATACCACTTGCTATCAGTACAGTTTTCCTTGTATGTTTTTAATATATATTTCATTGTAAAGATACTGTACAGAGGGGTTACAGTTACATAAGTAAGATAATAAGTACATTTTTGATTGAGCATTTTTACCACCTCCTTTGTTTTTCCCCTACTATTCCTTACCTTCACACATCCATAACACCTCCGTCCACCCCCCTCTAGTAGTATCTTGCAAATCTCATTGTTACAATGGGTCAACTTGTATCCTTTCTTTGTATCTTAAATGAAAAAATGCTGGCTTGTTTCATACTGATCTACTTGTGTAGACATACTTAAAAACATTTTCCAAGTCCAAAAGCATATAAATGAAATGCACATCATCTTTTGTCAGTTGTTATAATTGTGTTCTACACATTTGTTGACAGGTTACAAATTATTCTCAAATTTTAATACATAAAAAACTTGCTTTTTTTCTCATTTTCGTGGCAAGGACATCAGCACGAACTCAGTCAACATTTCTCACTTTAAACTTTTCATATGGGTTGGTTAAATTTTGACCTGTGCTCCAGTCTTCTGGGGAGTCACTCATCTGCTTAGGAATTGATGCTGGCTGTTGGAAAAGAGCCCAAGGAATGATGCCATTTAAAGCCTTATAACTTTATTCTTAACAAGGATATTGTCCTACTCCTTTGGCTGTTGGGAATGCCTACAAGATCAAGCACTCCATGGAGAGCTGGTAGACACCATACGACCTATACTTATTGAGATTTCCGAGTGACTTGCTATCACTTGTACTGCATTTTTCAAGTCGAATCTCTCTAAACCTACCAGTTGGAAGAGATGAGAGGAGTGGTAAAAGAACTCTCAAACACAAATACATCCTCAATACATTTGTTTCCAAACATTCTGTCTAAGGCATATTCAACAACTAGTGAAACTTGTGTTGGCTATATCTATGTGTCTTTCTCCATTTGTGCATGTGTACATGTGTGTACGTATGTGTGTATTTGTGTGTATAGTAACATTATTGTGTACATATGTGGGCCAATATATACATATATGCATATATAAATAAATATACATATATAAATATATGTGCATATATATATATATATATATATATATATATATATATATATCAGGTGTTCAGTGATTTAATTTGCAGTTCCCAGCACATTGTCCTTATCACAAAGTGTACATGATAAACTGCTCTAAGGATCTGTGCTATATGAGGGGTATCCTTTGTACTCCCTTCCCCCATTACCTTGTTTTTCATCCATGTGAACAACTTCAGCCTACTTTCCATAAGATAGCTTTGTTTTTCTTTTTACTTACTGATAATATAAGAAAAATGTTGTTTGTAAAAGAAAAAGAACTTTTAGGTGCCAGGCTAAACGTATCTTATCAGTCCCAATGATTCGTATGAGATAAAATTTATAATAGTACTAAAAGTGAAAAGGAATTTCTAGAGCTGTTGTTTTGCCATTTCAAATGGCAAAGCATAATTTCACGTCACTGTTATAACTCTTAAAGAATGCAAGGGTAACTGATGGCAAGGGTAACTGATGGTCCCTATCATGTTCCCACAAAACCAGTTGATCCTGAAGGATAATAGTAGACCAGAAAAAATTCTAAATAGCAGACATGGAGCATGAAAGAGAAAGAGTAGAAAGGAGAGAGGGTGAAAGAGAAAGAAATATCATACTTAAAGTGCATAACAAATAAACGAGAAGTGTATGAGAATACTCATACTGCTATATTGAGACTCTACCTGTACATTTGAAGGTATTTGATGTATGATAACTCATCAACATAAAATATAAAGTTATTTTGATAAAAAAAATAACTCAGGAGAAATTATAAATGCAAAAACAGTCTTCACAGAAGCAAACTCTCAGAAATATTTCTTGACTTTGAAAAGGATAAATTGGCTGCAGTTAGTATAAACTTAGAAGTATTACAATTCACAAAAATATAAAAATGTGTTCACATATTTCGTTATATAACCCAAAGCAGAAAGCAAATATTGTTCAGATGATTTTTTAAATCAGTTTCTGAGGTGCTGGGAAGGTGGATAAGTGGTAGAGTGCTTGCCTTGCATGCATGTGATCCTGGATTTCATTCCTCAGCATGACATAAGCATAAAAAGATGAAAGTGGTGCTGTGGCTCAAGTGGTAGCGCTAGCCTTGAGCTGAAGAGCTGAGGGACAGTACCCAAGACCCAGAGTTCAAGCCCCACAACCAACAAAAACAAAGCAAAAACACAAAACAAAACACAGTTTCTCAATTTTGTGGCCTCAACTCTGTAATACCACTACCTCAGCCTAGGGTTAAGATTTTAGGTGTGGACATTTATCAACACTCCTGATTCAGACTCTATTTGATAAAATTTTTAATCAATATTTTGTTTTTAGTTTTGCTCTTTGTAAATTCACATGCACCTATGAAAAATGGTGTGGCCATCCCAATAACATTTTCAAAGTACCTCTTAAGCACGACTCACAAAAAGTTGTATTATATTACAACAAGGAAAAATTCTATAAATACAGAAAACAATAATTAAATATTAATGATGACTAAAATAAAAAACAAAACAATTACCAGGGTTTTCAGTATTTGAAGTGTACACAGTAGATTTTACTATTTTCTCATATTCCTGTAAATTTAAAATTGGATACTATCAGTAGCCTTTAAATTTACCCACTAAGATTACTATTTATAGTTCATCTCATCATTTGTATGTGGCTTATATCATTATTTGTTCATCACTAACATATAATGTAAGGGAGCCCTAAAGATTTAACAGAAACTCTGTAATTAAAATCTTAACTCTTCACTCTGCTTCTTCACACAGTCATTGCACCTTCTCATTAGTAAAGTTTCTATAAACTCTGAAATGTACATACTTACTAGTACATGCTACCAGAAATATTATATACTTTATTGAAAAATTTTAAGACCTGCCAAACAGTCTTAATTTTGTCATATATAAGCAAATCCCAAAATTAAACATACTTAAAATATTAAAACTTTTAACAAACTTTAACATTTGCTGCAATGAACATTATGACAGGTGCCTTGTGTAGAATAATTGACTTCCTCCTCCTACACATCTCATGAACAACAAATATCTGGAATTATTTTGTTTTTGGCATGTCAACCTTGACTTTATTCTTAAATGTGTGCTTTACGTAAGAAATACATGGTTCTAAAATTTCACAATTCTTTTGAACTTACTTTTTGTTGAATTATCTAGTTTAAGAAAATTAATTACTCTTCATATATAAAAAATGTTCTGTGCTCAATTTGGCTGCACATACACTAAAATTGGAACATACAGAGAAGATCAGCATGGTCTCTGCCCAAGGATGACACGCAAATTAGTGAATCGTTCCATATTTTTACAACAACAGATGCTGGAAGGGATCCTACTGCATTCTTGGTGGGAGAGTAAACTTGTTAATCCACTTTGGAAAGCAGTTTGGAGGTTCCTCAAAAGACTCCACATAGAGCTCCCCTATTACACGGCAATCCTACTTTTGGGCATTCTCCCAAATGATCATAAACAAGTCCATACTAAAATTACCACCACAACAATGTTTATTGTAGCATAATTTGCCATAGGTAAGATATGGAACCAACCCCGATGCCCCTCAGTAGAAGAATGGATCAAGAAAACGTTGTGAGTGTGTGTGTGTGTGTGTGTGTGTGTGTGTGTGTGTGTGTGTGTGTGTGTGTGTGAATGTACACTTACACAACCACTTTGGAAATCAGTCTGGTGAGTCCTCAGAAAGCTAAATATTGACATTCCTTATGGCCCACTCATACCACTTCTAGGCATCTATCCTGAACAACACGTAGCAATATTCAAAGAAACATGCACCTCCTTGTTTATTGCAGCACTGTTCACAATAGCCAGGATATGAAAACAACCCATATGTCCCACCAGAGATGAATGGATCCAAAAACTGTGGTAACTATACACAATGGAATATATTCCTGCCATTAGAAAGAACAAAATAATGGCATTAGCAGGGAAATCAATCAAGCTACAGGAAATCATGTTGAGCAAGGTAAGCCAAGAGCAAAGAGACAAACAGCACATTTTCTCGGTGATAAGTGGATGTTAAATGCAAAATGTAAGGTGATACGACAAAATTAACAACACTTAAGAAACCAAGGACTTCCACTCATCTGGTTGAATCACTACTAAATAACCCCATTCTGCTGATCATATGTGTACACTGAAGGAAAACCAGGAGGACGACAAAGAACTAGAGGGAATCAGGGAAAAACATACAGCAGTGGGATCCATCAGCTGCACTGGACATTGACCAAAATTAACTAAGCAAATCAATGTCATTGAAGGGAAGGAGGGAACAAATGGGAAAGAGGGAATTGCTGACGCTATGGGAAAAAAAGAAATGTACATATTTCAAAACAAAAAAGTATACATATGGAAGAAATAACTCTATTTCAAAGCTCATAGAATTCATAAATGTTGTAGACTATGATAGATAATTTGCTTCATCAAAGTTAGAATATGTTTGTGACTTTAACTAAGCATCACTATCCCACAATATTGTTAAATTTGGGAAATTATGTAACCACTTAATCACAATAAAAATATTTGAAAAAATGATGAAGGTGCAAAACTAAGTTGCTCTAAAAAACAAAAAAGGAAAATGCTCTGTGTGTATATGTGTCTACACACACACACACATATACTATATATATATATATATATATATATAATGCTATATATATATATATATATAAATTATATGCCTCCATCAGAAAGAATGTCATCGCCCAATTTGTTAGGAAATGGAAAGACTTGGAAAAAATTATATTAACTGATGTAAGCCAAGTCCAAAAAACATAGGTCCCATGGTATCCCTTATTTGCAATAACTAGTATATGTCTGGGATAAGCAGAAAAGTTGAAAAGCTATGTGTATATGAATAGATAAGTTGATGTTAAGCTAAATGATCCCCAAGATTGAGACACAAGACGTTTTTTTCTTTCTTGCTGTTGTTTCTCACATATTTATAATGTATGACGTGATTTTTTTTTGTTTTCATACGTTTCTCCCCAACAGTATAAACCCCGTTTTCACTTTATTTGACATTGGTGCACCTGCATCTTGTATATACACTTCTCTGATTTAGGGAGGGAAAAGGAGAAAACAGCATGCTTAAATAGGAATACAGTTTGACCCATTGTATAACAATAGATGCACAAGATATTATTTTGAAAAATGAACTTTACAATTTAGGCTGGGGACATTGGGTGGGGATTGGGGGCGTGAGGAGTGTACTTGTGGAGGTGGAAGGGAAGGAATTGTGGAGGAAAAACAAAGGAGGAGTTAGCAATGCTTGATAGGAATTGTACTTATTACTTTGCTCATGTAACTGTAACCTCTCTGTTCAGTATTTTTACAACAAAAATGTATAAAACCGTTTTGAGATGGAAGAGATTATTTTGCCTCTTTTACCCATATAATATCATTCACAAAGAAATCAATGCAAAACACTGATATGAAGATATTTTGGAAAAGTGAGTGTGTGTGCATTCCTGCGTGTTGGCATGCTCAGAGTTTGAAATCAGGGCTTCAAGGTCTCGCTACGTCTTTCTCTCTCGATTGGTAAGCTACTATATGAACTACATCTCCATTCCTGGCCCTTTGCTAGTTCATTAAAATTTCTGAAAAATAATCTCATGAATTTAGTTTGCCGTGATTGGCTTCCAAATGTTATCCCCAGATCTCAGGCTCCTAAGTAGGTATCCCGAGTAGTTAGGATTACAGGTGTGACGAACCACAAGGCTGTCAGAATAATTTTAAACGTAGAAGAAAGTTTACTTCACAGAGCCCTGTTTTATCATCTCCTAGTTTTAAAGCGTTTTGGATTGGTTATATGTGAATTTTTTCATTCTTTAATTCTGAAAATACAGTAAGTGATGATATTTAAAATATTTAGTACTTTTTAAAAACGATACTGGAACTATGGGACAGAAGAAATTTGCCTCTCTTTGGACCATAATTTATAAGCTCAGCTCTGTGTATGATAACCCAGTGTCACCAACGCAGTCTGTGTTGATGGCAAATTGTAACAGAAAACAATCAACATGGGCAATAATTGCTATGGTATTATTTCTTGGACAATATGAGTATTGAATTGAGAGTATCAGAGAATAGAGAGAATTTAAAGCATTTGTGTATTGCTGAAAGACTTTTGGAAATTTTGACTCAATTTCTTCCTCACTGTGTGTCTTGGGTCATGCACTTAGTGCCTTTATTTACAATTTTTCCCAACACTAAAATGGTAATAACATTAGCATTATAGCAAATGTTATCTTGAGTATAAGAGTCCTTAGAATGATGTACTCTTTTCTCATTCTTGTAGAGGCAGTATAAGCTGAGGGGAACTGTATGTGAACTAAATGCCCCAGAAGTTCCACTTTGCTTTACTTTAAAAAAAAAATTCTGTTTTAATGTTTGAGGATTGTGTGTGTGTGTGTGTGTGTGTGTGTGTGTGTGTGTGTGTGTGTGTGTGTGTGTGTGTGTGTGTGTGTTTGTGTCTGGGTGTGTGTATGTGTGTGTGCGTTTACAAAGATCAGAACATAACATTTTTCTTCATTTCAAATACATCTTTCAGGTCATTGTAAGTTGTGGCTAATGGGAGCAGTCTCTTGTTATTTTAAGGATGAAACAGAAAAAGATATGTGTACATGTACCACAATTGCTTTATTAGTGTAGTTGAACACTGAACATTGATTTATATCTTGGCTGTTGTTGTGAATAATGTGAATAACAATGAACTACAGATATATTTACGAGTTACCCAGAGAGAAATAACATGATTGGTGGGTCAGATGATACTTCAACTATGATTTCTTTAGAAAACTGCATACTACTTTCTACAAGGAGAATAATAACCTGTATTTTGACCAAGAGTGTAGAAAATTTCATTTTCTTTACACTCTCACCAACATTATTACCTTTTATTCAAAAGGGAATAAAGGGCAAGTTTTTACTATTTCAGTACACCAGACAGGCTTAAGACTGAAATCCAACTTCCTAAATGTTTGGAATTACAAAACTTTACCACCACACCTGGTTCCTTTGATTTTTTTTTTTGATAAGAGTTATAATAGTTATAAAGTAGTATCATAGTAATTTTGAATTACATTTCTCTAATGAATTCTGCTCACAAAGCATTAAGCCAGCACAGAAGTTTTATTAAACACTACTTTGTAAACCCACTGGTGATTTAGAGGGGTTTATGGAAAACATGTCTATTCGAACTTTTGTCCATTTTAATCAAGTTTCTTGTTAATCTCATCTTTAATCTCTCTATACAAAAAGAATTAATTCAAGGTAGTAAAAAGGAAAAAATTAAGCAACAGCTAACACTTTTCAATTTTCAATAATATGATATTGCTTAAATCATTTTCTGTTAATGCTTGAGACTATATAACAATTTATATTCTGTTTTTTAAATGTAATTGTTACTAAGGTGTGTAGAGTATGTTTACCATATCACAATTCATGTAATGTGAACATTTGCCATGTAGACAATGCCATCCTTTCCTGAGTTTTCTCCCAGTTTTTGTTTTGTTGTTGTTGTTTGTTTTTGTTTTTGTGCCTAACATCAGCTTCAACTCAGGACTGGTTGCTGCACCTGAGTTTTTGTAATTAAGGCTACTCTACCTCTGGAGTCCCAGCTCCCCTTATGGCTTTTTGGTTGTTAATTGGAGAGAAGAGTCACAGATTTTCTCACTCCTGCTGTCTTTGCACTGTGATCATCAGCCTCCTGAGTAGCTAGGATTATAGGCCTGAGTCCCCTGTGTCCAGCTACTAACATGTTGGTTTCATGCTTCCCTGGATGTGTTACAATTTTCCTCGACTTTTGGGACTAATACTACATATTGCCTGGCTCAAATCTGAATTGGTGTAACATGCTTGTATTTTGAGGAAGGCAGGAATAGGAAACTATAGGCCATATGGACATATAAGCTAAACAAATCATTTGTAACATGGCATAAAGACAAGTAAATTTATCGCCAGTTGACTGTGTCCTGTCTTTACTGTTAATTTTGCATGGCCTGTGAATGATGTTAGACACATCCAAATGGCCATTGGCAGAAAGAAGGTTTCTCATCCTGTTCTAAAAACAAAACAAAAAGCTACCAAAAAATATTATGTATGAGTCCAGCAATTTCCTCGAATTAGAGACTAATCTGCCCTAGTTTATCCTGCCCATGTAATTGTAGCCCCTCTGTACAGTATGTTCTCAAATAAAATAAAATACAATTAAAAAAAAAAGAAAAAATGTTCCTTTATTCAACTGCTGCTACTTTTCCTAACTACAAATATAATGAAATCTGTAGTAGTATGTAGAATTGTATACCACAGCTGTCATTTTAATTTACAAGAAAGTTAGACTTTAAAATGTTCATTTTTTTTGATAGTTGTGGGGCGTGGACTCAAGGCCTGGGCACTGTCCCTGAGACTCTGTGCTCAAGTTAGTTAGAATTCTACCAATTGAGCCACAGAGTCACTTCTGTTTTTTTGAGTTGTTAATTGGAGATAAAAGTCTTATGGGGACTTTTCTTCCTGGGCTGGCTTTGAATTGTGATCCTCAGAAATCAGCCTCATGACTAGCTGGGATTACAGGCATCAGAGACTGGCACCTGCCTTCAAATAGTCATTTTTAAAATGAACTGCTTGGTGCTTCTGGCTCACATATATAATCCTAGCTATAGTTAGGATTATAGTTATGAGAAACAAACACTAGGTAAGTGTTGTTCATGATGGTTTGTATTGCCATGTTTTAATATTTTTGTTTCTTATACTACAATGCTCTTATTTTTATTTTCACCTAGGTGGGGGTGATAAGTGCTAGCCAGTGTTAAACTTTCTTTGGTTGAGATGGAGCCATGTGGATGATCTTTCCTAGAATGGCATGGAATTGAAATCTTCCTGCTCTCAGCTCCACCTGGGCCTGGGATAATAGAAGTATTCCATCACGCATAGCCAGAGGTTGGGGAGCATTGCAGGTAACTCTACACTGGTCTGGAACTGATGTCCTAAATACCTAGCTTTACAGGCAAAACCATGTTCCATTCCATTTCACTTTGAATAGCTTATGTATATACTTAGAGAGTACAATGATAACACACTACATGTTAAATATCTAAAGTAGTCAATATAATTAGCAGGTTTATCTCCTAAAACATTCAAGCTAATGTATTTTGGTAACCTCCTGACTGTGCTAGCTATTTTGGAATATTCCATAAACACGAATATACTGACAATGTGCAGAATATTGGAAGTTGATAGGGATAGAGACAAGTTAGACTATGTGTAGTACATATATATTTATCTATTGCTCCTCTGAAGAATATTATCATATATTCACCATGACAATCCACCATATATTCACCATGACAATAATTTTCCTGCAGGGTAGAATTTCCCATTTCATAATCTGCCATCTTTATCTTTTTACATCTTTTTACATTATAAGTATGCATGTTTTCCTGTTTATTATAATGATTTGAAATTATTATATGATGGAATTAAAAATTTGTACAGTCTACTGAAATTATCTCATTTTGTTTGGATTTGTGATGCTAAATCATTAATTCCATGGTTTCCTGAAATTTATGCTAACAGACTATATCATTAAATTATATTCTAAGTACATCTTATTATTATATTTTTATATAGGGTTCTACTGTTGCTGTTTTATGATATAGAATGTTGTGAAGCTAGACTAAAACTTCCAACCCCACTGCCTCCAGGAACTCTGTTTTATCACCAGGTTATGGATGCTGATATGTATAACTCTAACTAATCAGGAGTTTGAGACCTAAGATTTAGTTCAGACAGCCTGAACATGAAATTTTATGAGTCTCTCCTCTCCAGTTCACTACAGAAATCTTGCAGTGGAACTGTGGCACAATTAGTAGATCACTACAGTCACCAGAAAGATACTCAGGCTTGTCATATAGCCCCTGAATTCAAGACCTAAAACATAGATATGCACAACATACCCTCACACACATACACACACACACCAACACACATGTACACACACAGATTCGCTGGCAATGTTGTATCTTAAATTCTTATCCAGAGATTGGGCAACAGCCCAATCATTTGTGAAGGTTTTTTACTGATTATTTTGAAGGAGGAGGATAGTTCACGGGACAAAGATGACAAGACTTTAGTGAGGAATTCTTTATAAACGACTAGCTTATAAAAAAGCAGGAATACATTTTTTATATTTAAACCTTACATAACTTCAACTATAGTGTTTTTCTATAATAATCATTGATTTAGCAGAAGACAATGCAGCACCTCTTCCCTCCCTCCTTCCCCTCTGTCATAAAATATGACAAAAGTATCAAAAATACTCTCTTATCTTGCAAGAATGTACATCTATAAAAATGTCTGACAATATGAGTATGGTTTATTTTTCAATACTCGTATAATTTTCCCACCTCTAAGTACTTACCTTTTTTACAGATGACAACACACTGGGGCTTCAAGGGTAAACAAGATTAGGAAACAAACAACTAACAAAGTCCTAGGATGTAGATGTCAAAAATAGATGCAAGAAGTACATGGCAGGCTGAGAGGGCCTTGAGAGGCAAAATGATTTCTGCAGGATTAGAGGAATAGTGACAAGGCATGGATCTGACCTAGGAAGTGTTCCTTGAGGTTGAGAGCATGCTGATTCCCAGGCCTACCTGAGGATGTTGGGATTTGACAATGTTCACATGTGTATAGAGTGATATGGGAGGGGAGATTTCAATCTCCAGTATGTCTTTGGGACGGTCTTATGTGAACAAGCAGCTTAGATCATTGGGCTCTGAGAGATGTCACTGTCTATCTCACAGTGGAATAGAATATGGAACTCTGAGACCCAGGCAACTGTAACTGACAGCTCATGCCAGCTCAAGTGGCCTGTAGCTCAGGAACAAGAAAGATGTTCCTGTGTTGTTTTCAAAGTTCAAGAGACTCAGGTCTTAGGCATGAGAGGTGTTAGTGCCTCACTCAATGCTGCAGACATTGGATCAGTGCCAAAATACGAATCCATATTCTCAGGCCTTTTTTATAAGAAGAAACCAAGGAAATCACAAGGCAACTTAGGCCAGGTATAACTATGACAGCTCACAGTACAACCTTCTTCTTGTGTGCTTTTATATGTGTATACTGAGAAAAAATTTATTGTGTACTTTTCAATCCACTCTATTACTCATTTTGAAGTATACTCCCAATTCCATGTTTCAAAAATCCATTCTTTTTACCACCTCAGTGTGACAGTGAGTCAGCCCAAACCCCGAATGTGCCTTATAATATAGGGAGCTTTATTTTTCTTTTTGTTCTGATTGTTGTAAAGTGTTAAATATATTTATTTTTCTAACTTTATTAAAATATCAATGTTTTTGATATATTGTAGATTTATTAATCCTAAATATGTTTCTTTTTAAGCCTACAATCTGAAGCATAGTGCATATGTGTGCTGCTGGGGGGAAAACACAGAGTGACAGGGGGCTGAACAAGAGAGCCTACTGTGTATAATTGGAACTGATAAATGCACAGTGAGCGGAAAAGAAGCCAGGCTATGCCTGGCTGTGGTGATAAGGGGGATATAAATGGTTTGGACAGCAGATAAAATGTCCTAGAAAGCTATTCTCTCAATTGAGACAAATGACACAATACTTATAATGGTATGTGGGACACACTTCCAACAGTGAGTTGAAATCTGTATAAATTTTCTTTGTGCTTTGGGTAAATATGGAAGAAAAATTTGGCTCCAATAATACAAAAATCTACTTATGGTTGATCTTTGACAAAATATATAGGAAATATGTATACTGGAAAGTAAAAACCATCATCAATAGAAGAAAGAAGGCTTACATAGATGAACAAACACAAAATCAGGAAGGAAAATAACACAACTAAATCAGTTGTATGTAAATACATGTTATATTCTTGATGTTATATATAGTATATTGTATAATATATAAAATTGAATATGATTTTTCAAACTACAAAGACATTTAAATTTTTAGTCTTGAGTAATTATTTCACAAAATATTAGTGTAAAATATTTTTGGGGAAATACAGCTATAATTTGATTATAATTATATGATTATATTAATATATATTCATGTGTTTCTAGATCTAACACTGATTATAAATATATGAATAAACATATACATGTATTTGTATATATCTGTCTATGAAGAGAATATAATAAAACTGACTACGCTATGTATAAAAATGCAGCTATGAGTTGAGTCCATGAGACTCAGGCCTGTAATCCTAGTGATGTGGGAAGCTGGGTTCTGAGGTTTAGTCGCTCTTACCCCCAAGGCCTTAGATTTTCAGAGGAGGCCTGGGCCCTTCAGTGTAGCAAAGAGACACATATTCAGTGGGACCACACTCCCCAAACCCAGAGGAAAGTCAGTAGAAATCAGGACAAGCCTCTTATGACACTCTACTCAGTTTCTGTACCAAGACATCTGTAGAACATCAGATAGAAAGTAGGCATTCCCTCCAAAAGGATCTAAAAAGAGCCTTCTGAACTATAATCTCTGACTATACTGAGTTAAACCTTATTTCCCTTCCCAAGCTGTAAACACAAAGAAATATGGCAAGGGATCAAGAGAGATGGACAAAGACTTACAAATACAGAAAATTATATACCCTGTTTCAGTAATTCAATGACAAATCACCAAAGCATGTCTTGAATTTTTTTAAAGGAAATGGAAACATATTCTGAGTGTATCAGGAACTGGGTGACAGTTTGGTTGTTGAATTGTTGAATGCACTCCTGGGCAAAGGAGACACGTATATGGAAGAAATTATGTGGGGGTGAATGTCCTCATACAGCTTCACAAAATAATGGCTATAACTTCTATCATGTCACAGCCACCTTTGCCATACAACAAATAGTTGTTAGGCACTGGTTTTGCCCTGAAGTGGGCTCAACAATACCAACAGGCACAAATAATGAGAGGGAATGACTTACTAGCCACCAGACTTCAGCTTGAAGAGCTGTCCTGACCAGAAGCTAGGATAAATTGAACTGGAGAAGGCTGATCTCCATGTAAGACTCCTGAACACTAAGGATTAGGCACTATTATAGGTATTGGAGAAACAGAAGTGAATATGACTCTCTCCTCACCGATTTCATGCTGAAATGAAAACCAGAAATCATAATGGTAATTCCTATATATCAGAGACATGACATGGGTGATTTTGTAGCAACAACTTCACAGTGAGGATGGGAGGAGACAACCCTGAACAAGAGATAGTTGATATTAGAGCCATCATCCAGGCAATTATCTAGGAGAAGGTACTCCAGGCAGTAAGAACAGCAAGTACATTCCCCATTGATGGGAATGGACCTGACTTGTTTCAGAAAAGGAAAACAGCACTGACATGCTTGCTTGTGAAGTAAGAATGGGAATGTACAATGAAGAAAAAAGAGGTCAGAAATGAAGATAGGAATAAATTAGATAGATATGGGATACTGTGGATTAAAAGAAGAAAAGTTTCTGATTTTAGTATAAAACTGACATGACCCACTGGAACCAAAGTGCTAAAATAGCAGTCAGACACATCTGATTCACAGAAAGAATAATTCTAAAATGTGATTCTAGCTGGGCTCTGGTGGCTTACAATTGTCATCCTACTTACTCAGGAGGCTGATATCTGAGGATGAGTTTTAAAGAAGCCCAAAGAAGTAATTTGGTAAGACATGTCCAATTAAACACCAAAAAGATGGATATGAAGCTGTGGTTAAACTGGAAGATCACTAGCCTTGAGGAAAAAACTAAGAAACAGCACCCAGTCCTTAGGTCCAAATCCCAGGACGTCAAAAACAAAGAAGCCAACAAATAAAATTAGGTGCTCAGTCATTCATCACTTAGCATTCTAGTTCAATGTATTTGGTATGAGTCTTGGAAATTATATCCTTAGCAAATTGTCTCCCCAGATATTTTGCTTCATTACCAACTTTCAAACCGCTTGTAGCACCAATGTCTCCTCCCAGTTAGCATAGCAGTCAACCATTGCAAATTTGAAGATATATTTTATTAATCATAAGAATTCTGATCATCTTTCCACATACATCTAATGAGAAGTAGCTACATTCCACTATTCTGAATGTTTATAATCCTCCTTTGAATTAATAAGCATTAAAGCTTAAAAATTCTAGAGTGGTTATCAAATTAATTCAATAGTCATCATTCTTCCACCCAATCTTATAACATATGTTTATAAAAGGAGAGAGTATTTGAAAGTGTGTACATGATACCTTCTATCTCTAATAATCTCAAGAAATAGGGTTTTACAGAAACATCCGGATTGTTTTGCCAAAGGAAAGGATAAGAGATTTAAATAAGCCACCTAACATCTCAGAAGGAAAATGTATTGGCTTTAGAACAATTTCATAGAACTGTGGAAAACAGTTTCAGAAATGCCAGATGCAAAGGGTATTATTCAAATTACATTATCATGAGGTACAAGCAGTCTGTCTAGATCAATCTTCCAGGGAAAAAAATCAATGAATGAGAAGCAATGCTTCTAAATCAAGCCGGTTGGTGGTGGTTCATGCTTGTTATCCTAGCTACTTAGAAGTCTAAGATGAATGGATTCCAAGTCAAAGCCTGGCCAGGAAAAACCTTCATGTCTGCAACCAGCACACAGGAAACATTAGCTCTGTCCTGAAGCCCAGATGGACGGCCTTTGACAACAGACATCAAGACACACAACAACACGCCTATTTGAAATAGTATCAAATACATTCACATAATATCTCCTGTTTGGGAGATAATGTTTAAAAGATGTATCAAAGACAGTTTAAAAAGGCATTCAAAAAAGGCAGAGTGAAATTGGAAATATGTACTCACTGACTGAAATGTAACTTACTGCCAGAATGATGTTAATGGGGCTAGAGGCCCATTTGGTAACTTATCCACTCACCCATCTTTCCTCACATCTTGTCATCCTGAACAGTGAGGCTTTTGAATGCAAGGAATGTGTGTGAGCAGACAGCTTGTAAAAGTAATAATGAAAAGCTAGGCATTGGAATCTCAGGCCTGTAAAAATAAGTACTCACAACCCTGAGATATGAGGAACTCAGTTCAAAGCCAACTGAGCAAAAAAGACTCTTACCTCCATTTAAACAGTAAATACAGAAAGCTGAGCTGTGCTTCAAATGGTAGAGTGTTAGCATCCCATGAATTCAACCCCAGTACTGTCTCTCATACACAAAATAATCATGATTACACCACAGTATATGCACATGTTGACAAGGGATGTAGATGAATGGGATGATGACATCAATTACCTCACCGTTAGTCTCAAGCATTCTGTACAGCGTAGCCCAGTCTGTGAAAACCCATAGTTGAAATCTTTCCTCAAAATCAGCGGATACATCCTCATTTCCCTCTGCACATTTATATAATGTATACATACATATAAGGGCTATATTTTCTTACTAATTTTCTTTTTTATTGTGAAAATACTGTACAGAGAAATGCATAATCTTACACACATGCTTCAGAATTATGTGCCCTTGTTTAGGTTTCATAGGGAGCACAATATATTCAGCCCCTGGATCATTGTTGTAATCTTAGTTGTTCACAAGGATGGGATCTGAGGATCACAGTTTGATGCCAACCCAAGCTAATAAATCCTCAAATTCTTATATTCAATTAAGTAGAAAAAGCCAGAAGTGGAGTGTTTCGAGGGGCACAGTGACAGCATTGAGTAAAGCAATTTAAGCAAGAGCTCCAGACCCTCAGTTCAAGCCTGAGTACTGGCCCACTAGTACTTCACAAGCCAACCTCTCCCAAACACCAACCCAAAAATATGTCAAAATATTTTGTAAATTATGAAGCAAAATTCAAGGAGGCAATGGAGTCAGGAGTAGTCCTAATATTCCTGTTTAGTCTTTTTGCTCAAAGCTGACACTCTACCACGAGAGCAACATATCCACTTCTGGATTTTGGTTTCTCAATTGGAGAAATATCTCAGATTTTTCTGCATAGGCTGCTTTAAATCAGGATCCTCCGATTTTTACCTCTAAATAGGCAGGTTTTAAAATATGAGCCATAGTTGGACAGCAACTACATTAATATTTTTGCATGTTTGAATGAATTTTAGAGTAAGACATATGTTACTTTTGAGAATGTAGGAAAACAGTAATTAATATTCTAGATATTTTAAACCATACAAAGCTGAGAATAGAATGGAGTAAATCAAAATTACCTATGATAGTTTTCAGTCTGTGCACAGAAATGATTGCATTGTTGGAACCCAAGGCCATCAGATAGCTGAGCTCCAGCTAGCTGCTATGCTCATGAGGCCAACTAGTGCTATTCACAAGAATGTGATGTTATTGGATGGCATAGATCAGCTTCAAGTTCAGAACCTGAAATATTTCTATTGATCTAGAAGTGGAAACACACCAGGACAAGAATGTGATTAAAAGTGCTGAATGCAAAAACCACAGAGTCCATGGAAGACAGAATAACTCTTTCTACATCTAAAAGAGTATTCTCTCACAAAGAGTCCTGAGCCTAATATGGTGGTCAATGTTTGTAATCTCTGAACATGAGAGAAAGATTTAGCAGTTAGCTTGAGACCAGCCTATGTTTTAGGCCAATAGAAGGACACATAGTAAAATGCTATCTTAAAACAACAACAACAGCAACAACAACAAATGTCCCAATAACTGGGAATGTGGTTAGTGGTAGAGTGCTGGCCTCCCATGCATGAAGCACTTGATTTGATTCCTCAATATGACATAAGCAGAAAAATTGGAATTGGTACTGTGGCTCAATTGGTAGAGTGCTAGTCTGGATCAAAGAAGCTCAGGGAGAGGCCCCTGTGCTGGCAAAATTAAAGAACAACTATAACAACAACCAAATGCAAAATGTTGTTTGTTGAAATAAATATGTTGAAGATGTGTTGATGCTCACTAGAAAATTGTGATGTTGACATTCATAATGAATTTTGTTAGAAAAAAGAAAAATAATTTAATGAAATATTATCTGGCATTAGACAGGACATAGTGAGATCTAAAAATGATTGCTGCCGATGGTGACTTGACACAACTAACATTACAGATACACGTTATAGATTGTAATTTTTTTCTCTTTCTTTACTGTGAACATACTGTACAGAGGGGTTACAATTACATGGGCAAGATAATAAGTACATTTCTTATCAAGCATTGCAGCCTCCTCCTTTGTTTACTCTTCACATCCCTTCCCAGCCTCCCCACCCCAACAAAGTTGTAAACTTCGTTTTTGACATGACAACTTGTACTTGTCATTGTTGCAACGGGTCCATCTGTATCCTTAAACGACTTGTTTTTCTCTTTCTCCTCCACAAATTATACTGACATCAAATATAGTGAAAGCAAGGGTTATACTGTGGGGGAGGGACATACAAAGCAACACAGAAATAACCTTATAAATGGTTAGAAACAAATGCATGAAAGAAAAAAGAACATTTAAATACATATCTAATGGTTCATTTTGTTAACATCACATTATCTAACCTTTTCTGCTTGATTCACACATATACTAGATATTGCAAATAAGGGAAATCATGGGACCTATGTTTCTTTGGGCTTGGCTTACTTCACTTAATGTAATTTTTTCCAAGGCTTTCCAATTCCTAACAAATGGGGCAATGTCATTCACTCTGATGGAGGCCTAGAATTACATTATGTGTATATACCACATTTTCTTGATCCATTCATCTACTGAGAGGCATCTGGGTTGGTTCCATATCTTAGCTATGGTAAATAATTCGGCAATAAACATAGTTGTGCTGGTAGCTTTAGTGTGGTCTTGTTTGTAAACATTTGGGTAAATGCCCAAAAGTGGGATTGATGTGTCATAGGGGAGCTCTATGTGAAGTCTATTGAGGAGCCTCCATACTGCTTTCCAAAGTGGTTGAACATGTTTACACTTCCACCAACAATGAAGTGAGGTTCCCTACTGTCCACATCCCCTCCAGCATCTGTTGTTGTTAGAGTTCTTGTTTACAGCCATTCTAACTGGAGTGAGCTGGTATCTAAATGTTGTTTTTATTTGCATATCTTTTATAGCTAGGGAGGTCGAGCATTTCTTCATGTGTCTATTGGCCATCCTTCTTTCTTCTTCAGAGAAGTTTCTCTTCAAGCCTTTAGCCCACTTATTTATTGGGCAGTTGTGTCTTTGAGGATTTGTTGTTGGGGGATTTAATGTTTTGAGTTCCACATATATTTTAGATATGAGACCCTTATCCGTTTTATGACTAGTGAAGATTTTCTCCCAATCTGTGGGCTTTCTATTGATCTTGCTAGCTATGTCCTTTGCCATGCAGAAGCTCTGCAACTTCATGCAATCCCATTTGTCCAATCTTTCTTTGATTTGTTGTGTTTCCAGGTCTCTATTAAGAAAATTTCGGCCTGATCATAGGAGGCCTAGGGTTTGTCCGATTCCATCCTGTAATGTTTTCAGATTGACTGCTTTGACCCCGAGGTCTTTGATCCATTTGGAGTTGATACTGGTGCAGAGTGATATATGAGGATCTAGTTTTAGTTTCTTGGACTTGTCTTGGATGGTTGTATATTCTTTCTCTATAATATCTAGGCTATCTTCAATCCCCGAGATTCGATCTTCTGCATGGTCTAACCTGCTGTCAAGAATTTCTACTTTGTTTTTTGTTTCTTTTCCTTCTAATTGGTCAGTTTTGATGGCTTCCAATTCTTTGTTCAAGCTTTGTTTTAGATCTTGTATGGACTTGTTTACTTCCTTGATTTGGTGTTCAGTGTTTATTCTCAAATCACTTAGTTTATTGATTATGGTTTCCTTGGACACCTATTCCTTCTGTTGGGTTCCATTCAGCATTCCCTTTGTGGTCTCCCTGAATTCCTTCAGCTCTTTGTTAATGGATCCCATGAATGCCTTTAGTGATCTTTGTGTATTCTCATTCTGCTCTCTCAATTTCTGTGTTTCTCTTTGCTTAGCTTCCTCCCGTTCATGCGATTCCTGTAGTTCTCTTTGAGTGTTCTCAGCCTGCTCACGCTATTCTTGTCTTTCTCTTTGAGTATTCTCAAGCTGCTCATACAAATTCTGTATCAGTTTTTGAGTAGCTTCCTCGCGCTCATGATATTCCTGTATAAACCTTTGAATTGCCTCCTCTTTCTCCCTCTCATGCTCATACAGAATCCTTTGTAGGTTTTCAATCTTTTCCTGCATTGACCTTTTTTTTGCCTCCTCTGTCTCCTTATCACGCTCATACAGAGTTCTTTGTATGTTTTCAATCTTTTCATTTATTATGTTTGCCAGCAGTGTTTGTAGAACTATTTGGGAACTCTCCTCTGGATTATTCAGTATCTGTTCTGTCCCCTGATTATCATGTGTGGGAGTGGAGATACCCAGATTTTCCATTTTTCTTGTCGTTTTCCTGCTTACTTTACCCATTTGGGATGAAAGTAACACCAGTTTTGTGCTAGAACACTATCTTAAGGCAAGCATCAACCAAAGTCTGAATTTGCAGTCAATAGTCTACAGATATAATCTAGTTCTATAGATACCTCTATTCAACACCAAACAACTATATATTAATGGGCTATGAACCGCAAAGAAGAATTTGGTAAACCAGAAATTATTAGGTTTAGGGAGAGATGTGGGTGAAAAATAGGAATAGAGTGATGTGGGAAGGTACAGGGAGAGTTAACTAAGTCCTAGTCTCAAAGCAGGAAATAGGTTGGATATGCTGAAAGTAAAGAGAGAGAAAACAAGAAGAAAGAGAAAGTGAAAAAAAGAGACCAGAAAAAATAGAAAAATAAAAAATAATATCTAGATCAAGAACAAACTATTCAGAGAGCGTGAATATAACGAGAGAAGGGGAGGGATATAAAGGAGATGTGAAAAACTTAAAAATAAAAATACTTAAAATATTATATAGGTAAAAGAAGTAGTACTGCTATTAAGGAATTATAGTCTCAGACGTTTTGAATTGAGTGATAAATTTGTGGATTCAGTGTGTACACAATGGGGGATAGGTTCTTATAGTCAACTACAGGTTTATATGAGGATATGTAGAACAGTAATTTAGTCCCATAAAGAAGAACAAAAGAGAGGAAAAGGTGTGAAGGATAAGGAAGAAAGAAAAAAAGATCAGAAGTTCAGTCGAGCTAAGCAAAAAACAAAAAGAAAAAAATAATTTTAAAAGAAGAAAAAAAAAAGAAAGAAAAGCGCACACATGCATATATCCCTAAAATAAAGATTACAAGAGGAAAAAAGTTACTAAAAAACAATTTTTTTTCAAAAAAGGTAAAAATTAACAATTAGAAAAAGTTTTAGAAAAGAAAAAAATTGTTTTAGTTAATGGTATAAAAAAAAAAGAAGAAGAGGGGAAAAAAAAGTTCTTTGATCTTTTTGGGAGGGTTGAGAAAAATCCTGTATCTCCCTTGTGTCTGTAATCAGCCTCTGGTTGAAGTCTCTGGTCTGCTTGTGGTCCTGTCGCTTGGTTGGTTTCTTAAGTCAGTTTGTTTGGACAGGCAGAAAAATGCTCTCCTTTACCCAGGATTTTGCGATCCTCCTCCCATTAGTTCAATGGGAGAGGGGTGTGCTTTGAGTATCACAAAAGAGGGAGATGGCTATTTCCTCAAGTTTGGAGATGCTGCGATGAGGCTAGGTTCTAGGTAGAGTTGAGGCCTTTCAGCAAACAGTAGCTTTTCCTGGGGGCTAGTTTGTGAGAAACTCACAGAGCCCAGCCTGGAGCCACTCTCAGGGTTTCTGTTTACTGGTGTCTAGGCTGCTAAAGGGAGGGGCAGCCTCTGGCTCTGATTGCCCGATGAAGAAAGCCACTCCAAGGGCTGGTCCCTGAACTGGATGACCTTTCCCTGGGTGGAGCTGAGTCCGGCAGGTCACGCCATTAAGTTCTTGTGACGTGCTAAATGACCCTAGTTTTACTCCAAGGCCTGAGCTGGAGCTAGCAGCTCTGCCAAGCTTTGTTGGCATCCAAGATAGAGATCTCCGTACTGAGGGGGGAGGGGTGGCCTTCCCTCCTCTGCTCCCTGAGAAGGAGTGAGGACGTCAGGCTTCTACTCACACTGAATCTTGGTTCCTGTGTCCTCTCTGGTCTGTGAACTGCAGTATGAAGATGCCTGCTCCTTGTCTGTTCTTGCTAGTGTTGCCTAGAATCCGCTCGCCAGCCGCGTCTGGCTCTTTGGTCCCAGACTCTCTCTGTTTCAGGTATGGTGGTAGCGCCGCCTGCCGTCACCACCGCTGCCACCTCAGGAAAGAGATCCGATCTGTCTCCTTGCCTGGATTTTCCCTCTCTGGCCTAACTCTCTGTCCTGTCACACTTGGTGTGATTCTCTGGCTTAGGACTGTTCACTGGAACTCTAAAACTGCTTTATATGGGAGAGCTTGTTTTGTCTCCAGCTTCTCCTCTGCCATCTTCCCGGGACCTCAATCTAGGTATTTTTAAAGAAGTATTATATGTTGTTTCCTTGGTGACAACATAATTGGAGGACTTAAAATTTTATATACCATGGCCATCTTAGATGAGGTAGATGAACTTCGGTTGGCATGCAAAACTTTTGGTAAGTAAGGTATGTGCTCTACCACTGAGCCACCTTCCCTGCCCTTCATTCATGCAAAACTTTTGGGACAGCATTAATGTTTGAATCTTGGATATGATTTCATTGGGAATTGTGACAGACTTTCATAGTATAAGAAGAAAAGTGAAAGGCCATACTAATTTTTTTTTGGGTGGTCCGGTTGTGGGGCCTGAACTCTGGGCCTGGGCATTGTCGCACAGCTATTCAGCTCAAGGTTAGCGCTCTACCACTTGAGCCACAGCGCCACTTCTGGCTTTTTTCTTTTTGTTTATGTGGTGCTGAGGAATCGAACCAAGGGCCTCATGCATGCAAGGCAAGGGCTCCACAACTAAGCCACTTTCCCAGCCCCACTTATACTTTTCTCTGCTACATTGTTATATTAGTTTATTGAAACACACATACACACATAGAAACCCACAGATACATACATTTGTAGTATGAATACCCACTCTGTCTGCAAGAAAATATTTTAATAGGAATTCCATAAAATATTTAGTCTGCTGAGTTCTGATTAGAATTTACAGAAATATCTACTTCCGTCTTCCCTTGGACAAGTCATTATCATTTGTGAAGGTGTTGCCAATTGAATTTACGATGTGCTAAAGAAAAATGACTTTCTATTTCCTCCCAGACTGTGGAGAATATCTGAATAGTTCTGGAGATTAAGTTCTTCAGCGTGAAAGCTATGTGAACATAGACGCTCAACTATTTTCTTATTTTATCTTTTAATCAGTCTAGGTAAAAGACTTTTCTCTTTGATATACTCCCCACCTTACCATTGTCTTGTCTCACGCTCCGAAAGTAATAAAACCTACTGAACATATGCTGAAACCTTCAAACTTGTAAATCGGAATACGCATTTCTGTTCAATAAGTCGACAACATCACTTATTATGGTAGGTTATAAAGCTAACACAGAAGTCTAGTCTTTCTAACAATGTAGAGTATATTAAATTATGCTTCATTATAAAATATCTAACTCCATTTTATTTTATATTTTTGTTTCTGTTGATCCCAGGGTTTAAACTCAGTACCTGGATGGGGTTTTTGTGTTCTAAGCCAGTGCTCGACATACAATCTGAACTGGAACTCCATTTGCCCTGGTGGTTAATTGGAGATAAGAATCTAATGAACTTTCCTATGCAGGCTGGATTTGAACTGTGATCTTCAGATCTTAACCTCTTAACTATCTAAGATTACATCCTTGAACCAGCAGTGCCTACCCATGTTGCATATTTTGTGTAATTCAAATTTTCAGCATTGTATCGATGCTCTTACTACAATATAAAAAAAAAACCTTAACCTAGTTTTCACTGTATTTGATGTTGGTATAATTTGTGGAGGGGAAGGGAAAAACCAAATTGTTTAAATAGGAAAAGAGGTGGATCCAGTGCAACCATGAGATGTACAAAATGTTATGTAGAAAAATGAAATTTACAACTTTGGCTCAAGATGGGAGAGAGGGTCAGGAAATGGAGATGGAGAGTCATGATAAAGGGATAGAAAGGAGGAGGTAACAATGCTTGATAAGAAATGTACTCATTACATTGTCCCTGTAATTGTAACCCCTCTGTATCTTATTTTCACAAAAAATTTAAACATAATAAGGATATTTGTAAAGTATATAATGTAGGAAGAATTCTCATCTTTTACAAAATCTATGCTAAACTATCTTTATTTTACTGTACCTTTCCTGCAACCAGTTTTATATAGTTTAATACCTGTCATGCTTTTTCTCTATAATCTACTGGAGATTTAATGTTTCATGTATGTATGTATATGTATATGTATATGTATATGTATATATCTATCTATCTGTATATGTTCCAATGTGGATCATCAAACTTGAAACTTTGTTTTTTTGTTTTTTTTTTTTTGCTGTTTATCAGTTAACCTGGTCGACTCAATCTGTGACAATATCTGTGCTCATTCTGACCATTCCTTTATTTACCACACCATTAGCCTTTTAAAATCAGCTTTATTTCCAGAGATGATTACCAATCAGTCCAACCAATATACACAAGAGAGCTTTAATAAAACAAGCTTTAAGGAAGGAAGATAACATGAAGTGACAACTACAAAATTTCTACAGAGACCTGACATCTTTCACATTTCTGCCTTCCTCCTGATACTTAAGCAAGCATTGACTAACACTATAAATAATACTGCAATTATAACTTAAAGCTCAGTGTTTTCTGAAGCCTTCTTTTCCATGATTTTTGACATAAAATTTTGTGAGACTTTTTTGATTGTGATGGGATTCCATCCAAAACAAAGCCATATATATCAAGAAAGCCAATGTTTTCAACTCAGATTACTAAACAGAAGAGGGAGAAAATTAAGGTTAGCTATATATGTTAAGCACAAATATAGGCAATATCAAGATATTTTGAAGTTGTATACTTTTACTAGATAAAGTGGCTCAAATCTATAATATTATCGACTTGGAAAACAGAGCTTAAAGAATTCCAGTTCCAGGTAAAATGTTTTATGCTTGTGTTAGGGGGACCTCAGTCCAAGCAGGCCCAGGCATATTGATACAACCTCAAAATAAGCAATCAAATTTAATCTGCAGGTATGGTAGTAGTAGAGATGCTGTTTCACAAGTGTAGGTTTTGAGTTCAATCCTCCAGTAGCACTGGGAATTTAAATGTGGCATATATAAGTCAAGACTTCATAATTGGCTTACAAGCTCTAATAAAACCTTTACCTCTTTTGCTATTTTTTAAAAGTATAACCATAACTTCCATGCCCCAAACAAATAATTTCATATTAGAGATTTTCTTCTATCTATTAAGAAATATGTTATGTCCCACTGAAATCAGACTAAAGATAAAAAACCCATTGTCTTACAAAGTGACTGAATATGGAAACAGAATCTCAAAGGTAGCATTTAAGTTAAGACTACTCCAAAAGAAGCAGAATGCCTTGAATATGCCAAGGAAAGAGGAATCAGAAGCCAAATCTAATCCTGGAGTTCAAATTCCACCAACTCAGAGAAAATGTATTTACAATGTTCATGCTACCCAATCTGTGGTAGTTTATTATTGCAATTACTAGCAAACATGTGGAAGCTATAAAACACGAAAAGTCATTGACTTTTCTGATCCAAGACTCATCTCTATAATCCTAGTGATTAAGAAGTACGAGACTTGGGGGATAATGGTTTTTCAGGCTGGTAGGAAAGTACATGAGGTTCTATCTCCAATTAACTACAAAAATTTCTGGGCTGGGGCATGGTTCAAATAGTAGACTGACTAGTGTTAGCAAAAATCAAAACAAAACTGAGAGCATGTTGTATGTTCAAGCCCCAAACTATCAGAAAGAAAAAGTCCTTAGAAGAATACTATGAGAAGCAGAATTATGAATAGGAAAGCAGAAACAAAAGAAATAAACTTATTGATATAGACAAAGTTTCTCAATGTGAAATATGGCACAAACTGTAATATTTAGGGTTTTCCTTCCTATACAGTAGAAATAAATGGCATTTTTACTTGATGAAACTAAATATAAAACTGTATGCAATAAATAATCACATTACATTTATGTTTCCATAATTTAACTTGTTTTCCTAAATATTTCTCAAATAGTGTAGCTTTTGAAAATCAATAAATGTTGCATTTTCATATATGATTACATATCCTTCCAAGTGTTGTCTAAAATTGATCCACACTGAAATGATTGCCATTGACATCTTTCTCAAGATATTTATATTTCATGCTGACCTTCCACAAAACTCATACCAAAAATATAACTTTTTAGTTTGTTCATGCAAACATAGGATCATAAACATATGTCTCAAAATGTTAATTACTTTTATTTGCTGTCATTAATGAAGTATAAATAATAGAATTAAGGATGTATCCTGAGGGAAATAATATACTTTCTTCTTAATACAGACTTGCAGGCACACACACAATCACTCACTCACACACACACACACACACACACATTTACCACCCTGACTGAGGTTAGATTCCTGACATTAGGTGTCAGCAGTGATCTAATAATCAAATTTTCCTGCCCAGACATAAAATACATTCATAATTCCACACAGACAAAAACACCAGATCATTCAAAATAATGAGAATAACAGAACCAACCAGCACTTGAGCCATCTACTCCTTGATTTCATTCATTCATGATGATGCATTTTTCATATCATAATTTAAAATAATTTTGTCTCTGATTGGCAGAAAAATATGCTATCATATAATAGAAATTGTAGGTAAAATTAGTTGGATTTGTTGTTGGGGGGTTTAATTTTTTGAGTTCCAAGTATATTTTAGATATGAGACCCTTGTCCTTTGTATGGCTAGTAAAGATCTTCTCCCAATCCGTGGGCTTTCTATTGATCTTGCTAGCTATGTCATTTGCCCTGCAGAAGCTCTGCAACTTTATGCAATCCCATTTGTCTAACCTTTCTTTGATTTGTTGTGTTTCCGGGTCTCTATTCAGAAAATTTCGGCCTGAGCCAAGGAGAGCTAGGGTTTCTCCTATTCCATCCTGTAATATTTTCAGAGTGTCTGCTTTGAGTTCAAGGTCTTTGATCCATTTGGAGTTGATTCTGGTGCAGGGTGGTATATAAGGATCTAGCTTTAGTTTTCTACATGTAGTTAACCAATTTTGCCAGCACTATTTACTGAAGAGGCTGTCTTTCTTCCATTCTATTGTTTTAGCTCCCTTATCGAAGATTAGATGGCTATAGGTCTGTAGGTTCATTTCTGGGTTTTCAATTCTATTCCATTGGTCCTGAGGTCTGTTCTTATGCCAATACCAAGCTGTTTTGATTACTATGGCTTTATAGTAGAGTTTGAAATTTAGTATTGATATTCCTCCAGTAGTGTTCTTTCCATTGAGGAGCGTTTTTGCTATTCGTGGTCTTTTATTGTTCCATATGAATTTTTGGATTGCCTCTTCTATTTCCTTGAAGAATGAGGTTGGAATTTTGATAGGTATCGCGTTGAATTTGTAGATAGCCTTGGGAAGTATTGCCATTTTCACGATGTTAATCTTTCCAATCCAGGAGAATGGGAGGTTTTGCCATTTTTTAAGTTCTGTGTTGATTTCCTTTTTCAAGATTTTAAAGTTTTCCTCATAGAGGTCCTTCACTTCTTTGGTTAAGATAATTCCTAGGTATTTTATTTTTTGTGGTACTATTACAAATGGAGTTGTTTTCCTAATTTCAGCCACACTTTTCTCATTGTTGGCATACAGAAAAGCCATTGATTTTGGGTGGTTAATTTTATAACCTGCTACTTTGCCAAAGTTTTGAATCAGCTTGAGTAATTTGGGAGTGGAGTCTTTGAGATTCTTTAAATACAAGATCATGTCATCTGCAAAGAGGGAGAGTTTTATTTCTTCTTTCCCTATTTTGATCCCCTTTTTGTCTGCATCTTGTCTTATTGCTGTAGCTAGGCATTCTAATATTAGATTGAAGAGAAGTGGAGAGAGTGGGCATCCTTGTCTTGTTCCTGAGTTAAGAGGAAATGGCTTTAGTTTTTCACTATTGAGTATAATGCTGGCTGTAGGTTTGTCATATACAGCCTTTATTGTATTGAGGAATGTTCCATGGACTTCCAATTTTTCAAAAACCTTCATCATAAAGGGGTGTTGGATCTTTTCGAATGCTTTATCTGCATCTATTGAGATAACCATGTGGTTCTTATTCTTGCTCCTGTTGATGTGATGAATAATATTAATTGATTTGCATATATTGAACCAGCTTTGCATCCCTGAAATGAATCCTGTTTGATCGTGGTGTATGATTTTTTGGATGAATTGTTGAAGTCGATTGGCCAAAATTTTGTTGAGAAGTTTTGCCTCAATGTTCATCAAAGAAATGGGTCTATAGTTCTCTTTCTTTGATGAGTCCCTGCCTGGTTTTGGGATGAGGGTTATGATGGCTTCATAGAATGTGTTCGGTAGTTAGCTTTCTCTTTCAATTTGATTGAAGAGTTGGAGGAGTATTTATGTGAGCTCTGCTTTGAAGGCCTTGTAAAATTCCGCTGTAAAACCATCTGGTCCTGGACTTTTCTTAGCTGGGAGGTCTCTTATTGCTGTTTCTATTTCAATGCTTGATATGGGCCTGCTAAGATAGTTTAACTCATCTTGGTTTAGTTTTGGCATGTCAATATTTGCTAGGAAAAGGTATTGCATTATTTTCTGTAGCCAACATATGGAATCAGCCCAGATGCCTCTCATTGTAAAAAGAGATCAAGAATTATGTATATGTATATATAAGTTATGTATACATATATATCTAATTTTATTTGTCCCAGTTTACAAGTATATATGTATGTATGTAGATGTATGTATGCAAACATATATACATATATGTACAAACATGTAAATACATACATAATGGAATTCTGTTCATTCATCAGAAAGAATAATATTGCCCCATTCTAAAGGAAAAATGAAACATTTAGAAATAATATTAAATGAAATATAGCAGACCCAGAGAAACTTAGTTTTCATGACTTTCCTCTCTTGTGGTAGATAGGAGTGTCTATAAATGCAAATTTAAATACACTGGATGGTATGCAAGGAGGTACAAATAAATTATCTGAAGTGTCAGAATCCATGGAGAGTGAAAATATTATAATTCTCTTAAAAGGCTAAGTCAAAGCCCAACAAAATAAATACCAGTAAATGTGTAGTGCAAGAGAGGATAGTGGGGCGCAATGTGAGAGAGGTAGGAAATTGAAGGGGAAAAGGCAAGAATCTATTGTATACTTCCAAGAATTGAAATATACAAAGCAAGGAGTAGTGTGAAATGGAATTGAAGATGTTGAAGTAGTAACACAATTCCAGGTGCATTGTACATGTATACTGCTTTGTTAAATTGCAAGAAATTCCATAACATAATATTGAGATACATAAGGATTGGAGTTGATTGGTAGGGGTGGATGAGATTGTTGAAAGGGGTGACATTGATGACATTGATCAAGATGCACTATATCCATACACTGTTTCGGTGAATGGCAACTCCTTTGTAAAACTAAAGATAATAAAAATATTCAAAAAATTAATTATGGTAGTTGAATAGAGAGTTGAACCTCAATTCAATTCCCATTTTAAAATATTTTTAACCTCGAGACTTGGAGAATAAAATTCAAATAATAAAACCCTATGAATCTTTTTTATCAGAATTTGTGAAATTTAAATCAAAACTTTGCTTTTTGTCAGCCATTGTGCTGTTAAAATATTTCAAAGTAAGTAGCTTAAAAACATCAGGAGTGTATTATCCATATTATAGAAGCTTAAACATTGATTTTAAAAATGGTTATTCAAAGTAATTCTTGTCTTATGGGGTTCTACTTTCTGATTCATTATAATCTATTTGCTGGACGTTCACATGGCAGAGTAATTATATTGAGTTTCTCTCGTCAGGATCATTATGGCAGGGTCATCTCTGAAAGGCTGATTCTAATGTCACCAGACAGGAGAATAGAATTTTAACATGTGTATCTGGAAGGATTTACATTGTGAAAATCTTTGCTACTTTTGCTTTAACTCAGTGTGGTGTACATATGGATATTATTTCACAGAACATAATAACTCAAGGACAAGATTATATAATGTAAATTATGTGAATGATTCTTCTTACAATGGGAATAATTTTAGTGATGGCAAAGTGAAGTATGATTGTTTAGTGGCTCTTGAATCACATTATAGGTACCCATATTAACGTGGTACAGCCTTTCTAAGGCCCTTCTGATGTATTTGAACAATCTCCAATGAGTTAATTGCTTTCAGAAATATTCATTTGTGCCAACAAATACAGATCTCCTTTCATTTAATTACTGTCCGCTATTAGGATCCCACAAAGACCAAAATCAGAGTATGCTAATTTGTCAGATAAAATACATAATAAAAATGTTACAATTAATATAACGTAAAGACTAGTTTTAATAGCATTATAATTACTAATATTCACATTATATAATATATTGACATCCCTTGGTTTCCTCAATTTTTAGAATATTTATAACTAAATGTAAATTGTTTGCAAATAATTATTTGATGATGGATGGAAAATGAGAAAAAGATTTGCATACATATTTACTACAGATGCAAACAGATTCAACTAGTTATTTCTTAACCTTCATTTGTTGGTTTCATTCATGCATGGGGAACATGCAGAGAAACGAAAATTGCAAACTTGCATTTACTAAAGGGTCAATTACAAGTTTATGTTGGGCTAAATCGCACATTTTATGAATTAAATTTTTTTTGTCTCTTCCTTCCTCCCTCCCTTCCTTCGTTTCTTTGTTCCTTCCTTACTTAATTCCTTCCTTCCTTCTTTTCTTCTTTCCTTCCTTGCTCCTTCCCTCCATCCATACCCCTCTCTCTCTCTCTTCCTACCTTTCCTTTCCTTCTTTCTTTCATTCTTTTTCTTCCTTTTACTCAGAATATTTCTTATGGCTATAGAAAAAATACCAACTGTTTTACTCCAAGGTGTTATGAGTAATTATAAATATACTATATTAATATTAATTTTAATAACCTATGTTATATCTTAAGACAAATTGTAATAAAAACAACTTCACAAAATTTCAGGATATGTAACAAATATTACTTTCCATGATATTGTTTATTTCTTCAAACTAAAATAAGAATTTATACATAATATTGTGTGTGTGTTGTTCTTGTAATATGAACTCCAGACCTATCCCTTGATTTTTTTCCTAGCAAGGACATTGCTCTAACATTTGAGCCACAACTCCACTTCTGTCTTTGTGTGTGTGTACGTGTGTTGTGATGTCTGTGTTATTAATTGAAATGCGACTCACAAACTCTTGCCAAGTCGGGCTTTTTTAAATTTATTTTTATTTTTTATTTGAAAATACCATACAGAGGGGTTATAGTTACATGGGCAAGGTAATGAGTACATTTCTTATCAAGCATTGTTGCCATCTCCTTTGTTTCCCCTTCCAAACCCTTCCCATCTACCCCCATTCTGCCCCTCACTCGGCCAAAGTTGTAAAGTTCGTTTTTCAACGTAACAACTTTTACGCCTCATAGTTGCAATGGGTCCACCTCTATCCTTATTTAAAGCATTTTTTCCCTTCCCCTCCACAAATTATACCAACATCAAATACAATGAAAGCAGTGGGGGAGGGACTTGTCTGAAACAAGCAGCAAAGTTCAGATAAGTTGATGTTAGGTGAAATGGACCCCAAAATAAGTATTCAAATGTTTTTTTCTTGTAATTGTTTCTAACATATTAATAAGATGATTTCTTTGTTGTCAAGGCTGGCTTTGAACCCCAGCTTCCTGAGTAGTGAGGATTACAAGCTCGAGATACCCATATATAGCACTGATATAATACATGTAAGAATAAAATAAATTTCTTATTATTTGAATTCTGGAAGCTCAATTTAACAAATTAACATTTAGATATTTATTTAGTTATTGAATCTGAACCTGCAGTGTGAAAAAATGTTTTCATTTTTATGAAAAAATATATACTCAAAGATTTAAATGACAGAATCTTTGCACAAATTGAAATACTCTAATATTCAAAAAGGATGAAGGCATCGTTAATTAAATTTCTCATGTAAGTTAAAAGCAATAGGCTGTGTCAGGGTGAATGAAGTAATTTTTCATTAAATTAAATATTATCTACTGTAGTCACATGATTTTCTCTTCTTTTAAACCTAAACATTTTTGACATAAAATAAAGATTCAAACATTTTTTGAGTATATAAAAATCTTAATTACTGCTCATTTATTTCTGAGGTTTGAGTAACAAGACATTTCAGCGAAACACGGAATTTCATATATTTTATGTCAACAGTAATTTTAGAAATTGAATCAATCTCCATATGAGATAAAGCAAGATATTCCATGACTTATGCAATTATTCCTATAAACTTGGATATACTTTATTTTTGAATGGTAGGAAATCCATATTATTCCTATTCTATAGAATAATTAAGAAATAAATGATTGTGTTAGTATTTACTTTTTCTTCAACTAGAAAGAAAGAACCGAACTGTAGATGACAAAAACGTGAATAGGAATGTCATAAAATTATGAAAAATTGAAGTCATTATGAATTAGATGAAATAGTCATTTTGAAGGTCACAAAATGAAATCTCTGAAACTTCCTTACCTTTTAAATAAAATGTATTTTCACTCAAAATATTTCTCCAACAATAGTATAACCAAACCATCTCCATGCCAAATAGTTTCTCTGATTAATTCAAGTAAATATTTAGGAACAGAAATTATCACAATGTATAGAAATATCTACCCACCACTCTAGAAATTAAATCTGAAATCATAAAGGATTGAGATTAATAATTAGATTTCACTAAGTTGCCATAAAGAGGCGAATCCTTTCATGTGGGCATAGTTGTAGAGCTTTGGTCACTGAGAACTTGTGATCAAAGGTGTTAAGATCAAAGTCCTTTCCTCCACTTCCTTCTTTTTCTTCTCTGTCTCCTTCTCCTTCTTCTTTCCCTTCTCCCTCTCTCTCTTCCCTCCCTCCTCCTTCCCCCTCTCCCACTCCTATTCCTCTTCTTCTTTACTTCCTGGCTTCCATGAATACACATATTCCAACACATATTCCTGACATGGAGTACTGTGCCACCACCAACCCAAGTCAATGAGGATAAGAAACATAATCTGAAATGTATAAAATCAGAAGTCAAGTTTAATCTTTCAGCCTTTTAAGTAAATTTTATAAAGTATGTTTTCATATTAATAGTAGACTGTCACAGCATGCTCTCGTTTATTATAGGGGATAAGATTTACTGGAAAAAAAATCTAACCAACATCACCCTAAATGAAATGATTGATTAAATTAATATTATAATAGGACAATCTACTTTGAAATATCAGATATAGTTCAATACATGGCAAAAAATTACCTCTATGATTTCATATAAAAGACAGCAGAATACAATCTGTTCCTCAAGGAAATTGACCTATAATTGGCACTATTGTCAATTTCATAAATAATGTAAGACTATAGAACAAATTTCAAATCAAACTGCATGATATAACATTTACTTTGTCCCGTGTATACTATCTTTGTCTGGTTCCCAAAATGACTTGTATTTTATCATATTTTTAATTAATTTAACTAGTTGTGTGGGACTTGCTGTTTGACAAAGCAGTATATTAACAGTGTATAGTGAGTTTTTTTTTTCCTTTTTCCTCTCCTGAGTTTTGAAATCTGGGTCTGGAGGCTGTCCTGAGCTCCTTTATATGAATGCTGGAACTCTATCACTTGAGGCACAGCAGCACTTTCTGATTTTTCTGAGATTTAATTGGAGATAAGAATATCACAGACTTTCTTGCCTGGGCTGGCTTTAAACCTCAATTATCTGCCTCCTGATTATCTAGGATTACAGCCGTGAGCCTCTAGTGCCCAGCTTAATAAAATGCACCTTTTTTTTTTGCCTAGTCCTGGGGCTTGAATTCATGTCTTGTCAATGTCCTTGAGCTTCTTTACCTCATGCTACTCATGCTAGTACTCTATGACTTGTGTCATAGTGCCAATTCCTGCTTTTTTGTTTATGTAGTACTGAGAAATCAAACCCAGGGCTTCACACATGCAAGGCAAGTGTCTACCACTAAGCCACATTCCAGGGCCAATACAATGCATCTTGATGATCATTATCCCTCATCCTTCTCAATCCTATCTCATAGGTCAACTTACATGAATTTGTAGAATATTCACTGGCTCTTAATATCATGTATAGTCAATCAGAGGATATATCACAGATCATATTTTCTTGATAATCTTATTAATCAACATACTTAAGTTGTGCATTATAGAATTCTGGGATTTTACATTCTAAATTATCACTCAGATTCACCCATTACTATTCTAAAAAATTTCCTAAGGTTAATGCAAGTGCAATCTGTAATTCTTCGATAAAGTACCATGATTCTTAGGATGTTAAAGAGTTGGAGTAAGAAAAGCACCTTCAGTTCAGGAACATTTTATCATTACTACCCTCTCAACATACTCAAATATTTATTAATAGTCATTTCCTGTCATCATTTCAACCTACTCTCCCCTTGAGCAGCTATTATTTCATATTCTACCTCTACAGATGTGCCTATTTTAAAAACCTCACGTAATTAGAAAATGTAGTCTATTTTATCCATTTCTCCCACGTAATATCACTGTTTCCAAAGTAAGTCCATATAAGTTTTTCTCATGGACAGAGCATATTGTTTTGTACACATGTGTATATTGGAATAACATTCTCAATGGGCATTTCAATGTGTTATTATATGTTATTATATAGGGTTTTGCTATGTATATTCTTGTATATGTGTCTCATTGGACATATGTTGAAATCTATTTTGTATATAAAATTATAATTCAAAATGCTGGATACAAGAGGCAATTCTATGTGTAATGTCTTGAAGGTTTCCAGTATGTTTAAGAAACTGACTATATCATTTTAAGTGCCAAGCACCAATGTATAAAGATTGTAATTTCTACATAATGGTTGTGCAGGTCTATCTTATTGTTTCTATTTCCACTAATCTCTATATGTATGCAATGTCTAGGTGTGTTATGATCTTTCCATATGTTCCTTGATTGTTGTTATATTACTATAGAGATACGTATTTGGATTTTTGGATAACTTGTTTAGAATGGTTAAAGTATTTCATTGGAATTAATATGCTCTTAATATATTTCTGATTCAAGTCTACTTAAATAAATGTATATTTGTAAACACTACATGTACATATGCATATATTCATGCTTATATGTGTATATATTCGAATACTTATATTTGTATACATATATAAGAATATACAGATGTGTACATACATGTATATATAAATATACATACATTATTATTTTCATTTGTCTGTAAGTTAACGTTTTACTTTATTTGCCAAACATGCCCTTTATGGATTTTACTTTATTTTATTTTATGTTTAAGATGTTGTAAAGAGGAGCCAGGCGCTGGTGGCTCACACCTGTAATCCTAGGCACTCACGAGGCTGAGATCTGAGGATCATGGTTCAAAGCCAGCCTGTGCTGGAAAAGTCCATGAGACTCTAATCTCCAATAAACCACCAGAAAGCCGGAGGTGGTACTATGACTCAACTAGTAGAGCTCTAGCTTTGAGTTCAAGAGCTGAGGGACAGTGCCCAGGCCCAGGGTTCAAGGCCCAGAACCACCACCACAACCAACAACAAGAAAACTCAAAGACTCAAAATGCAATAGTATTAAGCAGTCTTAAAGATAGGATCAAGTCTAACATGTTAGAATTAACTTAGATACCAGCATCCTTCGAGTCCAATGAGCCATGAGCCCTCAGAATGTTGATTGAATTTCTTAGTTTATTTACACAATCATTATAAGTATGCATTTTCTCATCTATCTTTCATTTCTCCACAGAATGTGTATTTATCCTTTATGTCATACTTGAATGCCAAAGCCTTTGGAAGATAGTTATTAATTGGTGTATATTAATTATATGAAGATATCTTATTGAAATATCTTACACTCTCACATATTGATGAAGGGCCTGATTAACCCGTTTCTGGCTTTCTCCATTCCCATTGCCCTTTATATTTCAACTGTCTTCTGTGAATTTCTTTGTGCTATCTTCACACATTGTCAAAAGGTATTAAAGTGCTATTTACTCACCATCATTGAAAATTATACAATGCTGAATATAGAAGCAAAAATCTAAATAAATGGAGACATAATTTTTGTGGATTAGAGGATACAAGTGAGAAAAGATATAAATTGTCTCTTCCCCTTTTTTGGTCATTCATGGGGCTTGAAATCTGGTCCTGGGCATTGTCACTCGGCTCTTCAGTTCGAAGTGAATGATCTACTCATTGAGCAACTTTGCCACTTCTGCTTTCTGGTGGTTAATTGGACATTAGAGTATTACGGACATTCCCATTCCCATTCAATGGGTCTGTAGGGCACCAGATTAGATCCACATAAATATTAGCAAGGAATATTAACTAAGGGGTAAAACCCTACAGTTGTGGGATGACGTTCAGTTTAATAATATGTGATAGGTTAGGCAGTATTTGGGAAAATTAAAAAGTGAACATTGACTTAAACATAACAATTTATTCAAATGTCAACGTCAAGCAGGATTAAAACGTGGCATATAAAACAAAAAGAGAGATTTAAATGTAAAGCAAAGAAGATGTTTTGACAATTTTGAGATGAAGCAGTCTTAAATTTGGCATTAAAATTATAGGAAAGGAAAACGAAAGAGTTGGACTCAATAAAAGTGTAAAACAATTTAGTATATGAAAGCTCATATACAAGTAGTGAATAGAAGTTGGGAGCAGGTGGCGAATGTATCTCATCCTAGCTACTGGGTAGGCTGTGATTTGAGTATTGCTGTTTGAAGGCAGCCCACAAAATAAACTCCCTGATAATCTTATCTCTGATTAATCAGCAAAAACGCCAGAAGTGAGGCATGACTGAAATGGTAAATTGTTTAAAAAATGCAACAAATCTCAGGGACCCTGAATTCAAGCTAATGGACCAAACAAGTTTGAATCAACTTGATATAATGTAACTGTTATAAATTTTAACAATTAAATCAATGAATAATACACATTCCCTCAGAAATATAATTGGAAACAAAAAGCATAATTGTTTTCTTACAACAAGTAATGGAACCATGAATTTCTTTCACTTTACAATTCATGTTTTATGTAACTTTAATTATCAGACTTCCAGGACCAAAGCTAAATATATTAATTGTATACCACAAGAAGCAAAGTGATTATAGTTAAGAATAGATATTTCATCCTAGCCAGAAGATAAGTTTTTAAGCATTCTTACTAAAAAAGAATTGTTACATGCAGAAATTAATGGATATGATGTAGCTTTATCATTACACAACATATAAATGAATGGGATTATCAATCAATATTTCATAGCTATGTAAAAAATAATTGTGTAGCTAGGAACCAGTTGTTCATGCTTATAACCTTAGCTACTACGAAGGTTGTGAGTTGAGACTAATGGTTCAAAGCCAGCCTAGTCAGAAAAGTCCGTGAGACTCTTATTTCCAATGAGCCACCAGAAAAGTGGCAGTGGCTCAAGTGGTAGGGCACTAGTCGTGAGCTGAAGAGCCGAGGGACAGTGTCCAGGCCCAGATTTGAAGCCCCACGACCAACAAAAATTTAAAATAAACAGTTACAAATAAACAAATATTTCACATAAATGTTAAAAATATATTCTATCAATTTTTAAATCCTTACTAGGTATACTAGATTATATAAATATAGAGAATTGCTTTCTGTATTAGTTGTCATTGAATCAATTTGTAAATCCCATATTTCTCATTCAATTCATACTTTTATATTTCTATACTTATATATCTTAAGTATAATTAAGTGATACGTGAAAGGCAATACTGTTTTAGGATTCTCCCTTGGCTTTCTATAATTAACCCTCCTACCCTAAAATCAATATGCCCTCCAACACAGTCAGACGTTTCATCTCATTGGAGCAGAAAAGTATAAGCCATAATCATTGTTGGAACAAGTAACATTTCACATGTATTTCACTTAGTTTAAGAACCAAAATATTAAAACCATCTTAACAATGCCAGTGATAGCAAAATGTCTTCTGAGCTTTTCAGTCTTTAAGGAGAGGAAAATCTGTAATTATACATCTATTTTTTTCTACCTAACATCCTATATCTTAGATAACCCTCTGTTCCTGACTAGAAGACCAGAACAAAGGCAATAATGAAAATAGCCAAGGGAAATACTTGAAAACTATTAAAAAAGCAATTACAGACACTCCTGTTTTCAACAATTTCAATGAGAATGTATGTTAAAATATCACTTTTTGTTGCATTTAAAGAGCAATAATTAAACTTTAATTAGCAGTGAAGACAGGTTTACTTTGAACAATTCAACACAAGCATAATAGATTTATCTTGTTTTTTTATGCAGTTGCCAAAATAATAGAGAGCAACACCCAAAGGCAGGAAAACACCTAAGTCAAAGGAGTAAACTTTTGTCTATAAAATAATTTTGAGAGTCTGACGCTTTCAAAATCAGGCTTGCAAAGAGGAACGTGTATTTGCTTTGGTATGAACAAAAAATATATAAAATTCCTCTATTAATGTTTATCATATTTTGACTAGCACTTCTCGTGTTGGAGAAGAGTAAAGTTATGAAAAAGTTCAAGATTATTGGACTATTCCCCAATATCATTCTTATTTATCAGCTATAGCTATGGAAGTAACCTTGATTACTCTTAATATCATTCTTCTTTACATTTAGAAGCATTGTTTGTTTCTGGGTTATAAGCTGCAAACACTTGAGTATTAATAAAGGGTCATTTCCTAAGAGGGGAAAGACGCTGTGTAAACAAACCTAAAATATCAAAGACTTAGAATAGTGGAAACTATTTTCTAGCTATATCACAATCTGTAGCTGTAGATTTTGTTTCCCATTGTTACAGGGGAACCATTTTTATTATCTTCTTTTTCACCATCTAATGATCCTATAACATCCTATACCATCCTGGGGTGGCTCGACATTTACTGGATTCTCTAATTGCTGTTGAAAAGTTAGGAAGGATAGAAAATTGAGTTTTTGTATCTGTCTTACCTTATTTTTTTTTATTACTTTAGAAACTGTAACTCAAAATGACATATATTATCTTTATAATATTAGGAGACAGATTTCATTTCCATATTCTTACCCTAGCCTTCCACATAATTTTGGTATTTAGTGATCCCCAAATGTGAAAATAAAGATAGGAAACCTCTTACTTAAATATTATTTAGAATTTCAAGACTTCTTTAATTAAGGCCTGTAAGTAGTATGCAAAGCCAGTGGCAACATTTTCTTATTCTCAAAAACTAGGAATTGTGGTGTCCCTGTAGTTGCATCAGGAAAAAGCTGTAGTTGAATTAGTTTGCCAATATTAATGTGCTGTAAAATATTTCTACACGTTAGTTGGCTTGAATAATCAGTTCTAAAGGACAAAAATTTAAAAGAAGTCTCACAAGATTAAAATCGAGCCACCGACAGCGCTAAAGTATTTTTCAAATGATTCTAGTGGAAAAAGTATTTACTTGCTGTTCTGCTTTCCAGACATTCAGAATCGGGGTTGTTGTTTTTTTCTTTATTTTCTAATGTAGCATTTTTACATGTCTCTGATGGTTCTAACCTCATCATGTCCTTTCGAACTACACCTGGGACTTTAAAGTACCCAATTGAAAATATTTCCCCCATCTGATAATTCTTCATATTTGTGTTCCTTGGGTTATGAAAGGTGATTATTTTACAAACATATACATATAATGCTAATGTACATTTAAGGTATTAGTTATTTGGGAAAGACAGATATTATGGAAAGGTATTTTGCTATGTAAAACGAGTATTTAGCATTCTTTCTATTATAAATTGTTCTATGAATTATAAATTCTATGAATTATAAATTCTTCTATGAATTATAACTTAAAAAAAATTAGTCCCTGAAAGGAATTAATCCTCATTAAAACATTGTCACATACTAGAAATCCTAAACGTCAGAGAGCAGCTCCTGAAGTAGTTGTGGCACTATCACTTTTTGTATATTCTGCTTACAATGTTCTCTTTTCAAGAGCATTTGATTGTTATTATTTTGCAATTATGGTTAATATTTATTTGACTGCTATTTTTAAAGATTGCGTTACCCAATACTGGTTCTCTTTTTCTAACTTTTTTGGGACTATTCTATTTCTGAAAGAAACACAGCAATTTGAATTACATGAACTGGTTATTGAAGTTGAATCAACGTGGAGAGGAAAAGAAAAAAAAAATATGTCTCTGTGGGTATGTCCAAGTAAAAATGTATCTACAAGCTATTTATCTTAAAATCATCTATTTTTCATTATGTTTAGATTCTGATAAAATTTAGCCTCTCAACTCACACCATGTTAATGCACTCTTATTTCATGCCTCCCAAAAGCAAACAACAACTTACTATTTATTTTTAAATTACTTTTAATTTTTTAAAATTACCATTTATTTTTAAAACTATATTTTTAAAAAGTTAGCCAAGGCAAATGGTTAACTAGCTATTTAGAGTCATGTTCAGAGTTTATGGTGAAATCCAGAAAGGGAAAAAAATCATGTTTTTATTCTTCCTTGAGCCACTCTGATTTACTTCATCTATTTCTGAAAGAATAAAATTCTGGCTTTGAAGCCTTTTGCTTCATATCCACAATATGTCATTCTTTCTTTATTAATAGGAGAATTGGGAGAAAAGATGAGAATCCACACTAGAAAAGGAGAAGAGGAAAAGAGAAGGAGAAATCTATATTTTTTTCTTCCTCCTCTCAATCACAAGGTCTGGATAATGATTGTGGATATTAGATACAGTGCTCTAGAGTGATTAAACACATCTATAGAAATAGATAATCCCTATGGTAAATAATGCTGGAATAAACATAGTTGTGCTTCCCAGTAGCTTCCCAGATGCCCCTCAGTAGATGAATGGATCAAGAAAATGTGGTATATATACAAAATGGAATTCTATGCCTACATCAGAAAGAATGACATTGCCTCATTTGTTAGGAAATGGAAAGACTTGCAAAAAATTATATTAAGTGAAGTAAGCCAAGCCCAAAGAAACATAGGTCCCATGGTTTCCCTTATTTGCAATATCTAGTATATGTATGAGTCAAGCAGAAAAGGTTAGATAAGGTGATGTTAGGAAAATGAACCCTAAGATATGTATTTAAATGTTTTTTTTCTTTCATGCATTTGTTTCTAACGCATTTATAAGATTATTTCTTTGTTACTTTGTATGTCCCTCCCCCCACAGAATAACTCCTGCTTTCACTGTATTTGATGTCAGTATAATTTGTGGAGTGGAATGGGAAAAACAAGTCGTTTAAATAAAGATACAGGTGGATCTGTTGCAACAATGAAAAGTACAAGTTGTCATGTTGAAAACGAACTTTACAACTTTGGTGGGGGTTGGGGGAGGCTGGGAAGGGATGGGAAGGGGAAACAAAGGAGGAAGCTACAATGCTTGATAAGAAATGTACTCATTATCTTGCCCATGTAATTGAAACCCCTCTGTACAGTATTTTCACAATAAAAAATAAAAAAAGAAATAGATAATCCCACAATTGATCACATGGAGAATGCTTATTTTAAAAAAATTGTACTATCTTCCAATAGGAAATGTTATCAATTTGTTTAGTTCTTGTTTAGGATTTGTTAAATTACGGTGTGCTATAATCAACTATCATAAATGTATAAAAGCATGGTAAGAAACTAGCATCTTAATATCATATTCTAATATTAGCTTAGTTATGCCTGTGTTATATGTATGAGGCTGTATTTGAGTTTGGCCTCAATTTCACATGCTATACTCTTCCAACATATAAGTTGAAAGAAGGCTCCCTCTGGAAATATTATATTTTTATAGCTAAGTGGTAAAAAGACACAGATAATGATATAGAAATCTTCCCCAGAAATAGCCTTTCACCACTTCTGGAACACTTTTGTAAGATGAAGTAAGTCACATGACCCATCTTGACACTGCAGAGTAGAGGTAAATCTCACCTACAGGAAGCTGATTCAGGACATCGAGTAGTATGCCAAGATATGCAACACTTGAGATAAAGAGGAAAAAAAGAGAACCATAATACAATCAATTATACTTGTCATGACATGACTCTGCAGGAAGGATGCTATTATGTTCCTTATTTTCTAAAACTACTGAGATCTTCAAATCATGTCTTTTAAGTTTGGATGTTACAGAAATTAGAGAACATTTTGATACTGAGACAACACAAAATCTCAAAAAAAGTTGGAGTAATCATTTCAATACTACCTTTTGTTCTCCAAGAAAAGAAGCCATTTTATAGACAATAATTTATAATGTCTTACCTAGTATCTTATTTTTCCAGAAATGGATTTTGTTAATATATGTGACTATCCACCAGAACAAATGTCTTCATTTATCTGCATCTTGTGCAAACAGCAAGTCAATTAGATGTAAGTGGGAGTTCATCAGTAGCACTTTTTAAAAATGCAAAAAATGTGGACAGGGAGCCAATATACATATTTTTCCACCATCACCTACTACATCCTCCTCCTTCCTTCCTAAGAAACACACCCAATCAATAAAAAGGCATAGATATTTGGTTCTTGACCTGGAAAGTGGAATCAGAATGTTATGGATGTCGGGGATGACAGTTAATAGTATTTTACATAATAATGTCACATACAACAGACCTAAGAGTCCTGTAGGTCTTAACACTACTTCCTTAGTGATGTGATAGGAATCTCAGCCTTACTGGACTTAGTATTGTTTTCCACTCCCTTTTCTACCACCTGACCTAAATTGTAATACATATTAACGGAATGAAAAAGTAATGCCATCTTAAGAAATTCCCATTGCAACAAGACATTATGTCAAATAAAGAACTTTACAACTTTGCCGGTGGGGGGGGGATCGGTGGGCAGGGATGGTAAGGGGAAACAAAGGAGGAAGCAAAAATGCTTGATAAGAAATATACTCATTACCTTGCTCATGTAATTATAACTCCTCTGTACTGTATTTTCACACACCAAAAACTTATTAATATAAAAAAAGTCATTTAGGCCTCTGGGAATGTGGTTTCATGGAACAGTTATTGCTTAGCATGCATGAAACCCTGGGTTCAATTACTCAGTATGACATAAACAGAAAAAGAAACACTGGAAGTTGTGTTTTGCCTCAAGTGGTAGAGTACTAGCCTTGATCAAAAAAAAAAAAAAAAAAAAAGAAGCTCAGGAACAGTTCCCTGGCCCTGAGTTCAAGCCCCAGGACTGGCAAAAGAGTCATTTAGCTAGGAAATGCCAAATAAACAACCCATACTTGGAATATATAATTGCTCAATTGCTCCTTCCAACTGATACCTATCAATAGTCATTAATTCATGTACTTTACCTATATTAGAATACCGTGTTGAACAAAAAAAAAACGTTTAGTTAATATGTCATGGCAATTAATACCAGGAATGTGCTTAGATATCAGTGAAGATTAATTCTGGAAATTCAGATTCCAGGCTCTTGAGTGGCCACTGCTAATCACAATCAGAAGGGTAGTATAAGTGAGATTTGGAAATCTTTTTGCTAAATTATGGCACCAAAAAGAGAGAGGTTAATTAATAGTTTTGACAGAAGGAATAACTCCAGATGGAAGGAATAAATAATAATAACTAAATTATACCATAAACTGTTCTAAAGAACCATTTTTGGTTATTGAAGAACAATTATCAACTAGGCTTATTCCTCTTTGCCTTTAGCAATCTAATAACTTAGGCTAGCTCGTAATCTCTGGGTGATAATTTGTATATCCTTCTATACAGCTCTTTCATACCTGATCTCCTTTGCTTTCTACAAATCTGTCTTTCTCGATTTCTCTTTGAACAAATTCTGATACTAATTCCACATACCAGACAACAGAGCATGCTAATTTAAGAGTCCCATAGCTCATGAGTCATTAATGTAAGAACATGGAAAAGGAGGACATATTTATTGCTACCTCCATTTTATTGAAAAGCTGCAATGTCACACCATTTGATTCAAATTTCCATTCTTTGTCAAAATACTCTCATTATGTGCACATAAATGCAAATATGAGCTGGGTGCTTGTGAATCACACTTGTAATACTAGCTACTCAGGAGGTTGAAACCAGAGGATTATGGTTTAAAGCCAGCCTGGTCAGGAAAATCCATGAGAATCTTATCTTCAATTACCACCAGAAATTCGGAAGTGGTGTTGTAGCTAAAATGGTAGAGCACTCAACTTGAGCTGAAGAGCTGAGGGACAGCGCCCAGGATCAGAGTTCAAGCCCCACGACCAACAGAAATAGTTCCTCAAAAGGAACGACAAAGTCAGTAGTAATCTTCCCAGGCAGAGAACATAATTCCAAAATAATTCAGTGCACCTACTTTTGCTGAGTTGTTATGGTTTCTTTGTTGAACATATTCTCTTCTTTTAAAAATTATCAAATACTAGCTTTATAATAAACTTCATCTAACATGTCTTGGTTCAAAAAAGAAGTCCATACAGTTGATGTCACTTGGATTTATTACAATCTCAAGCCAACAGGTACGAGAGTCTGTCAAACTCTTTTTTTTTGGGGGGGAGGTCCTGTCGTGGAGTCTGAACTCTGGGCCTGGGCACTATCCTTCAGCTTTTCAGCTCAAGGCTAGCACTCTACCACCTGAGTCACAGCGACACTTCCGGGTTTTTTTCTTTTTGCTTATGTGGTGCTGAGGAATCGAACTCAGGGCTTCAGGCATGCAAGGCAAGCGCTCTACCACTGAGCCACCTTCCCAGCCCTCAAACTCTTATCTGTAATCAAACACCAAAAAAGCCAGAAGTGAAGTTTTGGCTCAAGCAGTAGAGTACTAGCTATGGTGGCAGGTGGGCAGGAAAGACAACTGTTCAGGGTCAGGGTCCAGACTCTGAGGTCAAGCCCCAGAACCAGCACAAACTAAACACAAAAGCAAGCAAAAAAAAAAAACCCACATATTTCTTTGGGACCATCCTTAAAGCACTGGTTTGAAAAGAGGCTCCTTTTGCTGATCATACTCACTGGATCCTGCTTTTTGGAATCCTTATTGCTATGGTGAACTCAGGACCAGATTAAAGGAATGGATAACTGGCTCCTGCAAGAGGACAGTCATGTCAGGAGTGAAATATCAAGGCATAAGGTACCTTTACACCTACATGTCTTTGTTCTTTGCAGTAGAACACTTTTAAAACAACGTTATTTCCTTTTATCTTTGTTGGCCTTCAAATGGCATATTGTTTCCTTTTGTAATACTCTCAACTAGAAATTTACAGACAAGTTTTATGTGAGTAAAGAACGCACTCGAAAAAGTCAGGGACAGAGTTTCCTTCAAGCTTTGAATTTTTTTTCTTGTACAGTAAAACGAGAGTACAAATTAAGTTGAACTTGTCATTTCTCTATGTTCAATTCATCTCTTGGAATCAGTTTCCACTTCCAGTAACAGTACCTTCCAATTATTTCAAGTAACAATCTATGGTGCTGCTCCAGGTAAAATGAACGTTTTGTGGCTTCATTGAAATAGAACAAGTATATCTTTGTACATGAGGCAACATGTGTTTCAGAAACAACTGAATCATGAGAAAATACGGAATTTAAATCGCTTATAAAACATTATACATGTACATATGGCCATATAAAATGATGTTAAATGAAATGGACTCCAAGATAGGACACAACGTGATTTATCTTTATTGTTACCTCACAGGTACTATGTGATTTTTTTTGTTTCTCTTCTATTTTCTACCTCCACGGTATAACCTCTGTTTTCACTGTATTTGATGTCGGTGATCTGCGTATTGCATATACCTTTTTCTAATGTGTGGAGGGGAAGCGAATAACAAAACGCTGAAACAAGGATACAGTATAACCCATTGTCACAATGAGTTCTACAAGACACTATGTAGAAAATGAACTTTACAACTTGGGGAGGGGAGAGGGTATTTGGGGCGGCAAGGAGGAAAGGGAAAGCAGGGGAAAAACAAAAGAAGAGGTAACAATGCTTGATAGATTATGTACTAATTAACTTATTTATATAACTCTAACCCCTCTGTACAACATTTTTCCAATGAAAATCATGAAAAAAAACATTATCCTGGAGTACAATAAGTTCAAATTTCCTAAGTACTCTATAAATCAAGACCAATTTTAAGTGAGAATGTTCTCAGAAATATTTGTGTGTGTGTTATGCATAATTTCACAAGTGTATATAAGTTCACAGTAGGAGAAACAATATGAATAATAGGAGAAAAAGAAATTCTGTGTTTAAGTATGGTTGCTCAATACAGTTAGAAAACTGCAAATAAGACAAATTTGAAACAATAAAGCCAAGACCAGTATGTAGATCTACGGGAGTGATATAGAGAAAGCATTACTACTAAGTGGAACATGAAGGATGAGGCCACTCTGTTTCTTCTACTAGCTCTAAATCGTGGTAACTAATAATGCAAATTTGTAAAAAGTAGAATGGAAGAAAAATTCCAGTTTCAAAGCAAGTCAGATATGAGCATGGACTTAACTGGAAAAATGTCATGTTGAGAGAGTAGGAATTATACTAGCAATGAACTGGTGGCTAAGTTCACATATATATTTTTCTTTACTTTTCTTTTTTCTTTGGTATTTGTGGGGCTTGAAGTCTGGGCCTATGCACTCTTCCTCTACTCTTCAGCTTAATTCTAGCAGTCTACCACTTGATCCACAGTGTCACTTCCAGTTTTCTGGTTGTTAATTAGAGATAAGTGCTTCATAACCTTTCCTACTTGTGCTGGATTTCAACTGCAATCCTCAGATCTCAGCCTCCTAAGTAGCTAGTATTATAGGTGTGAGCCACTGTCACCCGGTTTAAGATCACATTTCTACCAGTGTACACTCAATATATGTAATGTGTATGTTCATCTATCTTTATATGAATTCTTAAGTTAAAAATTCAGGCTACAAGTTTGACTTTACACTCACAAAACTGTTTCAAGTTTAAAAGTTGATTCTCCTGGAAAGATAAAACCTAAGAATGTAAAGGATTCTGGGAAATTCAGTTTGCATCCAGCCTGGGAAAAAAAAGTATTTGTGACAATTTCTATAATTAAACAGCCTAAACCTGCATTGTAAGAATGGCTGAAGTGATGGAATACTAGGTATGAGCAAGACTGCTGAATAAGAGCTTGAGGTTTTGACATACATACATGCAAGCATGCACATACACAAAGGCATTTATATATGTAAACACACATATGAAACAACACTCAGAATGTGTAGAAAAAGTTAGAAAATAATAGAAAATATGTTCTAATACTACAAAAAGTGATAATTTTTAATATTAGAAAGTCCTCAAGTGAACTTTCCCAAAAAAGCTTGAGAACATTACAAAGGTAGGGACCAGAGATATTAACAAAGTCAAGAAATCATTATTAAAGTGATCAGATCCATGGAAGAATGAATCAGAGAACCCTGCAGGTGCATCTGAAAATGTTCATATCCTGTGTCAAATGTTAGAACGTCTTTGAAAATTGTACATAAACAGTCAAAGCAGTCAGTCTAGTAGATAAGATCATTGGAGAAGTTCAGAATTGCTAGCCTGTTTCTAGATTAAATAAACAAACAAACTATGGCAGGGCAATGTGATACAAGCCTGGAATTCTAGCACTCAGACTAAGATAGGAGATTAGAGAGTGGAATTACATAGCGATACCTTCCCTGGACCAGGTAGTATAATTTGTCTCAATAAAACAAGCCAAACAACAAGAAAGGAATACCCAGTTGGAGGTTTGGGCTAATTTTTTCACTATGTTTTGATAAGTCAAGTTTCCTAGTGAAATGCAACTCATATATCATCCTCACTTCTGTTTTACATGCTCTCTTCATTACAGAACATTGCTAGATACAAAATAGCTCATGATTCCCAGTCGAAAATTTGAAAAAGTAAGCACCATTCTGTTGGATTCTAAAGAAATGATGAAGGATTACAAAAGCTTAAGCCTGGAGAAATAGCAAAGTTCATCTAATGTAGGACTTTGGAGACCTGCCTAAATTAGAATTTAGATTTGAAATAAATGCTTTTCATTTGTAATTTCATATTCTCTAGGATACTACAAAAATGTTTTCAAGTAGAAGATTTAATTTAGAAATTCAGAAATGATTCTGGCATTCTAATTGCCTAGAATATTCTTTCAAGTGAGGTATAATTAGAAATTAGTTAATACATAATTCCAACAGTTCATGTATAACATGATAATCTGAATAATCTAGACAAAGATGCCAACAAAGGGATGCTATTAATATATAAATTTAGAAAAAGATCAACTTTTTGAGGCTTTGGTGTAACATTGTATGAAGAGAGTAATTGTAGGACATCTTTTTTCTTCTACCTATACATAACAGAGGAAGAAATTTCCTTACGTACCTCTTAATTACTTATACAATGAGGGAAAAAAGCTAGGTTTAATGCTTGTTTATATTTTGGTTTTGTTGTTTAGTTTATGCTGGGGCTTGACATCTAAGTCTGGGCACTGTCCCTGAGCCTGTTTTTGCTCAAGGCTACTGCTCTACCAATTGAACCTCAGTGCCACTTGTGTCTGGCTATTCCTTATGAGTTTATTGGAAATAAGAATATAAGGAACCTTGCTACCTGGGTGGGTTTGATCCATAATCTTCAGATCTTAATATTCAGATATTCTGATCTCCTGAATATCTATGATAGATAAAAATAATACATAATAAAATTAGTATATAATAATAATATAAATACTATTTGCGAGTGTTCTGATCTCAAAAATACCACTGGAGGGAAAATGATGCAGAAAACTTTAGTGTAGTGTTCTTTGCACAATTGGGAGGGCATCACAGCAGAAGTGTAGAATTTTTTTCACAATAGTGATAAGCTAGTCATGATGTGAATTTAGGCAATTTTAAGGTGCACCTTACAAGTTGCAACTGTTGGGCTAGGATAAAAACTTGGGATTGATTGTCATAGAAATAATAGCTTATTCTGATGAACAAATATTTACTCTTCAGGAATTAATTATTATAGATAGGTCATAGTTTTGTCTTCTACCAGAATGTGGCTATTTTTTCTATTCATTTTTACATATGTAACATCACATTGGAAATTTCATCTATTGCAGAATTAATTAAAATGCAAACAGATACTGTTTTAAATGTCTCTGGCATGATTAGAATTTGAAAATTATTAATTAGTAGTCATCTGAATTTTGAAGAATACATATATTCTGTCGTCGTAACAATTATTCAGTTTTAAAAGTTAGGAGTTTCCGTAGAATTAAACTTTTCTGTTTTAATATGAGGTAATGGTTTTTTCAACATAAAGGCAAATACATTGTGAAGATATTGTATAATTTGATAACATTCAAGTTGTTGACCCTCTGATAAAGAAATGGGGAATAGAATGGTATTTACTATACCAATACAGTGAAATTATATTTTATGTAAGTTATTTTTTAATTTAATTTTATTGTCAAGGTGATATATAGAAGGGGTTGCCGTAATTATAAGATGGTGAATACATAACATGTAGAACTTTTTATATACTACCTCACTTTTCTAACAGTTTCCCTTCACCCGAATACCCTTCACAAGTTGTAATGTAAATTTCCATTATGTTGTCTTGTGAACATTGCTATTACATTGGTTTATACTTTGTCCTTTGTCACGCCATGTCGTTGTTCCTCTTCCCTTCCCTAATTAAGATAAATATATATATACAATAACACATGATACTGAAATCAAATACAGCAGGGGACAAACCATAGGGGAAAACACAAAAGAAAAAAGAATCACAGAGTACATTAAAAATAACAACCACGAAGAAAACCTTTGTTTCCATATGTAGGAGTTCATTTTGTTCATCATAATCTTATACATAGCTACTGAGCCATTCTGCTCATCTGCTAGGACTATCCTAGATATTTCCTACTTGTTGCAAATTAGGGAAACCATGGAATCTCTTTCTTTGTGTCTTGTTTATTTTACTTAGTAGTATTTTTCCATTTCCATATGAATTGTAAGCATAGAATTCCACATTGGATATATTTATCACATTTTGTCAATTCGTTCATCTCCTGAGAGGCATATTGATTTAAAACATGATTGCATGTAAGTATCACTTAGGTTCATTCAAAATTGACAGATGCCACCTCCCCAGATATTCTAAAATCATGATTTTTATGAAGATAGGATTTCATGGTGGTACAAGTGTTGAGATATATGGATGAGTCTAATGTATATCTTGCACTGAATTAGACAGGAAGATATCCAATATCATATGGGTTAAAATGGTAATGACAAAATATTTCCTTGAGAAAGATAGAGGAGGCTTCCAGAAGTATGAATTAGTTCAGATAATTTTGGAGGATTTAGAAATGCAAGCTCAAGTATGTCTCTTTAAATAAAAATTATGTAATTGTTAGAGCAAAAGATGGGGAGGGGAAAGAAAACGATGACAGCAGATCATTTTCCCAAGTTAGAGTATAAAAAGATGTAATCTACAACTTCCCAGTTAAAAAGAGAGTGATATACTATGTCCCACTTAATTTAGGTACATGCAAAAAATTTACTTGGGTTTTTCCTACTTTAAACCACCAAAATAATTGAAGTCTTATAAGAAAAATTATATTATTTCAATTACTTCAACCTGAACACTAACTGTGATGAGCCCTCTTTTTCTCACTTTGCACTTGGAAAATAGTCCCTAAGTTGATGATGATGTGGCTGATTAGAGTCAGAGTTAGGGGCTTTTACTTGTACAATTATCACTGAAGAGTTTAAAGCAGTTTTTCCCCAAGATACCCAACTACATTTTCTTAAGCTGTACTTTGAACACACCCTCACACCTGAGCACATAATTTGAAATTATACTTCAGCATTTCCTTGGCACATTCTACTTTGTGCCTTTCGCTTTTTTGCAAATTCCTTTTGAGTTCATAGTTGCTCTCTTTCCATTTCATCTATACAAACTGCTAAGAACATTGTTCAACTACCACTTCTTGTTTGCACAAGACCAGTCTATGTATGAAAGTACTTTGTCCATATTAAGCAATAGGGTAGTACTCACTCTTTGAGGAGAAAAGTTCCACAGTGTAACCCTATGCTCACATTAGAGAATGTAGAATTTAAAATATTTTGAGAAAAACTGATATTAGAATTGAAAGTCTCCTTAGATCAATTTCCATGGGGCTCATTAGGTTTCCCATGAGAAATATAAATAGCCACAAAATCTAAAGCTAATTAGTAAGTATCCGAATTAACACTAGATCCAAGGTGTTGTGTTAGTACAAGTCAGCATTGTAGGTGAATCCTTCCCTACTTGCCAATGGGTATGAGAAAATGAAAGGAAGGCATTACAGCAAAATGTCTTACCTTTTTAGGCATTCTGTCGTACTGGTGAGGGTAAAGTCTGAACTCCCCAATTCAATAAAAGTTTGAAGTTTATAAAAGCATTCCCTACATATAAGAATTTGTGGCAGGATGATTGACAGGGTTATTTCACCATGGAGATATCCCTAACAAGAACTAGAGTTAAATGGAGTATATGTCAGTTATGATGTGTCAATGACTATTGAGGCATTTTCTATTCTAAAGAAGAATCAATTCGAGGAGTCTTCAGTCACATCAGTAATGCTGCTTGTTCAACCTAATACTTAGTGTTACTTGGATTACATTTATAACAAATAGGCTGATAAGACATCCAAACATATCTAAAAATATTTCAATAAAATCCCAAACTGATGTGGATACATGGGCCACACATTGGAACTGTAGGACAAATTAGGATTGTCTGTGCTGTAGTTCAATCTACAAACTCCTGAGTAAACAAAGTCTTCAAAAATGTTCACACAATACCTATGAGTAAAGTTCATGACAGTTATATCTGTATAATTTTTCTAAGTTCAGGATAAAAGCATTGGTTCCCAACATTTAAAATCAATAGGATCTGTTGAATTTATGGATCCAGAATTTTATGGCTTCATATTCATTTCCCAAAATTTTATCAATATGACTTTCACCAAAACAATGATCTTATTGAACTTGTCTATGTCCTTTTAATTTTCAAAACCAAATAGCATATTTCTTTTAATATCTTCTTGCAAATTCCTTCCTTTACTTCTGTAAATCTGTGTTTGTTACTTTTTTATTTCCTTATTTATCTCTTTCTTTCAATCTTGTCTACAGTGGTGCTCACATTGCTCACACCTGTGTCAGAACTTTCCTTTTCCTTTTCCTTTCAATATTGCCCCCAATTTTATTATTCTTTTTCATATTCATGGTCGTGGATATTTTGATGATGTCTAAACAGACCCATCTTTGCAACTAAACTTTAGAACTATCAGATTTTTCCCCTAAACCCATCATTTCCACCTGTGGTCCTTATAACTAAGAGTAGCACTAACAGAGTTGCCAGCCAAATGTGTGGGAGCACATTAGATTTCTTCTTACCCTTCTACACTGTCCCATTAAATAAGATGAATGATCCAGATTTTCTCAGTTTCTGTCTCTCAAATGATTTCTATTTTTTGGGTGGGTGCATTCGTGGAGCCTGACCTCTGGGCCTGGGCGCTGTCCCTCATTTCTTCAGCTCAAGACTAGCACTCTACCACTTCAGCCACAGCACCACTTCCGGCTTTTTTCTCTGCTTATGTGGTGCTGAGAAATCGAATCCAGGGCCTCATGCATGCAAGGCAAGCGCTCTCCCATGAGCCACCTTCCCTGCCCCCACTCAAATGATTTCTATATACTAGTTTTTATGCCCCTGACACCAGCCTGTTTCATTTACTCAACACTGTCACCTAGTCCTAAAACAACCATATCCAAAGTATGATTTTTCCCCATAGTCTTTTCATATTGGTCCCTTCCATCACCAAATTACTCTCTTTGTAAGCACACAGAGTGAAGAACTAAGACACAAATTCTAGTATCATTATTTACTCACTACATTGACTGTTGGCCTTACATTTCTCATCTATAAATGGATGTAATCTACCAGAAATAATGAAGAATATATGGGTTGACTTCTAGAGCAGGAAAAAAGAAAAGTGAAGAGTCCTTACATTTTGCACCTTACCTTACGAATAAGGAAAGACTCAAATTCAGTTTGTTGGTATAAAGTCACAAATTGTTTCCTGCAGAAATAAAAATAAATTTTACCTTCTGGCTCTAAGGTATATGTCATTTTAAGGTAACTACAGATATGTAAGTGGTACTATGTAAAAATAGTGTCATGTTTTTTCAGATGTATTGAAGAACATACCCTTAATGTATCATTGGAAACATTGGTTATTGAATAGTATCTATAGGATAATGTTTTTGAACTAATCACACTAAGCTGAAAACTATACCTTAGTCCATCAAAATGTGGAAATAAATAATTTTATTTATAAGAAAATAATACCACCAAGAAAAGTGTGTATACATTAGAGAGACTTCAGGAATAACATTAGGGTTTTAACTGTCTCTACCCATTTATGTGATAGTATTTCTTGATATTGAAACTCTCCTCTTGTTATTCTTATTGTATGTAATCCAACGCTATTTTTTACTATATATTTAATATGGGAAATATAGCTTCAAAAATGTGTAAAGTTTTTTCCTTTTCAATCACAATATTGTCATAATCAGGGTACTCTGTGATCATCATTATCCTCATCAAAATTATTATTAGAATCATAAGTGGTAAGTATTGAAACTCTGATATGTATCTATGATTTTGCGATTATTCCTTTTGTCTTTTGATTAATAATTTTAATGTTAATCACTGTGCATGCATCCTTATTAAAATTTTGAACAAAGAAACAAAAAAACTAAACCATAACAGGTAGCTTGGCTATGTGCTTATAACATATTATAGAATAGATTTTTGAAGTATTGCAATTTCCTAACAAGTATGAATTAACTGCCTCTCTCCTCACATCTACACACAAATATTTAAGAGTTTGAACAGAATTATTTCAAGTAATATACTACAATATCATGTGTATATCTAAAATTCCCTTAAAAGTAATAAATGCTACATTCTTTTGAAATATTAGATATTTTATTCTAGGAAACTTTTGGAAAAACATACTGTATATCTTTGAAATAAAAAGGTAAAAAAAATAGCATAAGAAGTTTTAGAAAGAATCTGTCTTCATAAATGTATTTGTATATATATATATATATATATATATAATGTGTAGAAAGACATACATATTTAGAAATTGTCATCAGAAATATATACATATATCTAAATTTATGTGTAGAACGATATACATTATAATGAAACAAAAATCTTGAAACATAATTAAAATTAAAAAAATACATTAAACCAACTGCCAGTGACTCACACCTATAATTCGAGCTATTCTGGGTAATGAGGTCTTAGAATTGTTTTTGAAACTAGCCCAGACAGAAAAGTACTTGTTAGATTCTCCAATTAACCACTTAAACCCAGAATTAGCTCTATACCTCAAGTTGTAGAGTGCTGGCTTTGAACACAAAATGGCTTAGGGACAATGCATAACCTTGCAAACAACATCTAGACCAACAACAAAATATATCTCATTAATTTCACAGAAGCATCTTTTACCTGCTGTGAACATTTCTTAGAAACATGAATACATGCCCATGGAAAATGTTAGGTAAAAAGTATAGAATATTTACGTCTATGTTAAAGACATGACTATTTAGATTGTTTAAGATATTTAGGTAATGATTTAAAATTAAGAATAATGATAATGTATTGGGACTGTCTTTTATTCTATTTTATGATAGTAATAAAATATTTGTAATTATTCTGTAAAGTTACTCTTGCTTGGTATTTGAATTATAATAAGTGATAAAAATTTTTAAATGATTTCCATAGGAAAGGATAATTTTAATGGTATTAATTCTTTTGTAATTTCAAAACAATTAAGAAAATTATTCCAAGGCTGGTTTTCTCTAAAACTATATTTGTTTTCTTATTCTAATTTTCATATGTTCGTAGAAATTAAAATTCCAAAAATTCAATAGATGTTAGCATTCAGGATCATCTTCATAGATACTAATAATGGAGTCGCTTAAGTGGAATTGTTTTATTTCATTTGGTTTTGTCACAAATAAATCAAGATGACTGTATGTTTTGTTTCTTTTCAAGTTATTGGCTCTTATCCTGAGAATACTTTTTTCTAGCAAAGTAGAGAAAAGCAATTGGATTGAGCAAGTAACATACGGCTATCAAAAAATGCAGATGCATAGATTTGTGTTTTCTATCATTTGCTAAAAGTTTCTTCCAGAAAAGGTTATCAATTACGTATAAGTGATATATAATTCCTAGATATTCCAGTTATCACATACATTTTTGATTGGGTTATCTCTGCATAAAGTATAAAAACAGACAAAAAACTCAAAATAAACAGAAATCACATCTTTGTTTAGAAACTGCAGTTTACAAAGAATTTTTAGCCAACACCAAAAATATTAGGTATTTTGCATTTTGTAGGAAGAATTTTTAACTATAGTTTTATATTTTTGCTGACATGAAATTCACATACAATATATTTTCTCCTTTCATTGTATACATTTTAGTGCTTTGGAAGTGAATTGTACACTCATAGGTTTTCCAAGCCTAATTTTCACAAACTTGGATTTCTTCAAATAGAAATGCTATAAATTTTAGAACAGATATTAAAATAGATATAAAATTGAGTTACAGGAATTTGTCCTGCATACATCTTCTATAGGGTGTCTTTTCAAAATTTGTTTTGAGGAATTATTTCAGGTTCTCACTCATACAGTCCAAGTGCACAGTCAATGAACTACATTCCCGATCCATACAAGTTTTTTACTTCTCTTTAATACATACATAGAAGTGTAATAGCTAGAACATATACAAATCTCTTTGACCTTTTGAAGACTTGAAAAATTGCTTAATAAAATGACTGCAATATTACACAAATCATTCTACTATGCAAAGTATATCAATTTCTCCACAAATGCATTACTACATTTTGTGTCATCTTTTTATATTATGGTCATACTACTGAATTTTCTTTTTCTTTTTTCTTAGATACTAAAGAGGAGCTTAATTCATATGCTCCTCCTATTGACTATTAATTTACATATGTTCTTTATAGAAATATCCTGTTCGGGAAAAATGTATACAGAATTAGAAGATATAATAGTACTTAAGATTCAGGATCACTGTAACATTAACATTGTAGCATTAACAAATATGTGCCCTCTATCCGTTGGATATGTTTTCACTACTTTCATAGAATTAAGAAAGGTCATTAGTTGATATTAGTTTATTCTTGCTTTTCTTCAGCCACTAAGGCTTTCCATGTCAAATTTTTGGAAACCGTTACTGATCCATTGTCATGAATTTTTACATGTATGTTTTGTAGGATTTTACAACTCACATTTAGTTTGATAATCATTTTTTATTTAAAAATTATTGTATATGGTTTGAGGTAGTAGTCTAAGATCATTCTTTAAAACTAGAGACTCAGTAGTGCCAATATATTCTATTTTTATTTCATTAAGTCATGGCATCCTTTTCAAAATCTATTGACAATAAAACTAAGAATTTATTTTTGATAAATCTGTTACATTCTTCTATGTGTCCGTTCTTTCACTAATAAACATGGTAATAAGATTCAAATCTAGTTAGAGTGCTCAAGCTACACCATTTTACAAGATTGTTCTGATTGACCTGTATTCCTTGAATTTACATACAAGTTTATTGAGCAGGTGGACCAATATTCTACAGATATCTAGATGTTTCATAATCACTCATATTTTGCACCTTGTGAAAACACAAGACCCCAGATATTATATAGTGAAAAATGTCTTTAGAGAATGCTTAAAACAACTAAAATTAACTTAGGAATGAGTTAAGATTTAGATAACACTATAGAATAATAAAGTTGAATGATAACGACTACAAAGAAGAGTGAAAGGGGATAGAATGATGGACCACCTAGGAGCTGTATGTCATTGTTATTGTGTTTCAAAAACAGAAAGACTTCAGAGAAGAGAAGGATGAAAATAATCAAAGTGTAATTAATCAAGTTCTTTTTAATCCACCTAATAGTGTGGACTGAGAGTAAGAGAAGATAGGAAAAATAAAATAGAAAATAAAGCATTGTATAGACCTCTTACAATGTAAATAAATTATAATAACAATATGATAATTAATTTCCAAAGAAATAAAGGAAACAATAGCTAAACTCTAAAGGCAAAAAGAATGAAGAGAGAAAAGAAGCAAAGTAAAACCTTTATCAATAACAAATATAAGAATTTGGAAGTGAAAAAGCAGTGGAAATACTCTAAATAACAATAAAATAACAATACAAATTGCTAATGTGGATAGAAAATGGATCACATTTAATCATATATAATTTTGAAATAACATACTAGGAATGAAAATTTTAAAGTCATAATTTAAAACACTATTTACATTATAACTACACAGTGTAGTTCAGTGGTAAAATCTTGACCTAGCATATGTAAAATAATGGTGTGATCTCCCAAGCATTACAAAGGTACACACAAAGCACACACACACAAAAACCACATAAACACACACACACACACACACACACACACACACACATACACACACATACCACATACACACATTTGGAATATTGATATTATAATATTAAATAGAAGAAATTATCACAAATAGTAAAAATAGATTAATAAATGAAATCATAATATTGCTCATATTATTTAAACGTTTAGTAGAAATCAAATAATCACAATATACTTGGATTCTTATAGATTAAGTAAATGGAAAATTAAGAAATAGAAGACATGAGAACCTTTGTAAACAAGTTTTAAATAATAAACATTTTGAAACATGTATCCTTTAATTTTGACAAAAGAATAATGTTACTGGTGTTTAAGTCTCAAGATTTAGAATATGATAACCAGGTGCTCTGTATCTCGCTATGTGTGGCTATATCTCAAATCATTTCACTCTGGATATTTTTATGATAAGGTCTCATAGTTTCTCAGGCTCTCCCGAATTACAAACCCTATTCACAGTTCCTACCATAGGTAAAAAATGGAAGACCCAAATCACCATGCCCAGCTCAAACTTTTTTTTTTTTAATTCAAGTACAAATATTTACAAAAAAGTGACCGGGAAATGAAGCCTTTCTTAATATAGTATGTGTTTCTTGAAAATAGAGTAATTATTTGTTACCTGGAAAAATATGTTTAGAACTATAAGAAAACCAATTTATGTAAATTCACCAACCATATAATAATTAAGAAAATAATATTAAATATTCACATGTTAAATATTTTTAAAGTAACATATATGGGAATAATTTACATGTGTAAAAATCATGCAAAATTAAATGAACTAATCCTACAACTCTGAAAAAAGAATTATCTTAAAAAACAAGAAAATAATTAATTAAGACCAAAATTTGAAATATAGAAAATAAAATGAAGTGTACCCTTTAGTTGACTTAAGTAACTGTAAACCCTTTTTATATCAATTTTATAATAAAAAAGTATGAACAAAGAAAGCAAAAGTACATTTGAACAATACCAACAGCAAAAGCATCAGTAATTGAGTGTACAAAAAAAATCGATGGAGGGGATAACAATATTCCTTCCAAAAGAAATGTACTCATTACCTTAATTATGTACCTGTAACCCCTCTGTATATTACCTTTAAATAAAATTATATTGAAATTAAAAATAAAACAGATAATATAGCAATTAAGAATTCTTAGAAGCCATTAGTTAAAAAACATTATAAGAAACTGCCCCAAGTAACCAAAGAATATATTTTGATGATATTATTTAAATACTTAAACTTCAGCAGAAAACAAAATGTTTAAAATCTTTTACAAATAAAGTTATAAATCAGAATATATTACTATAATAATCATTGAATGGATTTTTAGTGGCAGTCAAATATGTAAGAAATGAGGCAATATGCCATTCGTTTGCACTTAATAAGTGAGAAAGAATTTTTTAGGTCTTTTAAAATATATCATAAGATTAATGAAGAAACTATTCTGTCACATCATACGATAATTAGAGCAAAGAACAGATTGTACTAAGTTTTGGGATGTTAATGTATGTACTTATTTTGGTTTTGGAAAATTGTGAGGATTTCAACTTGTTCTTGTGGAAAGGGAACCCCTGTCCTTAAATTAAGCACTGATATAATTCCAGCCTAACAAGAACAATAATGCTAGGCTGGCATTATATCAGTGGTTAATTTTAGGATAGGGGTTCCCTTCCCACAAGGACATGCACCTGATGCATCAATGGCATCCGAGTTGCACACATACTTGTCTAGTTTCCTGGATCCTGCAGTCCTTCCAATTTTAGTCTCTAGATAGTGCAGGATGGTGGAAATGATCCAATGCACCCAGGTATAGATTGGGAAGGAACTCCCCTAAAATTTGTCCTGCTTTTTGTTCTCAAGCCTCCTAAGTAGTTAAGAGTACAGATTGGAGTCCCTGGTGCCAAGCAGTAACAGTATTTTTAAAGCAATTAGACACATAGATGACAGGCTTGTGATTACCTCAGGAAAAGGATAAAAAAGCAGTGAAGCATTGAGGACAGACAGAATTTTAACTAGCTACTCAGAGGGTGAATTAGCTTAGCTAGCTACTCGGGAGGCCAAGATCTGAAGACCACTGTTCAAAGCGAGTCCAATCATGAAAAAATATGTGATTATCTCCAAAAAACCAGAAGTGCAGCAGTGGCTCAAGTGGTAGACCACTCTCCTGGGGCACAGATGCTTAGAGCAGGAATGAGGAATGCATACATGAGCACATGAACATGCACGTGTGTGTACACACACAAATGAGTATTTCAATGCAGAGTTCTTTATTTTTTTTTACCTTGCTGTACTTTATTTCCCTGTATTAGTTCACAAATTAAGAAAATTAGCAAAGCAACTATTTACATACAACTCATCATGTTTCTCTAAAGTATACTCTCTTCATGGCAGCCTGCTTTTATTTAACCAAAAAGTAAATTATTCAGGAGATCAATTCATTTCCCTCAACTCTGTAATGTTGGATGATTGTTTAAGTTCTTCCTAGCAATGTAATTTTGTGAATTCCTGCATCAAGTAGCATATTTCTTTCATGAACAGGGAAGCCTCTGGGGAAAAAAAAAAAACTGTAGGTTTTACTCCTCCTGGCAAGCATCTGGAAATTTATTATCTTCATATAAACCATGATCTGTCTGTGTATGCCAAAGACGGTTGTGAATATAAAAAGACCCTTCTAAGCACATAGAATTCATATACCTTTAATAGGTATGAAGGTTTTTTTTATTATTCTGAAAATACCATACAGAGGAGTTACAATTACATGGGCAAGATAATGAGTACATTTCTTATCAAGCATTTATGCCTCCTCCTTTGTTTCCCCTTTCTATCCCTTTCCATCTCACCCCTTCTGCCCCTCCCCGTTATTCCCCGCCTTGCGAAAGTTTTAAAGTTCGTTTTTCGACATAACATCTTGTAAATGTCATTGTTAAAATGGGTCCAACTCTATCCCTTTTTAAACGATTTGTTTTTTCCCTTCCCCTCCACAAATTATACCAACATAAAATTCAGTGAAAACAGGAGTTATATCGTGGGGGAGGGACTTACAAAGCAACAAAAATTCATCTTAAAAATATATTACAAACAATCACATGAAAGAAGAAAATATTTGAATACTTATGTTGGGGTACATTTCACATAACATCAACGAATCTTACCTTTTCGGCTTGTCTCAGACATATACTATTTACTACCAATAAGGGAAACTATGGTGCCTATGTGCATTTGGGCCTAGCTTACTTCACTTAATATAATTTTTTCCAAGACTTTCATTTTCCTGACAATGGGGAAATGTCATTCTTTCTGATGGAGGCAAAGAGTTCCATTGTGTATATATACCACAATTTCTTCATCCATTCATCTACTGAGGGGCATTTGGGTTGGTTCTAAGCTTAGCTATGGTAAATAATGTTGCCATAAACATAGTTGTGCTGGGAGCTTTAGTGTGGTCTTCTTTGTGATCATTTGGGTAAATGCCCAAAAGTAGGATTGCTAGGTCATAGGGGAGCTCTATGTAGAGTCTTTTGAGGAACCTCCATACGACTTGCCAAAGTGGTTAACCAAGTTTAACCTACCACCAATAATGCAGTAGGGTTCCCCTATCCACATCTCCTCCTGAATCTGTTGTTATTAGAGTTCTTGATTTTAGACATTCTAACTGAGGTGAGGTGGTATCTCAATGTTGTTTTGATTTTCATTTTTCTGTGGCTAGGGAGGTTGAGCATTTCTTCATGTGTCTATTGGCCATCCTTCTTTCTTTTTCAGAGAAGTTTCTCTTTAGCCCACTTATTTATTGGGCAGTTGTTTCTTTTTTTTTTAATTGTATTTTATTTTATTTGAGAACATACTGTACAGAGGGGCTACAATTACATGGGCAGGATAATGCATACATTTCTTACCAAGCATTGCAGCCTCCTCCTTTGTTTACCCTTCACTTCCCTTCCCCGCCTCCCCCCTCCCCCCACCCAATTTTACCCCCCTCCCCCCACCCAATTATACCCCCCTCCCCCCCCACACCGACATTGTAAAGCTGGTTTTGACATGACATTTTGTACTTCTCATTGTTGCAACAGGTCCACCTGAATCCTTAAACGACTTGTTTGTCACCATCTCCTCCACATGTTATACTGACATCAAATATAGTGAAAGTGGGGGATACAATGTGGGGGAGGGACATACAAAGCAACAAAGAAATAATCTTATAAATGCGTTAGAAACACATGCATGAAAGAAACGAAAACATTAAAATACATATTTAAGGGTTCATTTGCCTAACATCACATTATCTAACCTTTTCTGCTTGACTCATATCTATACAAGATATTGCAAATAAGGGAAACCATGGGACCTATGCTTCTTTGGGCCTGGCTTCCTTCACTTAATATAATTTTTTCCAAACCTTTCCATTTCCTAACAAAAGGGGAAATGTCATTCTTTCTGATGGAGGCATAGAATTCCATTGTGTATATATACCACATTTTCTTGATCCATTCATCTACTGAGGGGCATCTGGGTTGGTTCCATGTCTTAGCTATGGTAAATAATGCTGCAATAAACATAGTTGTGCTGGTAGCTTTAGTGTGGTCTTGTTTGTAAACATTTGGGTAAATGCCCAAAAGTGGGATTGCTGGATCATAGGGGAGATCTATGTGAAGTCTTTTGAGGAACCTCCATAATGCTTTCCAAAGTGGTTGAACAAGTTTACATTCCCACCAACAATAAAGTAAGGTTCCTTTCTGTCCACATCCCCTCCAGCATCTGTTGTTGTTAGAGTTCTTGATTTTTGCTGTTCTAACTGGAGTGAGGTGGTATCTCAATGTTGTTTTGATTTGCATTTCTTTTATGGCTAGGGATGTTGAACATTTCTTCATGTGTCTATTGGCCATCCTTCTTTCTTCTTCAGAGAACCTTCTCTTTAAGTCTTTCGCCCACTTATTTATTGGGCAGTTGTTTCTTTGAGGATTTGTTGTTGGGGGATTTAATTTTATGGAGTTCCAAGTATATTTTAGATATGAGACCCTTGTCCATTGTATAGATAGTGAAGATCTTCTCCCCATCCGTAGGCTTTCTATTGATCTTGCTAGCTATGTCTTTGCCTTGCAGAAGCTCTGCAACTTCATGCAATCCCATTTGTCCAACCTTTCTATGATTTGTTGTGTTTCTGGGTCTCTATTAAGAAAATTTCAGCCTTTGCCAAGGAGATCTAGGGTTTCTCCTATTCCATCCTGTAAAGTTTTCAGAGTGTCTGCTTTGACTCCGAGGACTTTGATCCATTTGGATTTGATTCTGCTGCAGGGTGATATATAAGGATCTAGCTTTACTTTACTACAAGTAGTTAACCAATTTTGAGAGCACCATTTACTGAAGAGGCTGTCTTCCTTCCATTCTATTTTTTTAGCTGCCTTATCAAGATTAGGTAGCTGTAGTTCTTGAGGTTCATTTCTGGGTTTTCAATTCTATTCCATTGGTCCTGAGATGTGTTCTTCTGTCAGTACCAAGCTGTTTTGATTAATATGGCTTTCTAGAAGAGTTTGAAATTTGTTATTGGTTTTCTTCCAGCATGTTCTTTCTTTTAAGGATCGTTTTTGCTATACGTGGTCTTTTATTGTTCCATATATATTTTTGGATTGCCTTTTCTATTTCCTTGAAGAATGAGGTTGCAATATTGATAGGTATCACATTCAATTTATAGATAGCATTGGGAGGTATTGCCATTTTTACGGTGTTGATCTTTCCAATCTAACAACATGGGGGTTTTTGCCACTTTCTAGGTCTGTTTTGATTTCCTTTTTTAGGTATTTAAAGTTTTCATCATAAAGGTCCTTCACTCATTTGGTTAAGTTAATTTCTAGGTATTTCATTTTTTGTGGGGCTATTAGGAATGGAGTTGCTTTCCTAATTTCAGCTACAATTTTCTCATTGTTGGCATACAGAAAAGCCATTGATTTTTGAGGATTAATTTCATACCCTGCTACTTTGCCAAAGTTTTGAGTCACCTTGAGTAACTTGGAAGTGGATTCTTTAAATACAAGATCATGTCATCTGCAAAGAGGGGGAGTTTTACTTCTTCTTTCCCTATTGGGGTCCTCTTTATGTTCTCATCTTGTCTTATTGGTGTAGATAGGCATTCTAATAGTAGATTGAAGAGCAGAAAAAAGAGTGGGCATCCTTGTCTCATTCCAGAGTTTAGAGGAAATAGCTTTAGTTTTTCACCATTGAGTATAATGCTTTCTGTAGTTTTGTCATACACAGCCTTTATTGTATTGAGGACTGTTCAATGGTTTCCTAATTTTTCCAGGACCTTCCCCATAAAGGGGTGTTGGATCTTGTCAAAAGCTTTTTCTGCATCTATTGAGATAACCATGTGGTTCTTATCCTTGCTCTTTTTGATATAATGAATTATGTTAATTGATTTGAGTATATTGAAGCAGCTTTGTATAGCTGAAATGAATTCTGTTTGCTCGTGGTGTATGATGTTTTGGATCAATTTTTGAAATCGATTAGCCAAAATTTTGTTGAGAGGCTTTGCATCAATGTTCATGAAAGAAATGGGTCTATAGTGCTCTTTCTTTGATGAGGGTTTTGGTATGAGGGTAATGATGGCTTCATAGAAAGCGTTCGCTTTATTGGGGAGTTACATCCGTTAATATTGATAGATAGGACTGAGAGGTATTTGGATGTTCCTGCCATTTTATCCTACTTCTTGGGAGCTACGCCTACTGCATTCTTCCTATGGTTCTTGGATTCTGTTTGGGTGTGTTTTCTTGGCCTTTATTGTGGTCTTCTTGGTTTTCTATGTGTAGGACATCTTTAAGTATCTTTTGTAGAGCTGATTTGATGGACATATATTGTTTGTTTTTCTTTGCTATGGAAGATTTTTATTTTACCTTCAGTTATGAAGGAGAGTTTAGCTGGGTACACTATTCTTGGTTGATAGTTGTTTGTCTTTAGGGCATGGCATACCTCATTCCAGGCTCTTCTTGCTTTAATTGTCTCTGTTGAGAAATCTGAGGTGATTCTAATTGGTTTTCCTTTATAGGTGACTGATCTTTTCTCCTTGGCAGCTTTAAGGATCTTTTCCTTGATCTGAATTGATCCCGTGTGGATTATAATGTGATGATGGGATGTCCTGTTCTTGTGTGGTCTATTTGTAGTTCTAAAAGCTTCTTGTATCTGAATATGCCTATCTTTTTGTGTGTTGGGTAGTTTTCTGCTGGGATCTTGTTAAACAAATTTTCTAGACGATTGACTTCTGTGTCTATGTGCTCCTGTACACCCATTTCCCTCAGATAAGACCTTCTGATGGTGTTTTCCAAGTGTTGAATAGATTTATCATATTTCTTGAATTTGTCTTGGATAGTTGTATGTTCTTTCTCTATAATACCTAGGCTGTCTTCAATGCCGGAGATTCAATCTTCTGCATGGTCTAACCTACTGTCAAGACTTTCTACTACATTTTTTCATTTTTTTGCTTCTGATTGGTCGGTTTTTATGGTTTCAAAATCTTTGTTGGAGCTTTGTTTTAGATCTTGTATGAAATTCTTTACTTCCTTAATTTGTGTTCAGTGTTTATTCTCAAATCACTTGGTTGATTGGTTATGGTTTCCTTGGACTCCCATTGCTTCTGTTGGGCTCCATTCAGCATTCTCTTTGTGGTTGCCCTGAGTCCTTTCAGGTGCCTGTTTATGGATTCCATGAATGCCTCTATTGATCTTATTGATCTTTGTCTATGCTCATCCTGCTCTTGCAATTCTTGTATTACTCTTTGATTAGATTTCTCACGTTCATGCAACTTGTGTAGTTCTCTTTGTCTGATCTCAGCCTGCTCATGCAATTCCTTTATTTCTCTTTGAGTGTTCTCAACCTGCTCACACAATTCCAGTATCAACCTTTTAGTATCTTCCTCAAGCCCATGAGCTTCGTGTTTTGATCTTTGGTTTGCCTCCTCTCTCTCCCTCTCATGCTCACTCTGAGTCCTTTGCAGGGTTTCAATCATTTCATTCACCATGTTTACCAGTAATGTTTGTAGAGCTATTTGGTAACTTTCCTCTGGATTATTCATTATCTGTTCTATCACCTGATTATCTTGAGTGGGAATTGAGATACCCGGACTTGCCATTTTTCCTTGTGTATTTCTTGCTTGTTCTGCCCATTTGGGATGAAAGTAATGCTAGTTTTGTGCTAGAACACAATTTTAAGGCAAGCATTAACCAAAGTCCTGTAATTGCATAGTCAAAAGTCTGCAGATACAATCTATTTCAAGAGATACAGTCTATTCAACATTAAACAACTATGTATTAATGGGGTAAGAATAGCAAAGAAAAATTTGACAAACCAGAAATTATTATGTTTAGGGAGAAAGGTGTGGAAAAATAGGGTTAGAGGGATGTGGAAAGGTAAAAGGAGAGTGATATTCACCAAGTCCTACACTAAAGAGGGAAATGGATTGGAAAGAATGAATGGAGAGAAAGAAAAAAATTAAAAGAAGAGACAAGAAAAAAACGGAAAGACAAACATTTAAATTTAAAAAGTGAAACTCATAAAAGTAATGAAAATTTAAAGAAGTGACATTGAGAGATGAACGGGGATAGGATGAGAGGAGGGGAGGGATAGAAAGGAGACCTGAAAAACTAAAAAATAATAATTTGTGGAGGGGAAGAGGAAAAACAAGTCGATTAAATCAGATACAGGTGGAACCGTTGCAACAATGAGAAGTACAAGTTGTCATGTCGAAAATGAACTTTACAACTTTGGTGGGGGGGAGGATTAAATGGGGAGCAGTGGGAGGCTTGGAAGGGATGGGAAGGGGAAACAAAGGAGGAGGCTACAATGCTTGATAAGAAATGTTCTCATTATCTTGCCCATGTAATTTTAACCTCTCTGTACGTTATTTTCACAATAAAAAATAAATTTAAAAATACTTCAAATATTGTATAGGTATAAATCGATAATACTGCTATTAAGGAATTTAATCCTAAGCAGTTTTGAATTGAGGAATACATTTATGAATTAAGTATGTACACAATGGGGGATAAGGTCTTATAATCAATGACAGGTATATATGAGGATAAGCAGAACAACAAATAATTCATGCAAAAAGAACAAAAGATGAAAAAGTAAAACGAATGAGAAAGAAAGAACTAAAAAGACCTAATGGTCAGTAGAGATTTTTTTAAAAAGCACACATACACACATATACACCTAAAATAAGAGTTATAAGAGGAAGAAAAAAAGATTAATAAAAACAATTTTTTATAATTAAAAAGTAAATATTTTAAAAAATATAAAAAAAAAACTTCTTTGATTTTGTTTTTGGAGTGTTGATGGGAAAATCCTGTATCTCCCTTGTGTCAGTAACCAGTCTCTTGGTGGAGTCTCTGGTTTGCTTGTGGTGTTTCGTTTTCTGTGGCTTGATTGGTGTTTTTTAAGTCAGTTTGTTTGGGCAGGCAGAAATAATTCTGTTGGTTTACCCAGAAGTTTGTGATACTCCTCCCAGGCTAGTTCAGTGGGAGGGAGATCTGCTTTGAGTATCACAAAAGAGAAAGATGGCTGTTTCTGGAGTTGCTGTGAAAAGGCTGAGTTCTGGGAAAAGTTGAGGCCCTTCAGAAAACAGTAGCTTTTCCCTGAGGGGCTAGCTTCTGAGACATTCACAGAGCCCAGCCTGGAGCCATTCTCAGGGTTTATGTTTACTGAGTTTCAATTGATTGTCAGGGCTGCTGTAGAGAGGGGCAGCCTCTGGCTCTTTTTACCCAGTGAAGAAAGCCACTCCTTCGGGCGTGTAGCTTTCTCTGCCTGGTTGTGGACTTCAGAATGGCAGGTCAGGGTAGGTACTTGTGACTCGCTAAATGACTCTTCTGTTTTTATCAAAGGACTGAGTTGGAGCTAGCTACTTAGTCAGGCCTTTTTCTGTATCAAAGATGGAGATCTCCGCTGTTGGGGGGAGGAGTGGCCTTCCCTCCTCTGCTTCCTTTGAGAAGCAGTGAGAATGTCAGTTTTGTACTCATGCGGGAGTGTTGGTTCCTGGGTAGCCTATATTCTGCTATCTGCAGGATGAAGATATCTGCTATTTGTCAGTTCTTGTTGGTGTTGAGTAAAATCTGCTCACCTGCTGCATCTGGCACATTTGTCCCAAACTCTCTGGGTTGTAGGTATGGTGGCTATGGATGCCAACACAGCCGCCACAGGCGCCGCAGCCATGGCTGCCAGAAAATGCTCACATCTGTCTCCTTACCTGGATTTTCCCTCTCTGGCCAAACTCTCTGTACTGTGATGCACACTTGGTGTGCCTAGGACTGTTCACTGGAACATTAGAACTGCTTTCTCTGCGAGAGCTTGTTTAGCCACCAGGTTCTCCTCTGCCATCTTCTTGAAATTCCTGAAGGTGTTTAAATGTTACTGGAATTGTTTTGGAATAAATATTTTTTACCTTGAATATCTTGAGAAAGAAGATTTGGTTTCTCAGCACTATAGGTAAGAACTTGAGTGAAAGAAACAAAAGGAAAAATGAGGAACAACTCAACACATACATTCAAAAGAAACAAAACAACCCAAGCAAAACCAAATTAACTCAGTACTCAAGAACCTGCAGGAAATTCAAAGGTTTTTAAAAATAGCTATAATAGAGGCTGGGAAGATGGTTCAGTGGTAGAATGCTTGCCTTGCATGCATGAGGTCCTGGGTTTGATTCCTCAGCACCGCATAAGCAAAAAGAAAAAAGCCAGAAGTGGCGCTATGGCTCAAGTGGTAGAGTGGTAGCCTTGAGCTGAAGAGCTGAGGGACAGCGCCCAGGCCCAGAGTTCAGGCCCCAAGACCGGACTCAAAAAAAAATAGCTATGATAAGCTTATGAAAATCCTGACTACATGGGAGCCTACTGTGGTGAGTATAGTGGTTAAAGCTCAGACTGGACCGAAAGATCTGTACACAATGCCAGGAACCAGTTATTCTAAATTCCAGGAAGAATAACACCAAGTAGACTGAGCCCACTACACAAGTAGGAAGCAAGATTCAATCTGAAAGTTAATCAGGATAATTTAGGGCTGGGGGCATGCCAAAGTCGTAAGAACATCCATTTAGAAGACACAAGACACTCAATTGAAATTCTAATATTATGGGTATTAAAGAAAAAAATATGACTTTAAATAATTGGAATAATTGCAAGATTTGAATATTGAGTGGAGAAAAATCCATGAGAGAGATAGAGTTTACCCATGTTGCAATGCTTTCTACTTATGTGATAATATTATGTGGTACTCCAGATAAGACAGAGTTACCTTGCAATGAGCATGGATGTGCATTTGGGTGAAAGAAATACTCTACTTACACAGGTGTAAATTAAATGCTTTTTTGCGGTAGATTTTAGTACTTGAACTAAGAGCCTGGGTGATATCTCTGAGTCTTTTCTCTCAAGGCTATCACTCTACTACTTTGAGCCACAGTTCCAATTCTGATTTTCTGTTGGTTGTTTGGAGATAAGAGACTCATGGACTTTCCTGCCCAGGATGGCTTCAAACCAAGATCGTCAGATCTCAGCCTCCTGAGTAACCAGGATTCCAGGCCTGAGCCATCCATGTTTTTAATTATTTAGTAAATTGTACAGTTACAGAAGTTAAAATTTATCCTTATAACTTTTATAATATATGTGTGTATATTTATATCAATGCATACATATAGAAATATTTTAATGTATTTTTGTATCTACAGTAGATTTATGAAATCATCCTTCATTACAAAATAACATGGAAACAAGTTTAATGAGGAGCAAAGCATAGGGAATAGTCATGTTTCTTGTTGAATGAAATATGAATTGTGAGAATCAGTTTGAGAAAACCATTTAACAAAATGGATAATGGCTATTAATTCCAATCCCTTTATTTGCCCATATTTTGCATCCTCACACATGAGTGTCAAAGTCAAACCACACATTTTTGCCTTTGTAGTTAAATCATGCTATAATTTAGGGGATAGGAAAAGTAATCAAATAAAGATTAAAATAATAGTAAGTGATGCTATGAGAGCTGAAAATTATTTTAAATATGATAGTAGCTATTTAAATTCCATATCTCTTATTTTTACTCTATTGTCATATCCCTCATGACCACATTAGGAAAGTACATAGAAGATTCTCACTAAATTATGTGTAAAATTATGAAAAATGTATTAAAAGCATATGGGCACATCGGGGATAGGAAAGTGGCTCAGTGGTAGAGCTCTTACCTTGCATGCAAGAGGCCCTGTGTTTGATTCCTCAGCACCACATAAGCAAAAAGAAGAAAGCTGGAAGTGGCGCTGTGGCTCCAATGGTAGATTGCTAACCTTGAGCAGAAAAGCTGAGGGCCAGCGGCCAGGCCCAGAGTTCAGGCCCCTCGACTGGACAGAAAACAACAACAACAACAACAAAGAATATGGGCACAATGTGGTTTTAGCTGATTCAGACCTGTAGGGCGTAGTATGTTTTTGAGAACTTGAAAATCCTTGTGGTGGAGATGAAGGAAGGGATGTGCTTATTCTGGAAAATTGGTTAGAGGGTTGCTCCCAGTAAAACAGTGTTGAATTCTTCCCAAAGTTTACAGTAAAATCAATCTCACAATCATGTTCTCTACTGCACTATTCACCATAGAGAACTTATGGAATCAGCCCAGACGCCCTTTAGCGGAGGGATGGTTGGAGAAAGTGTTGCACATATACATAATTGGATTGCACCCATCCATTATAAAGACCGTTACAGCATTTGCAAACAAATGGATAGATCTAAAATTATGTTAAGTAAACGACGTCAGAGCCAGACACACAAAGGACGCTTATTAGGAAGCCAGAATTTTATGCAAGTTAAACAACAGTATTAATCAAAGCATGCTATTTGCAGAGGAGTATTTAAAAGGTGTAATTTCTTATAAAATTGAACTTTTAATCCAACAAAATGAATACCAGGAAACTATCACTTGGAAAATATGAGGGGAAGTCAAAGGGAAGGATTAAAGAGACTTACGGAGGTAGAGAGTGAAGCCATAATATTGAATGCAGATAGTATGAAACTAGGAAAAAATGAAAGTGGGGTGAGGTTTGGAAGGATGTGAGAAATTTATGTAAAGATCCATCATACTTAAAAACTAATTCATTGAATGGAAAACCCTTCGTACAACTATTTACTAAAAATAAAATGAAAAACAATGGAGACATCTGATCTTAACCCATGAGTCAATATGATAATTTACTTCTCAGAAATTTTCTTTGCAGGTATTGTTCTCATAATAACAGAAAAGTGAACAACACAATGAATATCAATACATCACTTTGCCTATCCTAAATAGACACAATATAAAAATCACAGTACAAATATTTGAATATATCACATGATAAAATAACAAGTAGAAAATATCAAACTCTGATTGTTTTTCCAAGTACTTTACCTTTGGTATCTAATTTAATCCTCACAATAATCCCATAAAGTAGAAATACTTCTATTTTTAATTCTAAGATGATGATATGTAAGTCTTCAGAGTTGGAATTACTAGTACAACATTGTACACACGGTAAGTGTTAGGCTGCGGTCCATTCCCACCATATCAAATAACCTCATTCTATTTTATAACGAAATACCAGCACTCAGTCAACTAATTCTAGGAAAATTTCCCAAAATTATTGTGCACACTCTAATAATATTTCACTTTATCCTTGTTAGAAAATAGGTAACTAAGCCGGACACTGGTGGATCACGCCTGTAATACTAGCTACTCAGGAGGCTGAGATCTGCGGATTGTGGTACAGAGCCAGCTCGGGCATGACAGGCGGTGAGACTCTTATCTCTAATAAACCACTAGTAAACTGGAAGTGGCACTGTGGTCCAATTGGTAGAGACCAGGGACAACACCCAAGCCCAGAGGTCAAGCCCCATGACCAACAACAACAAAAAAAGAAAATAAGTAACTGTAATATGAAAACTCCAAGTTCATAATCAATTTATACCTCCGTGGTGAAAGGAACTGCTAAACTATAACATTCTTGATTTCTGGCTCAAAATACTAGAAATCATATTTTATCCCTTCACTCAACACTGCACTGCCTGGGGACCACATCTCTTATTAACACAGTCTTATTGAAAGAATGACCTGCCCAATTCCTGATGGAAACAGACTGCAGGTCTTTTGGAGCAATTGTTTCCACATTGTAGCTCACCTAAATTGTTTACCATTAGAAGTATTTTGATTGCTTTTTTTTAATATTATTTTATTTTATTTGAGAACATACTGTACAGAGGGGCTACAATTACATGGGCAGGATAATGCATACATTTCTTACCAAGCATTGCAGCCTCCTCCTTTGTTTACCCTTCACCTCCCTTCCCAGACTACCCCCTCCCCCAACCCAATTATACCCCCCTCCCCCCACACACACTGATATTGTAAAGCTGGTTTTGACATGACATTTTGTACTTCTGATTGTTGAAACAGGTCCACCTGAATCCTTAAACGACTTGTTTGTCCCCATCTCCTCCACATGTTATACTGACATCAAATATAGTGAAAGCGGGGGTTACACTGTGGGGGAGGGACATACAAAGCAACAAAGAAATAATATAATAAATGCGTTAGAAACACATGCATGAAAGAAACGAAAACATTACAATACATATTTAAGGGTTCATTTTCCTAACATCACATTATCTGACCTTTTCTGCTTGACTCATACGTATATTAGATATTGCAAATGAGGGAAACCATGGGACCTATGCTCCTTTAGGCCTGGCTTACTTCACTTAATATAATTTTTTCCCAACCTTTCCATTTCCTAACAAATGGGGAAATGTCATTCTTTCTGATGGAGGCATAGAATTCCATTGTGTATATATACCACATTTTCTTGATCCATTCATCTACTGAGGGGCATCAGGGTTGGTTCCATATCTTAGCTATGGTAAATAATGCTGCAATAAACATAGTTGTGCTGGTAGCTTTAGTGTGGTCTTGTTTGTAAACATTTGGGTAAATGCCCAAAAGTGGGATTGCTGGATCATAGGGGAGATCTATGTGAAGTCTTTTGAGGAACCTCCATACTGCTTTCCAAAGTGGTTGAACAAGTTTACATTCCCACCAACAATAAAGTAAGGTTCCTTTCTGTCCACATCCCCTCCAGCATCTGTTGTTGCTAGAGTTCTTGATTTTTGCTGTTCTAACTGGAGTGAGGTGGTATCTCAATGTTGTTTTGATTTGCATTTCTTTTATGGCTAGGGATGTTGAACATTTCTTCATGTGTCTATTGGCCATCCTTCTTTCTTCGTCAGAGAAGCCTCTCTTTAAGTCTTTCGCCCACTTACTTATTGGGCAGTTGTTTCTTTGAGGATTTGTTGTTGGGTGGTTTAATTTTCTGAGTTCCAAGTATATTTTAGATATGAGACCCTTGTCCGTTGTAAGGCTAGTAAAGATCTTCTCCCAATCGGTGGGCTTAATATTGATCTTGCTAGCTATGTCATTTGCCCTGCAGAAACTCTGCAACCGTATGCAATCCCATTTGTCCAACCTTTCTTTGATTTGTTGTGTTTCTGGGTCTCTATTCAGAAAATTTCGGCCTGAGCCAAGGAGACCTAAGGTTTCTCCTATTCCATCCTGTAATGTTTTCAGAGTGTCTGCTTTGAGTTCAAGGTCTTTGATGCATTTGGAGTTGATTCTGGTGCAGGGTGATATATAAGGATCTAGATTTAGTTTTCTACATGTAGTTAACCAATTTTCCCAGCACTATTTACTGAAGAGGCTGTCTTTCTTCCATTCTATTGTTTTAGCTTCCTTATCGAAGATTAGATGGCTATAGGTCTGTAGGTTCATTTCTGGGTTTTCAATTCTATTCCATTGGTCCTGAGGTCTGTTCTTATGCCAATACCAAGCTGTATTGATTACTATGGCTTTATAGTAGAGTTTGAAATTTGGTATTGATATTCCTCTAGCAGTGTTCTTTCCATTGAGGAGCGTTTTTGCTATTCGGGGTCTTTTATTGTTCCATATGAATTTTTGGATTGCATCTTCTATTTCCTGGAAGAATGAGGGTGGAATTTTGATAGGTATCACGTTGAATTTGTAGATAGCCTTGGGAAGTATTGCCATTTTCACGATTTTAATCTTGCCAATCCAGGAGCATGGGAAGTTTTGCCATTTTTTAAGTTCTGTGTTGATTTCCTTTTTCAAGATTTTAAAGTTTTCATCATAGAGGTCCTTCACTTCTTTGGTTAAGTTAATTCCTAGGTTTATTTTTTGTGGGGCTATTACAAATGGAGTTGCTTTCATAATTTCAGCCACACTTTTCTCATTGTTGGCATATAGAAAAGACATTGATTTTTGGGGGTTAATTTTATAACCTGCTACTTTGCCAAAGTTTTGAATCAGCTTGAGTAATTTGGGAGTGGAGTCTATGGGATTCTTTAAATACAAATCATGTCATCTGCAAAGAGGGAGAGTTTTATTTCTTCTTTCCCTATTTGGATCCCCTTTATGTCTGCATCTTGTCTTATTGCTGTAGCTAGGCATTCTAATACTAGATTGAAGAGAAGTGGAGAGAGTGGGCATCCTTGTCTTGTTCCTGTGTTAAGAGGAAATGGCTTTAGTTTTTCACCATTGAGTATAATGCTGGCTGTAGGTTTGTCATATACAGCCTTTATTGTATTGAGGAATGTTCCATGGATTCCTAATTTTTCCAGAACCTTCATCATAAAGGGGTGTTGGATCTTGTCATATGCTTTTTCTGCATCTATTGAGGTAACCATGTGATTCTTATTCTTGCTCCTGTTGATGTGATGAATAATATTAATTGATTTTCGTATATTGAACCCGCTTTGCGTCCCTGAAATGAATCCTGTTTGATCATGGTGTATGATTTTTTGGATGAATTGTTGAAGTCAATTGGCCAAAATTTTGTTGAGAAGTTTTGCATCAATGTTCATCAAAGAAATGGGTCTATAGTTCTCTTTCTTTGATGATTCCCTGCCTGGTTTTGGGATGAGGGTTATGATGGCTTCATAGAATGTGTTCGGTAGTGAGCTTTCTCTTTCAATTTCATTGAAGATTTGGAGGAGTATTGGTGTGAGCTCTGCTTTGAAGGCCTTGTAAAATTCCGCTGTAAAACCATCTGGTCCTGGACTTTTCTTAGCTGGGAGGTCTCTTATTGCTGTTTCTATTTCAATGCTTGATATGGGCCTGCTAAGCTGGTTTAACTCATCTTGGTTTAGTTTTGGCATGTCAATATTTGCTAGGAAAAGTTCCATTTCTGTCAAGTTCTCAAACTTATTAGCATAAAGTTTTGAGAAGTATTCCCTTATAATGTTCTGAATCTTGGTTGTTTCCGTGGTGATGTTTCTATTCTCATCTCTGAGTTAATTAATTTGGGTGTGTTCTCTCCTTTTTCTGATAAGGTTTGCTAAGGGTCTGTCAATTTTGTTAAGTTTTTCGAAGAACCAACTCTTTGTTTTGTTGATTCTTTCTATAGTTTTTTTGGATTCTAATTCAATTAATTCTGATTTAATTTTGATTATTTCTTTCTGTCTAGTGGATTGGGGTTTACCTTGCTGCTCTTTTTCAAGGAAGTTTAGATGTGTCATTAAATTGTCAGTTTCCGATCTCTCCAATTTGTTGATGTAGGAGCTCAGAGCTATAAACTTGCCTCTGAGTACTGCCTTTGCTGTGTCCCACAGGAGCTGGTAATTTGTGTGTTCATTTTTGTTGAATAGCATGAACACTTGAATTTCCTTTCTAATCTCTTCCATGACCCACTCATGATTCAGCAGTGTGTTGTTCAGCCTCCATGTGATTCCGGACTTTCTTTGGTGGCTTTTGGTGTTGAGTTCTAAATTTATTCCCTTGTGTTCAGAGAGAATGCAAGGTATAACTTCAATGTTTCTGAATTTAGAAAAGTATGCTTTGTGGCCTAAAATGTGGTCTATTTTAGAAAACGTTCCATGTGCTGCTGAGAAGAATGTGTATTCTGATGCTGCTGGGTGAAATGTTCGGTAAATGTCTGTTAAGTCTAGTTGATCTATGCAGCTGTTTAGATCTGCGGTTTCTCTGTTGAGTTTTTGCCGAGTTGATCTATCTAGTGGGGAGAGTGGTGTGTTAAAATCCCCAACAATTAATGTCTTTGGATCTATATGGGATTTGAGGGAAAGTAGTGTTTCTTTGATAAATTTGGGTGCTCCATTGTTTGGCGAATAGATATTTAGAATTGTAATATCCTCCTGAAGGAGAGATCCTTTAATTAATATGTAGCGACCTTCTTTATCTCTTCTCACGAATTTTAATTTGAAGTCTATTTTATCTGATATTAGGATTGCAACTCCCGCCTGTTTATGAGAGCCATTTGCTTGGTAGATTTTGTTCCAGCCTTTAACATTGAAAATGTGTTTGTTTTTACGGGCAAGATGTGACTCCTGCAGGCAGCAGATAGAAGGGTCTTGTTTTTTTTTTAATCAAACTAGACAGTCTATGTCGCTTAATTGGAGAGTTCAGTCCGTTAACGTTAAGAGATAGGACTGGGAGGTATATGGGAGTTCCTGCCATGTTATCCACCTTCTTGTGGGCTGCGAAAACTGGGTTCTTCCTAAGGTTCTTGGATTCTCAGTTTGGGTGCAGTTTCTTGGCCTTTGTTGCGGTCTTGTTGGTTTTCTATGTGTAGGACATCTTTAAGTATCTTTTGTAGGGGTGGTTTGGTGGAGATATATTGTTTCAATTTTTCTTTGCTGTGGAAGGTTTTTATTTGGCCTTCAGTTATGAAGGAGAGTTTAGCTGGGTACACTATTCTTGGTTGATAGATGTTTGTTTTTAGGGCATGGCATACATCATTCCAGTCTCTTCTTGCTTGGATTGTATCTGCTGAGAAATCTGAGGTAATTCTAATTGGTTTCCCTTTATAGGTGATTAACCTTTTCTCCTTGATAGCTTTAAGGATCTTTCCCTTGGTCTGGGTTGATCCTGTGTGGATTATAATGTGAAGGTGGGATGTCTTATTCTGGTCTGGTCTATTTGGGTTCTAAAAGCTTCTTTTATCTGAATAGGCCTAATTTTTTGTATGTTTGGGAAGTTCTCTGTAGGATCCTGTTAAACAAATTTCCTAGACCATTAACTTCTATTTCTAGGTGCTCCTCTACACCCATTATCCTTAGATTGGGCCTTCTGATGGTGTCTTCCAAGTGTTGGATAGACCGATCATATTTCTTGGACTTGTCTTGGATGGTTGTATGTTCTTTCTCTATAATATCTAGGCTGTCTTCAATCCTTGAGATTCGATCTTCTGCATGGTCTAACCTCCTGTCAAGACTCTCTACTTTGTTTTTTATCTCTTTTCCTTCTAATTGGTCAGCTTTGATGGCTTCAAGTTCTTTGTTGAAGCTCTGTTTTAGGTCTTGTATGAATTTCTTTACTTCCTTAATTTGGTGTTCAGTGTTAGTTCTCAAATCACTTAGTTGATTGGTTATTGTTTCTTTGGACTCCCATTCTTTCTGTTGGGTTCCATTCAGCATTCCCTTTGTGGTCTCCCTGACTTCCTTCAGCTCTTTGTTAATGGATTCCATGAATGCCTTTAGTGATCTTTGTGTATTCTCTACCTGGTCTCTCAATTCCTGAATTACTCTTTGATTAGCTTCCTCCTGTCTGTGGGATTCCTGCAGTTCTCTTTCTTCCCGTTCATGGGATTCCTGCAGTTCTCTTTGAGTGTTCTCTGCCTGCTCACGCCATTCCTCCCTTTCTCTTTGAGTATTCTCAAGTTGTTCACGCAAATCCTGTATCAGTTTTTGAGTAGCTTCCTCACGCTTGTGATATTCCTGTATAAACTTCTGGGATGCCTCCTCTCTCTCACTATCACGCTCATACAGAGTCCTTTGTACATTGTCAAACTTCTCATTTATCATGTTTGCTGTTAGTGTTTGTAGAGCTATTTGGGAACTCTCCTCTGGATTATTCTTTATCTGTGCTAATCCCTGATTATCAAGATTGGGAATTGAGATACCTGAATTTGCCATTTTTCTTGTGTTTTTCCAGCTTACTCGGCCCATTTGAGATGAAGATTGCACCAGTTTTGTGCTAGAACACTATCTTAAGGCAACCATCAACCAAAGTTTGTGTTTGTACAGTCAATAGTCTACAGATACAATCTAGTTCAACAGATACATCTATTCAACATCAAACAACTATATGTTAAAGGACTTCGAACCGCAGAAAAGAATTTGGAAAACCAGAAATTATTAGGATTAGGGAGAGATGTGGGTAAAAAATAGGAATAGATTGGTGTGGGGAGGCATAGGGAGAGTTAACTATGTCCTAATCACAATGCAGGAAATGGGTTGGGTAGGATGCAAGTAGGGAGAAGGAGAAAAAGAAGAGACGGAAAGGGGAATGAAGAGAGACCAGAAAAAAAATAGAAACGTAAAAATTAATGTTATTATAGAGGTTAAAAGACCGTCTATTTAGAGAGGAATGTGAATATGTTCAGAGAAGGGGAGGGACATAGAGGAGATGTGAAAAACTGTAAGGATGGGAAAGGGAGAAGAAAAGATCAGAAGTTAAGTAGAGCTAGACAAAAAACAAAAAGATAATTAAGAAAGAAAGAAAAAGAGAAAGAAGACAAGAAAAGAAAGGAAAACTTTCATTCACATATTCCTAAAATAAAAATTATAAGATGAGAAAAAAAAAGTTACTGGAAAACAATTATTTTTTCAGAAGAGGCAAAAATTAAAGATTAATAAAAGTTTTAGAAGGGAAAAAAAATATATATATGGTAACAAAAAACAAAAAACAAGCAAAAAAAAGAAAAGAAGAAGAAGAAAAAAAAAAAAAGAAAAAAAGTCTTTTGATTTTTTTTTTTGGGGGGGGGGAGGAGTGGGAAGAATCCTGTTTCTCCCTTTTGTATGTAACCAGTCTCTTGTTGGAGTCTCTGGTCAGCTTGAGGTCCTGTGGCTTGATTGATTTCTTAATTCGGTTGGTTAGAAGAGGCAGAAAAATGCTCTGCTTTACCCAAGATTTTGAGATCCCCCTCCCAGGTTAGTTTTCTGGGAGGGTGATCTGCTTTGAGAATCACAAAAGAGGGGGATGCGGTGATGAGGCTAGGTTCTGGGTAGAGTTGAGGCCTTTCAACAAACAGTAGCTTTTCCCTGGGGCTTTTTTGTGATAAAGCTCACAGCGCCCAGCCTGGAGCCATTCTCAGGGTTTCTGTTTTTCAATTGATTGTGGTGGCTGCTAGAGGGAGGGGCAGCCTCTGGCTCTGGTTACCCAGTGAAGCAAGGCACTCCAATGCCTGGCGCCTGAGCTGGGTGACTTTTCCCTGGATGGAGCTGAGTCTGGCAGGTCACTTCGCCGTTAAGTTCTTGTGACCTGCTAAAGGACTCCTTTTATTCCAAGGCCTGAGCTGGAGCTAGCAGCTCCTCCGAGCTTTGTCGGTATCCAAGATGGAGATCACCGGTGCTGGGGGGGAGGGGTGGCCTTCCCTCCTCTGCTCCCTGAGAAGGAGTGAGGACGTCGGGCTTGTACTCACGCCGAGTCTTGGATCCTGGGTCATCTCTGGTCTGCAAACAGCAGGATGAAGATGTCCGCTCCTTGTCGGTTCTTGTTGGTGTTGAGTAGAATCCGCTTGTCCGCTGCATCTGGCTCCTTCGTCCCGGACTCTCTGTGTCTCAGGTATGACCCCGCGGCGGTGTTCCCCGCCACGACCCTGCCGCCGCAGTGGCAGCTGATGTGTTTCCTTGGCTTCCCCTCTCTTGTCTAACTCTCTGTCCTGTGATGGCACACTTGGTGTGATTCTCTGGCTTAGGACTGTTCACTCGAACTCTAAAACTGCTTTCTATGCGAGAGCTTGTTCAGATTCCAGCTTCTCCTCCGCCATCTTCCTGGAACTCTCTTGATTGCTTTTTATACCTAACATTTTGAGAGAAATGTACTACTTTATAATGTTATTAAAGACAGACTGATATAAAAATCACTTTTCACCCCAGATAAATATTTTGCTTTTCATATACACAAAAATGCAGTCTGACATATTAATGTTAGGAATGAGAGGTTAAAAATCATAGGCACCAAGACCTAAGTATGAATTAAAGAATCTCCAACTTGTGAATACAATTGGTTTTAAAAGACATCAATACAACTGCATTTTTAAATTCCCTATGATAATGATAATGATTCCCTATGATAATGATAATGAAAATGATAAACTATTAACACTTAAAAATAATTCATTTTCTTGGGAGTAGGACACAAAACACAAGGTTAATTCTAATCATTTAAAAAGACCTTTATTTATACTAAACATTCACTCATAACTATAAAGATTCTAAAACTAACTGAAGTACAGAGACACAAAGGAACTAATTTAACTGCATCATGTACATTCAATGGACTGTTAATAGAAAACAAAGTTATACTAATAATTAGCTTACCCAATTCACTTACATTCTTTTATTCTATTCCATTTATTTTCATAAAAACTGGGTTTTCATAAAATGATGCATAAAAAAGCCTATATGCCCACTTACATTTTCAGATCTTAACAATATTTATTTCAGAAAATTTAGCTCTATAGTTAATGAACTGAAATAATACTAAAATATTCAAAGAACTTTCAGAAATTGCAAGACTTCCTCTGGGATGTTATGTATATTGGAAACGATATTCAAAAAGCCTTATTTGTTAAATGTTCATAGTTACTCCCACAAAAGAGCCATTGGTAAAGATCCCTGTGCATGTACAAAACACCTTCAAATGCATACACAATCTGGACATGACACATCCTTTTTGTTTGTTCGTTTTTGGAAGGAATATCTAACAAGAATATCGACAATACTTATTTTGTCTATAAGATGGGATATTCAAACGTAATATGGGTTTGATTAACTCTTAGTGCGAATAGATATGGTCTTGCAAAGAAAGTGATTCTCTACAGAAATCCGGAAAGAGTTTATCCAACTTGTGTTTCACAGGAATAACCAGAGAGTAATACCTGCTTGGTCAAGTCGGTCCAAATCACTCCATGAGTGTATCTTAAAAGTATAACCAATTTAAGAGGTCAAATATGAATTTTGTACTGACAATCATCTTACAGCAATAACTTACTACCTAATTATGTCCGTAGCTTCTTACCTCACATACAATAAGAGCTGAAAGCGGTCTCTTTCTCTAACTTAATGCTGTAAATGCTTTGATTATGATGACTTTTTTAGTAGACAAATAATATGTACAGAAGGGTGGTTCCACTGAAATGACATGACAGAACACTGATAAATAAAACATTGCAACACAGCTCTTTTCAGCCTCACCATGTCCACATTGGCAAGCAACATTGCAACAGCACACACACACATATACATGTGTACACATGTTCGCACATGTACATACACATATACATGCATGCTAAATTCCGGGTTTATTGTACAAAAAAGTTCAAATAAAATATTAGTGATTTGTACAAATGATAATATGCCTTATTACAAAATAATACATGAACCATCACACCCATGTTACATTTTACCTGCCTCTCCAAATGTGACCACTTAATTTATTTTTAATTAATTGATTACCTTATTAATTCGTTTGGTGCTAATACTAGGGCTTGAACTCAGGGTCTGGCTTTGTCCCAGAATTTATTTTTTGTTTCAGTTTTCTCAAGGCTAGCATTTTACTGCTTGTACCACAGCTCCATTTCTAGCTTTTTCTGGTTACATTCAAATCAGAATCTAATGGACTTTTTTTTTTCTTGGTCTGCTTTCAAACCACAACCCTCAGATTTCATCTTTCTGATTAACTACTAATAAAGACATAAGCCATCAGTGTGGCTTCTACTTTTTCCTCTATAATTATCTAATGCACATACTTAAATAGTAATTTAAAACTGAGAGAATAGAAGCAAGATGTACAGTGATGATACTCTCCTGTCAGAAATTCAAGTTAGTAATGTAAATTATTCTTAAGACCATACACAAAACATACCATATTATAGTGTAAGAGAACTCACTATTGAACATATGAGCCTTAAGAGCTTTCTAATAGATCCATTATTTATTGTTACCCAACATTAGAAAAATGTATGAGGCATTGGTAAAATAGAAGTCCTTTGCATGACTACATACATTCCTTGTTTTTTTTTAAAGACACGTGCTTTCATCTAAAAAGTAGGCCTGTCTATTGTCTTCATGTGATTTCAATAATTGAAAGTGCTTAGTGAGAAGGTCAAAATGTATTAGTAGTCCTTAACTATCAATTCTCATTTTTCTTCTTGGAGAATATAATGATCAAATCAATAATTCAGAATCAGAAATCAATAGTTCAGAATCATGCTTCCAGTGCAAGTGGATCACAAGTAAGAAATCCTAAATACCAATTTTCACAAAGTTTTGTCACAGATACAATCTCCCTGCCTTCTCTAGCTACTTTACTACCTTCCTATTTCTTCATTATACAGGAAAAGTGTGATTCACCTGATTTCAGTCAGATCTGTTGCTAGAATTATCAAGGAATTAGTTTATTGTCTGTAATTTGGTCAAAGTTATGTCTCTTTATGTAGGCTACTAAAAATGTATTTACTAATTTCAAGTAAATACATGAATTCTATTCCCATTTTTTTTTAAAATTAAAATTTTGTTTGCTCTATAAATTGATCAGAGGCATGGATTTTGTCGCTAGCTAGGTCATTGCACATCATCTGTCTCTCTCTCTCCCTTTCTTGGTTCTCATAGATAATATGATTGCTCCATAATTATCCTGATTTATTTTGCTTTCATATTTTTGGTTGCATCATTTCAGTTTTTGCTCTGCCATTTCCCAAATCATTTATATAGAAGGCGTTATTTCCTAATTTCTCATTCCTAGAATAAGCTGCACATGAAGACATCACTGGTCCTCATTTTCAGTGTGTACATTTAAATACGGAGGAACATCTTTCCTCTGCTCTCCATCAATTCCCTACTCTCCAGTTAGAATAATTTCGAATAGTAAAATTGGAAAAAGAAAATAAATCATGGTGAATAAACAGTTGCAGAAAAATCACTGGATATTTCTGACCAGTTCAACCAATGTGAACTATTAGGAAAATACATGGACACCTCATTCCCACTGGCACTCAAAGTTTCTCGTTAGGCAATTCTTAGGAATATGAAGAACAAGATGAAAAAATAACGAATGATATCAATTGCAAGAAAAAAATGGAGAAGGATCCAAGCAAATTTCTTCAATGGGCTGCCAAAAATATTCTGCTTACTACAGTGCGGAGACTTCTTTCCCAAAAGGCCACTCATGTGAATAGTAGGGATGACGATGAGTATACCCCTCTTCATCGAGAAGCGTACAGTGGACAATTAGACATTGTCAGTGAGTTGGTGTCTCAAGCGGCACATGCAATAACTGTAGATGACTGGACACCCCTGCACAGTGCATATACGTGGAATAATACCAGAGTGACTTCTTTATTACTTCATCATGATCCAAATACAAATGCCCAACTAAAGGCCTCTTGTCCCCCTTACATCTTGCTGCTGAGAATTGAGCTAGCAAAGATACGCTGGATCTCCTTCTGTTGAACCATTATATAAAACCAGGCCTGGAGAACAACATAGAAAAACTTGCACTTGATATTGCCAAAAGGATAAGTATGTATCACTACTTCTATGAAGTTGTGGAAGGCTGTACAAATTGTTCACCTATGTCCTAATGGTCGGGTTAAGTTTCTTAAATTTCAAAAATGCAAGTCGATCTTTTGTGTCCCTACAAAATATTTTCACAATCCAAATAAGAGCAATATATTTTATTTTGGTCTGTCATGGGGCTTGAACTCTGGGCCTGGGAGCTACCTCTGTGCTCTTCAGCTCAAGATGAGAGCTCTACTACATGAGCCTCAGCTCCACTTCCAGTTTTCTAGTGGTTTATTGGAGATAAGAGTACCACAGACTTTCCTTCCCAGGCTGCCTTGGAACCATGATCTCAGATCTCAGCCTCTTGTGGCATAAGCCACATGTGCCCGGCAACACCAATATTTTACAGTAAAAATTCATGGATTCTGCAGAATTCTTCCAAGTGAATTGCCTGCATTGGATGTCAGAATGTATTCAATAGTTTTTGTATACATGTATAATGATTTCTTCAGAGTTTGTGATTTTTTTAATCAGAAACAATTTTAACTTACCTGTTGAAATGAGTAGTACAGAAACTAAAATATTTCTGGTGCTTGTCTGAAAAAGTATATTTGACAATATCCTATATTCTATGTTTGCATAATGGTCATTATATATTTTATTTTCTCCTAGATATACTTTGAATTCTACATTATTTTATAATATTTAGGTTCATTAATGTGTCCTTTCTGATTACATTCCATATAGAAACAGTTTCATTCCTTTTTTCTAGGTCTTAATATTATTTTTCTTTGGGATAAAATGACAATGTTGTATAATTTGAAAAGTTTTGTAAAGTTTATGCTATGTAAACGCCTTCCTGAGGTGAATATTTAATACACTGATGTCAAACTAAATTTAATTATATGAATTACGTGTATTGTTACAGTTGTAATTTTGTAATCAACTTTTTAATAACTGTTTTTCATTTCTTGCATCTGAAGAATGAAACATATGGAATACTTCTCAAATTTTCATATTATCCTTGTGCAAGTGCCATGTTAATCTCTGCATTGTAATTTGAGTATTCGTGTTGCTGAAGCATGTAGTATCCTCTAAATTTAAGTAGTTAATGATGCCATCTTTATACAAGCCTATATCTATGGGTGCCTACTTGTAACAAGGAAACCGTATTGTTCCGAACAATGCTATCGATCTTATTTCCATAAAATTCTGTGAATAGTAGAAAAAATTATATTGATCGATCAATTGCTCACATTTGCAAATTTTTTTGTCAATGACTATCTTAAGTCTTTTTATTTGGAATTTGATCATACTCTCAATTATTTATAGATAGGTCCAAAGGTGATGCTTTTTCAAGTAATTATTTACCCAACTGTGTTAGCTATGTGGACCTAATGGATTCAAAGTAAGCATTGCTTAAGAGCTACTTCTAAACTTCTTCAGCTGATATTTTCCCAAATGAGGTGTTACTGGCACAAATGTCTACCTGAGCCTTTACCCTTCTTCCATGTGGGAACAGACCAACCAGAATATCTTACCCTGACAGCATAGATTGTATTACTAGAACAAAACTAATCTTGGTTACAAGGGATCATAGAGAGATGAACAGTTCAAACAGAACTGTTCAGACTAGAAGGTATTTTATCAAAATATAATTGTTTATTATACCTTCCATTTCAAAAGTAGTTAAAGCCAAGAAGGTAAAAAAATTGTTCATATGCATGATTACTTAATGTCCTGGCCTGTCTACTATCCAACCAGGCAGGAACTTACACTACTGACTTTTTATCACCAAATATTTTCATAGATGCAGGAGAAGTTCATATGTTTCTCCTCGTTATTAGGCATTAAATTGATACTGTTTTAATCACAGTGTTTCCTCTTGCCTCCATGCTGTAAATCTACAAATGGTAAAGCTTTAGGTCTAATTCTATCAAACACTAAGGTAGAGATAATGGAATAATACTTTAAAACAGAGTTGCGTTTCATACAGTAACTACAACAGAACAATGCAAACCTGTGCCTTTTAATTATATTATATATAGTTATATATTTTATATTTATATGTGCTGATTTTATATTTCACACAGTAAAACTTACTAGAATTAGTTGATAATTTGACAAATAAATTTATATTTATTTATTCCAATAAATAGAATTGGAATATAAATAATTAGGTTTAAAATATATATTAGAATATAAAAAGTATCAATGCAATGTCTATAGTATAAACTTGTGATACATCCTAACTGTTCTTGGTCTTCTGAATCCACATGGTAAAAAAACAATGTTTTCCTCTAATCTATAATGCATTTTACTCTGCTGCTCTGTCTATTGTTTTAACTATCTTGTCCCAAACTGTTTTTCTCCATATTTCAGAAGCATTCCTATTGATTATACCCAAATTTTGCTAAGATATCTAAAAAAACATTATTCTTCTGCAGTCCCCATGGGTCCTAGGATCCCAGGTCCCAGTTACCTGCATCATCAGATAACAGGGGCAAGACTTCTCACCAAGGCCCATGCAACATTTCAGCACATAGTAATTGAAGACCAATCTCAATTTCTCATTTCCTATATTTCAGGGCCCCAATTCCTTGAGATGCAGGAATTAGCAGTAAGCAATTGTGGAATGCAAGGCAACTTAAAATGAAGAATGAAATAACAAAATTTGAGAGAAAGTACTGTAATTAAAACATTCAACTTATAGATGACCAGCCCATATGAGTGAACAATTTCACAAAGTGTCATAAGATTATTTTTAATACCCCTACCCTATGATTAATGAAAGATTTTATTCCAACATAAGTGGGCCAAAAAATAGTTCCTTGAAGGATAGATCCATAATTGGTCTACTAAAGCCCAGAAAACTTGACTTAGGGGTCAAATGTAATTCAGAAAAATATTTGAAGCACTAAGGAGTGCTTCAAAACACTGGGAGTTCAGTACAACATGGTTCTGTTGTATAAAAATGTCACTCTCAAACCAATGATAATCTACATTTAATCTTCTGAAAGTGTATTCCTTTTCAAATAAACTTTTTAAAATCACATTCGTCAAAATGACATTTTACAAGTTGATGATACTTAGAGACATTACAAGTTTTTTAAGTGTAGGGAGCAAGTTACAATAGAGTTGAATTATTTACACAGCACTAATGCCAAACACGTTCAACTATTCATTAAAGTGTAGAAATAGTACCACCCACAATTTGTGTTTTTCAGTAAGGGCCTTCCAGAAATGTGTTAAATAGGTTAGCCTCCTAAATTTCAAACCCAAACCTGAGCTAATAAATTTCATCATTTAATAAGGTACACTTTAAAAAGTCACAAATAGTTGCCTTATCATATGTTATTTTATTTTTTCCCTCTGTCTAACATAGTAAGAAATATGACTTTAAGTCTTGAATATGGGTATTCATCAGAGATATGACAAACATAATATCTGTCTTCTATTTTTATCATATTCCTCTTTTGGAATAAATTTTAATTTTCTTCTTTTTCAAAACTTATAGGCAGTAGAAAATATTATTCCATGTAAAATAAAAGAATCACACCATTGTACAAAGCCATTTATAAAAATTCGTAGTTAGGAATACATTCTAAGCCATTTTTTTAACTTTCTTTTTGACTAAAGATTAATCTTCCAAATGGATGAGAATAAAATCTTGTTTAGGTGCTTCACCTCTCCAGTCTCCAGCAAATTGCTGCTGCAGATAAATCAATTATGGAAATATAAGCTGACATCAGTTCAAGAATATGCAGGATTTAATGTCCATGGAATGCATATAAACCATTCAAAGTATTAATAGACAGTTTAACACTGACTATCAGGAAGTTGAAACCATAGTGGAATTATAGTAAAGACATAGAATGAATGAAAAATGAACAAGGGGCAAGTACAGCTAGAATATTCAATGTACACATATGATAAAGAAGTGGTAAATTGGAAATAAATCTTGGAGAAAGGGTTGGTTGAGAATGATGGAAGGAGTGACTCCGATCTAGGAGCATTGGACAATTAGATGGATATATTTAATTGTAAAACAATTGCACAACCTTTTAAAATTCAGTTAAAAAACACAAGAAACAAAAAACAGAAAAATTACAACCAAACAGCAATCTCCAGAGAGTATGAATATGACCTCTCAAAATTTTAATCTATTAATGAAGGGCAGTCTTGGGAAAAGCAAACAAAACTGTTCAAAGAGGGAAGTTTGGGATAGGGGAGAATTTTGAACAGAATTAAATAGATTGTCTAAGGTTATAAATCACCTACATCTGCTGCAAATAGTATCTTTCTTCTACGAGTTTTCTGTCTGAACTGGATAATCCAGTCCTGAGACACACTTGGTAGCTTGTGAGGTTAGAGTTGAAGAAACAAGATCATGAACCCATTACTCCACTGGAGAGAAAACAATATATTTTCTCTAATCTCTCTTCACTACTCTTTCTTCATACTTTTAAGTCAATTGATTTTGAATTATATTTTTCCTTCTTCTGGCAAAATAATTCATTACATATTATTTGCCATTTTCTTCTTTCATGATGTTTAATTGGCCAAGTGAGTCCATTAAATATCCCTCTTGCATTTGGTTGCTATGAAACAACATTTATGTTAATGAGGAGAAATCTAATGTAAAACTTTGTCTCCAGAATACAGACCTAGAAGCTGTGATCACAAATATTTGGCTATTTTTTTCTTTTACCTTAAAAGACTTCTTGTGTCTAAAGTGCCCACAAAAATGAGTACTCCATCACTTGTTGGTTCAATCAGAATTGTCTAAGTTCAAAGATATATTTTCCTAACAAGATGCTGATAGGAAACAAAAAATACTGCACTTTTATCTTCTCTCTTAAGATTCTCCTTAGATACCATATCAGTAACAGTGAAGTTATTCTAGGCAAAATTATTTCAACAGATTATTTTTCTCTTGGTCTTGCATTTGTTCACCAAGATGTATGGAGGAGAATAGAGTTAAATCACCCATACCTTGGAAGACAGTGTCTGTTACAAAAGGACAATGCTTCTATGTCCTACTTCTATGTCCTCCTCTTAGCTCTTGCCGGAGTTCCAATTAATCACAGCTTCTTGGCTTCATGTCTAGTGAAGCTGAAGGACTATATGGGCTCCACCACTGTTAAATCTTCATTATTTCTCTTTTAAAACTCTTTAAGTTGCCTCATTTGGACGTGGAATTTATTTTCATGTCTTCATTCAATCAGTTCTGCACTGTAGTGAGCCAAATAGGCTCTGTAAACTCACTTTAGGGAGTAAAAATACTAACACAATTTAAATGAAAAAGTTTTGGCCTCCCTTCACTGCTGAATACAATATGCTTAACTAAGTCTTCTAAGAAAACTTTTTTTTTATTAACTTTTCCATTTGCTCAATTCTTTTCTAAACTTTTTGGCATATGTAATAAGAGAAGTCTTCACTATCTCATATTAATAAGGATATTACTTTTGTGAGCCACTTAGAAATGTGAAATCATTGGTTTGAAGTATCCAATCAGATTTTTTTCTGTGTTTCACTGCTTCACATCCAAAGACATTGTAGAAAGTGTTACAAACAAAAATGTGTAATCCCAACACCTTCTTTCATTGTGAAGGTCACTTTCTCCCTAAATATTTTGACTCAAATTATCTTTTTCAGAGAATTACTCTTTGGTAATTAAAGGTAAATTCACAAATTTTGATGCCTTATTTTTTTTAAGAACTTTGAATTTAAATTCCAATACAACTTTGTTTCAAACAGTGAAAATATATTTCCTGGGTAAGGACAATTCCAAGGGACCCTACAGGATTTACAGGTTTGTTTGTTTAGTGTGAAAAAGAGCCATCTTCATCCACATTGCTCCCTCTCTACTAAGTCTCCTTGGATTTCTTTGCATGAAAAGACTATTCTTCCAGGCAATTTAAATTTTCGTAATAGACTAAGTTGTTAAAATTTTGAACAATTAAAATTTACCTGTCAGAACTTTAAAACTCTTGAAAATCCTTTATCAGAACCGCGAATTCACCAATCCTAATTCCACCATTACCATCAAAAAGTTAACATGCTATTTTCATGATATAGTATCGAGGCAGCTATTATATTCCAGTGGCTTTGTTATGTATATAAATAGCCATATTAGCTGATGCTAAGCACAATTAATTCCAAGATATGGAACCAGATTTTTTCATTTGTGGTTGTTGTTTTTGATGAACTATGTGATTTCGGTTTTCTTTGGTTTTCCCCCTATGGTTTATCCTTCCGGTATATCATTTTGTATTGTATATGCATTTACCTTGATTAGTGAAGGGAAGAGGAAAAGCATAATGGTGAGACAAAGGACAAAAGGGAAACCAATGCAATAGCAATACTCACAAGACAATATATTGGAAATGTACATTACAACTTGTGAGGGATGAAGGGGTGAAGGAAAACTGTGAGAAAAATGAGAGAAGGTTAACAAATTTGAAAAGTTATTATTTAATACCTTATAATTACTGTATCCCCACTGTACATCACTTTGATAATAAAATTGAAAAACAAGCTGCATAAAATATAATTTCACTGTATTGGCACAGGAAATAATATTCTTTATGTAGTAATATTTTAAAAATCAATACTATTTGGCATCTAATTTGAATTAATTACCCCTTTTTTATCAGAGGGTCATCAACTTGAATGTTATCCAACTAGACAATATTTTCACAATATACTTGCCAATTTTTTCAAAAAAGTATAAATTTAGTACTTTCTCATTCTAAAACAGAAAACTGTTTAATGCTATGGAAACCCATAACTTTTAAAAGTAAGTAGTTAATAGGACAGAATATATGTGTTCTTCAAAATTCCTATGACTAATAACTACTCATTTTTAAATTCTCAACATTCCTGAGAGATTCCAAACAGTACCTGTTTGCATGTTATATAATTCTGCAATAGATTTAGTTTCCAATGGGGTGTTACAGACTGAGAAGTCAACAGAAAAATAGCCACATTCTGGTAGAGGATAAAACTATAAAGTATGTGTAATAATTAATTATTCAAGAGTAAGCTATTGTTTATCAGCGTAAGCTATTTTTTCTATGACCACCAATCCCAAGATTTATGCCATAAAGTCATCCTAGCCCAACAGTTTCCAACTTTTAAGGGGCACCTTAAAATTCCTTAATTCACATCATGAATACCTTATCTCTATTTTGAAAAAATACTATACCTCTGCTAATGTGACACCGTCCTTGTTCTGAAAAGAACACCACAATTCATTCAGCTGCATCATTTTTCCTCCACTGGTATTCTTGAGATCAGAACACTTGCAAATATTATTTATATTTATATTTTTAACTATCATTGATATTCAGGATGCTAAGATAAAAAAAATTATGGTTCAAAGCCCACCCAGGCAGGAAGGCTTCTTAGAATCTTATCTCCAAAAAAATTCTCCACAAAAGCCAGACTCAAGTGGCACTGAGGTTGAAGTGGTAGAGCACGAGACTTGAGCATCAACAGGCTCAGAGATACTGTCCAGGCCAAGAGTTCAAGCTCTAGGATGAACCAATAAAACAAAAACAAAATTGAAAACAAACCCCAAACCTAGCATTTTTCTCCATGTATACAGAGGTACGTAAATAAGGAAATGACTTCCTGTTTTACAAATAGGTAGAAGAAAGAAGATGTCACACAATTACTCTCTTCATACCATATTAAACCAAACCCTTAAAAAATTGGTTTTTCTAAATGTATAAATTAATGTCATCCATTTTTGGCAACTCTGTCTAGATTATTCACATTAACACAGTATACATGAACTGTGGGAATTATCTATTAACTATGTTCTAATTATAACTCTCTTGAAAGAATATCTAGACAAATAGAATGCCAGAATCATTTGTGAAATTAACAATTAATCCCTCTACTTAAAAAGAATTTTGTAGTATACTACAGAATATGAAATTACAAACAAAACCAAAAAATATATTTTAAATCTAAATTCTAATTTAACAAGGTCTACAAAGTCCTACATTAGACGATCTTTGCTATTTCTCCAGATTTAAGCTTTTGTAATCCTTCAACATTAATTTAGAATCCAACAGAATGAGGCTTACTTACTTTTGCAAATTTTTGGATGGGAAACATGATCTATTTTTCATCTGTAATGATGAGAGCATTTAAAACACAAGTGTGGATATATATTAGTTGCATTCAATAGGAAACTTGACTTCTCAAAACATAATGACAAAATTAGCCCAAACTTCCAACTGTGTATTCCTTTTTTGTTGTTTGGTTTGTTTTAATGAGACAAAATTATTCTACCTGGTCCAGCTAGAATAATTGAGTGCTACAATTCCAAGCTTGTAGCACTTTGCCCTGCCATAGTTGTTTATTTAATCTAGAAACAGACTAGCAATTCTGAACTTCTCCTATGATCTTATCCACTAGACTGAATGCTCAGACTGTTTATGTACTATTTTCAAAGATGTTTTAACATTTGACACAGGATATGAACATTTTCAGATGCACCTGCAGGGTTCCCTGATTCATTCCACCATGGATCCTATAATAATAATGTTTACTTGACTTTCTTACTATCTCTGGTCCCTACCTATGTAATATTATCAACTTCTGGGGGAAAGTTCACTTGAAGGCTTTCTAATATTTAAAATTATCATTTGATTCTAATCTTACTCAGGACTTATTTTCTATTGTTTTCTAACTTTTATACATATTCTGAGAGTTGTTTCATTTGTGTCTTTTTGTGTGCACCTATAAGTGCCTCTGTGTGTATGTGTATGTTCGTATGTATGTATGCAAAAACCTAAAGCTGTTATTCAGCAATGTTGCTTGTGACTGGTATTCCAGTTTTTGGCTGATTAATTATAGGTAGTGTCTCAAAGCCCATACTGTCCAAGCTGGATGCAAATTGAACTTCCCAGACTCCTTTACATTCTTAGGTTTTATTTTTCCAGGACTATCAACTTTTAAACTTCAAACACTTTTGGGAGTGTAAAGTCTAACCTGTAGCCCAGATTTTTAACTCAAGAATTCATATAAAGATAGATGAACATATACATTACATATCCTGAGGGTACGCTGTTAGAAATGTGATCATAAACCAAGTTGTTGTGAAATCTGAGGATTTGGGTTTAAAGCCAGCACGGGTAGGAAAGTCCTGCAGGCTCTTTTCTCCAATAATTACTAGAAAATTGGAAGTGGCACTGTGGCTCAAGTGGAAGAGCCCTAGCCTTGAGCTGCATTTCAGAGGGACAGCAACCTGTCCTATATTTCAAGTGCCACAAAAAACAAAAACAACAACAAAAAGAATATAAGAAAAGGAAAGAAAAAGAAATGTGATCTTAGCCACCAGATTCATTGCTAGTATAATTCCTGTTCTCTCAAGATGGATTCTTTTTTCCAGTTATGTGTCTACTCTCCTATATCTGACTTGCATTGGAAACAGAATCATTCTTCCATTCTCCTTTTTGCACATTTACGTGATTAGCAAGCGTGATTTAGAAAGGCAGTGGCCTCATGCTTCATGTTCCACTTAGGAGTAATGCTTTCTCTATATCACTCCCATAAATCTACATATTGGATTTGGCTTTATTTTTTCAATGTGTTCTTATTTGTTGAGTCTTCTATATTGTATTGAACACTTATACATAAACACAGAACTTCTTTTTCTCTTATAATTGCTATTGTTTGTCTTACTCTTAACTCATGTACACTTGGGAAATTAATGCACAGCACATAGACTCACAAAAATGATCTGAGAACCTTCTTCCTATTTAAAATTCACCTTAATTTACAGAGCACATAGGAAGTTTGAACAAAATGTTCTCATGGATAATGTATTTATAAGCAATTTAAATTTCATTTCTCTTTACTAAGTTGTCTCTGAAACACGTGTTACCTCATGGCCAAAAGTATCCTTGTGCTATTTCAATGAAGCCAGAAAACATTAATTTTTTTCTGGAGCAGCACCATAGATTGTTACTGGAAGAAAGTGGAAGTAACTGTTACTGGATGTGGAAACTGATCCTAGGAGAGGAATTGAACATAGAGAAATGACAAAGTTCAAGTTAACTATTGCTTTCTTTTTTACTGTATAAGAAAAGGATCCTAGGCTGGAAGGAAACTCTGTCCCTGACTTTTGTGAGTGTGTCCTTTACTCATATAAAACTTGTCTGTGAACATCTGGTTGAGAGTATTACAAAAGGAAACAATGTGTCATTTGAAGCCCAGTATAGAACAAAAGGAAGTCACTTTACTTTAAAAATGTTCTACTGCAAAGAAGCAAAGATATGGAGGTTTTAAAGTGTCTTATGGATGGATGTTTCACTCCTGAGATGATTCTCTTGTTGCAGGAATCAGTTATCAATTCCTTTAGTCTGGTCCTGATTTTTCCATAGCAATAAGGATTCCAAAAAAGCAGGATCCAGTGAGTATGATCAGAAAAAGCAGCCTATTTTCAGACCACCACTATTTTAAGGAGAGTCCCAAAGAAATACCCAGGGTTTGTTTTGTTTCCTTGTTTATTTAGTTTTTGCTGGTTCTGGGGCTTGAACTTAGAGACTGGCCCCTGTCCCTAACCAGTTGTCTTTCTTTCCCACCTGGCCCAAAGCTAGTACTCCGCTGCATGAGCCAAACCTCCACTTCTGTCTTTTTTGGTGTTTAATTACAGATAAGGGTTGACAGACTCTCTTGCCTGGGTTGGCTTTGAACTAAGACAGTAAGAAAGCTAAGTGACATCAACTGTATGTACTTCTTTTTGAACCAAGAAATATTAGATGAAGTTTATTATAAAGTTACTATTTGGCAATTTTTAAAGAAGAGAATATGTTTAGCAAAGAAGCCATAAAAAATAACTCAGCAAAAGTAGGTGCACTACTAAATCATTTGGGAAGATTACTATTGACTTCATCATTCCTTTGAGGGAAAATTAAAGCCATATTTGTAATTTCATGTTGGTTGTGATTATTGAATATTGATCCTGGGCCTTGTCTCTCAGCTCTTCAGCACAAATTGAGCACTCTACCACTTTAGCTACAGCACCACTTCCGAGTTTCTGGAGTTAATTGAAGGTAAGTGTTTCATGGACTTTCCTGACCAAGCTGGCTTTGAACCACAATCCTCTGGGCTCAACCTCCTGAGTAGCTAGGATTACAGACATGAGCCCCCAACACCTGGCTCATATTTGCATTTATGTGCACTTAATGTCACTATGTAGACAAAGAATGGAAATCTGAACCAAATGATGTGACATTGAAGCTTGTCAGAATGATTGAGTTAGCAATAAATATGTCCTCCTTTCCCATTTTGTTACATTAATGACCCATGAGCTATGGGACTCTTACATTAGCATCCTCTTCCATCTTTGTAAGTGTATTTAGTATCAGAAAATGTTCATAGAAAAATATAGAAAGACAGATTTTTAGAAAGCAAAGGAGATCAGGTATGAAAGAACAGCATAGTAGGAGATACATTTATCACACAGAGATTAAGAACTAGCCTAGGAGATTTTGAATGCTAAAGGCAATGAGGAATAAGCCTAGTTGATAACTAGTTCTTCAATATCCAAAAATGGTTTCCTAGAACGGTTTCTGCTATACCTTAGTTACTATCATTTTTTCTTTCCATCTGGAGTTATTCCTTCTCTTCTGTCACAACTGTTAATTAGCTTCTGCCCTTTTGGTGTGATGACTTGCCAAAAGAGTTTCCAAATCTCACTTAGACTGTTGTTCTTGTTGTTGCTGTTGTTGTTTTGGCAGTCCTGGAGCTAAAACTCGGTGCTTTTTTTCCCCTCAAGTCTAACCATCCACCATTTGAGGCACAGGACCACTTCCAGTGTTTCCTTTTCAATTTATGTGGTACTGAGGAATTGAACCCAGGGTTCCATGCATGCTAGGCAATCACCATACCATGAAGCCACATTCCCAGAACCCTAAATGACTTTCTTAAGATGGCATTACATTTTCATTATGTAACTATGTATCATAATTTTAACCAGAAATTTTTGCTAGAAAAGAGCATTGAACACAGTACTGAGTCCAGTAAGGCTAGTTGGACAATGGATTATTGTCACAGTGTAGCGAGGGCACAGAGGGAATTACCTCATGGAGCTGGTACAACAGAGTGAGCAAGACAGAGCCTTTGCCACAGTCTACCTCCAGAATGAGAGGGCCACCTTGGTTCCAACCATATGGGGATGCTCGGCCACCTCCTCCAGCACCCATTGAATCAGTTCCTGAGAGAGAAAGAGAAAGAAAGAAGGTCAGAATTACACTTAAGCCAGGTGCCGGTGGCTCAGGCCTATAATATTAAGTACAATGGAGGCTGAGATATGAAGATCGTGGTTTATAGCCAGCCCGGCAGGAACACTTGTGAAACTCTTTTCTCCAAAAAACACCAGAAAACTGGAAGTGGTGCTGTGACACAAGTGGTAGAGTGCTAGCTTTGAGCTGAGGAGCTCGGGGAGCTGCCCCAGGCCCAAAGTTCAAGCCCCATGACTGAAAAGAAGTGGACTTCCCAACACAAGAAGTGGACTGAATAACACCCATTGTCCTAAGGAGCATGGCAGAGAAGTCAGGCCGAGCTTCCTGTCAGCTAGGAGTCATTAGTAGGTCACCTGGTTTCTCTGTGCCTCAGTTTCCCCAGCTTCAAAACTGAACAAAATGAAGGATCCCGTTACTCATGGGGATAGGGTAATAAAGAAAGAGATCCATGTTTTGTTTCATAATCCTATACCTGTTTCACCATTAATAACACACACCATCTGAGATCTTTCTGGGAATCTTCCTATCATATGGTCACAGAATTGCCAAGAACAGGATCAGATGGCCCCTCCCTCTGTGCCTGTCTCTGCTGCAGAGATCCCTCTGTATTAATCCCTTGTTTCCTCAACTGTACCAGGAGGAGATTGAAGTCCAATGGTTGAGGCCCAACCCAGAGCTTCACCTCTGGTCAAGAATCGGCTGCTGTGGACTGAGTTTGGGACAATCCATCTAAACTAATGACTGAGCGTGGTGCTACATGTCTACCTTCCCAACTACACTAGACCAGGCCTGGTGGCTCATGCCTGTCACAGATAGGAGGACCATGATCCAGCCCAGCCTGAGCATATATTAATTCTCCATCTCAGAAAAGCCCAAGACAGAAACGCTTGACTCGCATTGTAGAAGACCTGACTGGCAAGCCTAAGGTCTTTAGGTCTAACCCTAATATACCAAAAAGAACCAGAGTGCCAGTGTCAGAGGCTCATGCCTATAATCCTAGGTACTCAGGAGGCTGAGATCTAAAGATCACAGCTCAAGATTTAAGATAGGGTTGGCCTCGCCCATCAGACGTCATGATGAGAAGACCCAGAGTCTGACCTATGCTGTTGCGCTCCATACTAGCAGAACTCGTATCCTTACTAAGTGTTGGTCATGCTCTCTGTCCCCCTGGGAAGCCATCCCCTGCAGACACACTCCCAGGTCCTCCAAATCTCCCACTGCCACCAACCAGGCCCAAGGGAGTACCCAGCTCCATTGCACACAGATCGCTTGTTCTTGTAATTTAACAGTGCTGTGTCCCCTTCAAGCCTCACACCTTTCCAGGTCCCCAGACCTCAGCTGTGAAGCCCATACATGCCTCAAAGATAGCAGGTAGAAGTTACCAAAGGATTCTTCCTCCTTGTTACAACCCAATTCTACACACACACACACACACACACACACACACACACACACACACACACACACACACACACACATCCAGAACGGTGACAGAAGACTCATCCATGCAGCACCTGCAATTTGCCAACTGATCACTCACCTGAGCACAGTTAGGTTGTACAAGGAAAAAGATTATCTCTCTCTCTCTCTCTGTCTCTCTATGTCTCTCTCTATGTGTCTCTCTGTCTCTCTGTCTTCAGGTGAAAGGTTGACCGAACACAGAACACAAGGGCTCACACAGCAAGGGTGTCTATCTTCTGCATCCAACACCTCCCCTCCCCAGAAAGAAAGAAAAATACCCCAGAAGGCAGGTGTAGACATGCTCCTCCCCACCTCTGACTAAAGCCACCGTGTATTCACCAGGGAGAGGAAGGGTGCAGATGTGCGGCAGTGTGGCTCCCACTTCTCCAGGCCAGGGGATATCTGGCGCCCACTCCTCACTCAACCATATATCTCCCGGTTTCCTGGGACACTAGCCGCTGGGGATGGGGGTGAGATCCTCGGGCCAACACCCACCCCCACCCCTGGGGCACATTTGTGGCAGGGCGGGGGCCAGACTGTGGGGCACAGGGGAGGCGCGGGTCCGGGTCAGAGAGGAGGGGACATGGGGTGCAGGGTGCAGGGATGTGTGGCAGCCACTCACATGTGTTGCTGGCAGAAGCTGTTGGCAGCTGCTACAGGTGGGGCAAGCAGCAATGGCAGAGGCATGACACACACTCAGGCCCTGAGCAGAGGACAGGGGAGCCAGGACCAGGTCAGGGCCGCAAGCTGGCTCGTGGCACACCATTGCACCATTGCCTGAGGAAAACATGGATCTGAGCACACAGCACCAGGTTTGAAATGCTGCTCCATAGGGAAGGTGGGAGGGGGCCAAGGCTCAGGCAGGCACACGATGGGCCTGAGGAAGGCCTTTCCTCCTTGGCCTCGAGTATCTTGCTCACCACTCAGCCACCTCTACCTTTCTCAACTGCTGGTAGTGGTGTCAACAAACAGAGGGAATCATGGTGCTAGGGGTCGACATGGAATGTGGGCGTGGCCACCATTCTTGTATCCCATTGGTCAGAAAGCACCATGAAACAATGGGGGTGTGGCTGGAATCCTGTGATGCAGGCAGAATAGGCGGAGTCAAAATGACGCAGCCCATTTCCCAGGGAACTCTGTCCATGCCAGTTGGGGACAAGAGGGTGACCTGCTTTAGCCGGATGGCTGCACAGATTGTTGTCTATGTCTGTTTGTTCCCAGACCTTGAACTCAGGATCTGGGCACAATCTGTGAGTTGCTTTTGATCAAAGCTAGCTCTCTACACTGGAGCCACATGGCATTACTTCTGGCTTTGTTGGCACTAGTTCAACAGGAGTCTCAAGGGCTTTCCTGTCTAGGGTGACTTTGACCATGATCCTCCTTTCACAACCTTTTAAGTTTTAAGGAGGACTGCTGGGGGCCACTGATTCCTGGCTAATCATTGGTTTTGCTGATGTTCTTTGACAGACCTGTGAGTTCCCTATCCTCAGGTTGAAGTGGTAGGAGCTGGAGCCCACAGTTTGAATCCTGGTCCTACCACCAACAAATGGCAGGAGATCCTATGAAACTCATTCCTATTCATATGACTACCAAAGGAATGTGATGTATATCATGATTAAATGGGCAGTACTTGAATGATTTGAGGATAAAACTATACACAATTACATTATAGGACACTGGTCGATATTAATTAATAATTTATGAAGCATTTAAACAATCACATTCATTAAATGGAGGCCAAATGAAATACCTACGAATTGGGCATCACATAGCATGGAGATGCTATTTTTTTTTCTGCCAGGACTGGAATTTGAACTGATGGCCTAGGGATCCCTGCTGTTGCACTGTGTAGAAAGGGGAAGCTTGCCTCCTTGAATTCAAGAAATTCAAAGTCTGTTCCTTAGGCCTGAAATCGATGCCCACCACTAGAAAACATCCTATTTGTGTACATTTTAAATATATGATTTATATTTATATGCATATGTTGATTCTATATTGCATTCAGTGTAGTTTTTTATTTTATTTTTTGTTTTATTTATGTATTGACTTCTCATTTTATTGACTATTATGACTCATAGAACAGTGATTACATTGATTACATAGGATATAGGTTTGCATATGTATGGCACGTCCTTCCTGACACCCAGGACTTTCACAGAAAAGGAAACGTGTCAGCATCAACTTCTTAATACAAGATTCATTTTGGGGGAGTGCTGGCATCTGAACTCACATCCTACAAGGACCAATTCATGAATGGGTGAGTGTCAGCCTGGCATCCTGTGGCAAATTGAGCTGACAGGCAGTTCCGAGTACCTGAGATCGAGCCCCAGCGGTTGACAAAATATGAACAGATTGACATGCAGATGGTAGTACACTAATAAATATATATCCTTATAATGTGTCAGAGATGTCTATACATTATTCGGTTATATAGACTACATTCCTACCAATTCTTGGATATTTATAATACCTCCATATAATTAATGTTATTGTTTACATTCTTAACAAACTATTAACTAAATCAATCAATATCCTGAAATTATCACATTCTGTAAGTAATAGTATTATTTTAATGCTTCATAAATATTAAATAAAATCAGTCTTCTGAAATGATGCTGTCTAATTTTATAGGAGCATCATTCACCATCAATTCATTCAACTGTGACATTGATAATATTACCTTGTTATTCCCATGGATGGGAACGAGTCTCTTAGTATCTCCTGCCATTGATTGGTGTCAGGACTAGGATTTGAAATCAAGGCCTACATTCCCACGTGGACCTATGACTTCCTCAATAGTCTGACAACCTTCAGCAATGCAAGGTGAAGTACCTTTGCAACTGTGTCATTCAGACCCAGGAGGGTCACCGTGCAAAGGAAGAAAACATAAAAAGGCCATCTTGCTGCATTTTTTCTGTACATTTTTGCCACACAAGGCTTAGGGATCTAGGATCTCAGGATCTACTGTATGTCCAGTGGCTGCACCCCAGCATAGGGTGTCGAAGCTGAGGCAGAGTTACCACAACCTGAGTTCAAAGCCCCTACTGAGCAAAAAATAATGAAAAGAAATTAGCTCCTTGGCTTGCAATTCACCCCGTTTTTCTGCCAGGCTTTGGATTTGAACTCAAGTTCTGGGTAAATCTGCAGCACTGCTTTAGAAGGGCAAGCTCACCGTACTTGAAGATAAGAAAGTCAGGCCTGTACTCTAAGTCAAAATTCAAGCCCCAGCCTTGGAAAACATGCTATTTATATACATTGAAAATGCAGGATTTTTACTTACCTATGGATGTTCAGTCCATACACGTTTGGTGTGGTTGTTCCTTGTACTTTTTGTTTTATTCATTTATTTACCATTGATTTTACTATGATGACACCCATTCCCTTTATTATATTGATGACATCCTATCACATGGAATCTAAATTTGTAGACGTGTTCTCCATCATGCCTAACACCCAGGACTCTCAGAGAAAAGGAAAAAACTTTCACACTTGGTTTCTTACTGCATGATCCAATTGTTGGTAGTGCTGGGATCTGAACTCAGGGCCTAGCAGGACCAATTGGTGAATAGTTCAAAGTGACCACACCAGCCTGTGAGCAACAAAGGAGTTAGGTCATTCCCAGGATCTGACATTGATCCCCAGGGTGGGTCACGATAGTCATAAATTAATAATTAAAACATAGGATCAATATTTACATGTATGTTTGGACAGCATCTTGCCTTTGGAGTACTTTTTCTCCTTATTTTCTGTCTTATGTAATTGTGTATTTTACTGAGTAAGGTAACAAATATAACAGTACTTACATGGAAGACAACCTATTGCCCTGGCTATAGGGTTTCCTATGCATTCTCCATCCAAACTGAGACTCAGGACTCTCACAGGACAGGAAAATAGGTGAATCGATGGGCTTCTCACATCAGGATTCATCTTTTAGCAGTGTTGGGATTTGAACTCAGAGCCTATCAGGCCCAATTGGAGAAAGGGTCAAGGTGAGGACACCAGCTTGTCAGCAACGAAACAGATAGGCCATTCCCAGGACCTGACGTCAAGTCCCAGGGAGGTCCAGATAGTCATGAATTCATAATTTAAATATAGGGTCTATATTTACATACCTGTGTGGACAGCATCTTGCATTCGGTGCACTTCTTAATTTGTGTCGAATTCATGGAGTTATTGTGTATTTTACTGAGTATGGTGACAGGTATAACTATGTGGACATGGATGACAACCTGTTCCCATAGTTATAGGGTTGCCTATGCATTCTACATCCGAGTGGAAGCTCAGGACTTTCACAGGAGAGGAAAACATGTTCAACGACTGGCTTCTGACAACAGAATGAATCTTTTGTCAGTGTTGGGATTTGAACTGAGGTCTGGGTAACTCAGTTGCACTTTGGGGGAAGGGAAATCTCACCATCCTTGAAGACTACAATGTCAGGCCTGGTCCAGGGCCTGATTTGAAGCCCCAGCACTGGACAAAATAACAAACATAGGATCTCTCTTTACCTACAAGTATGGTATGCATCTTGCATTCTGTGTAATTATTCTTTTTATTTTGTGTCTTATTCATGGATGTATTGTGTATTTTATTGAGTATGGTGATAGATATAACTATGCTGACATGGATAACAACACATTTGAATGGTTATAGAGTTGTCTATATAGAATTCTCCATCCTCGTTGAGACCCAGTACTTTCATTGGACAGGAAAACGGGTGGATCGATTGGCTTCTCAAATCAATGTAAATCTTTTGGCAGTGTTGGGATTAGAACTCAAGGCCTAGCAGGCTCAATTGGTGAATGGGTCATGGTGAACATACCAGCCTGTGAGGCACTAAGGAGGTAGGCCATTCCTAGGACTTGAGATGAAGCCCTGGTTGGGGCCAATATAGTCATAAATTCATCATTTAAACAGAGGATCTATATTTCCATACATGGATGGGCAGCATCTTGCATTCAGTGTAGCCATTCTTTTATTTTGTGTCTTATTCATTCATGTATTGTGTATTTTCTTGAGTATAGGGTAACAGATATAACTGTGGTGACCTGGATGACAAACTATTCCCATGACTATAGAGTTCCGTATACATTCTCCATCCTAGCTGAGACCCAGGGCTTACACAGCACAGGAAAATTTGTGCAATGACTGGCTTCTCACATCAGGGTGAATTTTGGCAGTGCTGGGATTTGAACTTTGGGCCTAAGAGGTCCAACTGCCCAATGGGTACACGTGATCACACCAGACTGTGAGCCACTAAGGAGCTGGTCGGTTCCCAGGAACAAAGATAGAGCACCGGGGGGGGGGGGCCACAATTGTCCTGAATGCATCATTTAAACATGGGATGTATACTCAAATCTATGTGTGGACTGCATTGTGCATTTAGTGTAGTTATTCTATTTTGTATGCTCTCCATGGATGTATTGTGTATTTTCTTCAGTACATGATGACAGGTATAACTGGGCTCACATGATAACACCCTATTTCCGTGGCCACATGGTGGCCCATGCATTCTTCATCCTAGCTGAGACCCAGGACTTGCACAGGAAAAGAACACAGGTGCAACAATTGGCTTCTGACATCAGGATGAATCTTTTGGCACTGCTGGAATCTCAACTCGGGGACCAGCAGACCCAATTGACGAATGTGAGCCACTAAGGAGTAAGGCCGTTCCCAGGACCTGAGATGGACCCCCAGGTGAGGGTGTGGGGGGAGGGCACACAGCAGTCATCCATTCATAAGTTGAAGGTAGTATGCAAATAAGTACACAATTGTATAGAATAGGAGAGATGATAACCTGTGATGGAATCCAATCTACCATGTGTCTACTGATTTTTGGATCTTTCCAGATGCCTTCATTTCATGACTATGATGATTATTGTCATGCTTAATCAACACTGCTTTACAAATAAGTGATACCCCATGAGTCTTGCCTATCATTTCCTAGTCACATCATGCATTAACTACTTATTCGATGATATCAATCGCATTCCATGACTTTTCCTGTATCTCAGGATTTCCCACCATTGCTTTCTCATGGGAGTGGGCTGAATTCAATCCTCAGGCATGGAAATCATACTCCGTATATACATTTTAAAGATAGGATTTATACTTCCATACAGATGGTCAGTAGATACCGTGTTTGGTGTGGTAGGATTTATACTTCCATACAGATGTTCAGTCCATATCATGTTTAGTGTGGTCATTCATTTTATTTCTTTTTTATGCATTTATTTACGATTTACTTCATTGAATTTCATGACACCTATACAATTTATTACATTGTTTACATCATATTACATCCCATCTAGATTTGTAGATGTGTTCTCCATCATGTCTGACACCCTGGACTCTCCCAAAAAAGGAAAACATATATCACACTCAGCTTCTTACTCAAAGATTAAATTTTTGGCAGTGCTGGGATCTGAACTCAGGGCCTAGCAGGCCCAATTCATGATTGGATGAGTGTGAGCACAGAAGCCTCTAGCCAATTAAACTGTGAGGTTGTTCCCATGCACTGAGATCAAGCCCCATGTTTGGCCAAAACAGCAATACATGGATTGGAGAAGGTGGTATACAAATAAATATATATTGGTAAAGAGTTCCAGAGCTGTCTATCTATGACTGAATGACATCTATTACATTTCTACCAACTTTTAGGTATTTCTTATATCTCCATTGAAAAAATATTATTGTTTTCATGCTTAATAAACTATTAATTAAGGTCAATCAGCATCCTAGGATTATTGCATCCAATTTTAGACTAGACAAATGCATGAACTACTCTTTCAATCTGTATTCTTATGCATAGGAATGAATCTCTTGTGATCTCCTGCTATTAGTGTGTAAGGATTAGGATTTGAACCCAGAGCCTATGTTGACATGTTGGCTTATGGCTTCCCTGATAGCCTGCCATCCATCAGCAATGGCAGGCCAGGTCCACTTTGAAACCATGTCATTCAGACCCAGGATGGTCCCCATGCAAAGAAAAACTTGTAAAACCCTGAGCCCACTACAGCTCCCCACTTTTTGTGCTGTTCTGCTTTTCTTTTCTTCCTGCAAACCCTCTGGGCCTAGGGTCGCAGGATCAGCTTTGGGTCCCGAGGCTGCACCCCATCCTAGGGAGAGTGAAGCTGAGTCAGAGTTGTCATGACCTGAGTTCAAGCCCCGTGGTTAGCAAAATTAATTAACTAATTAATTCATTAATTAACCAACTAACTAACTAAATTGAAATAATAAAGCTCCTTGGTTTGGAATTTCTTCCAGTTTTCTTTCCTAGCCTGGGGTTTCAACTCAGAGTCTTGATGAATCCGTAGCAATGTGACGGAAGGCTCAGAGTTGCCATTACTTGAGTTCAAACCCCATGCCAAGCCAAAAATAAATAATTAAGTCACTGACCTCAGAAGGGAAGTTAGTTGTGAACATGGGAGGGAAGGGATGGTAGAGGAAAATCAAACGAGGAGGCAACAATGCTCAATAGGAAATGTACTCATTACTTTGCTCATGTAACCGTGACCCCTCTGTACAACATTTTTAAATGAAAAACGTACAAAAAATTATGTAGTGCTCAAGAAGCACTTTGGGGATAAGGGATGGATGTCTGAATAGCTGTACAAAATTCTACACTGATTTTTTTCAGTGTTCAGTATGGAACTTAATCAACGTAACTGTTTCTGTTACAAATATTAAGTCACTGTCTTGGAACTGGGGCCAGTATTTCTGCCATTGCTGGGATTTGAGCTCACTCTCCAAGTAACTCTTTTGCACCTTGGGTGAAGGCTAAGCTCCTTGTCCTTGAGGGAAAGATTTTCAAGCTAGTGTTCCCAGGGCCTGAATTAAGGCCCAGCAATTGAAAAAAATATTTGTATACATGTGTAATATAATATATATAGGTACATATGTATGTTTATTTCATATTATGATTATTATTGGTTTTTTATGTAATTTTTATTCATTTAATTGTTTATTTATTTAGTATTATTATACATATAATATTTATTATGTTGTGTACATATATTATAAAATTATACACAATAATTCAGTACATTGACTCATTTTCATTAATACTTTATTAAGTGTTGAAACATGATACATAATTAAATGGAGGCATTTGTCAAGTCATCACATGGTTAGAGTATGTCCCTAGTATGAGCTTTGTCTTACTTATCTTGGACAACTTCCTATAGGGATTTGTTTAGATGATTTATACTCAGAAGCCTTTTCTTGTGGATAGGCAAGTTGAGGGATAAAATCGTAAGGTTGGGGCTGGGAAAGTAGCTTAGTGATAGAGAGCATGCTCAGCATGCTTGAATGCCAGGGTTTGAATCCTCAGTGCCACATACTCAGAAAAAGCCAGATGCTGTGGTGTGGTTCAAGTGGTAGAGTGCTAGCATTGAGAAAAAGAAGCTCAAAGACAGTACCCAGGCCCTAATTTGAAGCCCCAGGTCTGGCAAAACAATACGCCAGATTCCAGTGGCTCTGGAAACCTGCTTTCTCAGGAGGCTGAGATCTTAAGATCACAGTTTGAAGACAGCCTAAGGAAGGAAAGCCTGTTAGACTCTTACTTCCAATGAACCATCAAAAAAACCCATGTGGCACTGTGTGTCAAGTGGTAGAGTGTTTGCCTTGAGCTGAATGGCTCACGGACAGTGCCCAGGCTTCAGTTTGAGACACACACTGGAAAAAGAGTGAGGGATAATCAAAGTAATTTTCCTATTTGCTATTTATGAGAATATGGTTTGGAAAATGAATGCTGATGTACAGTAGATTTGGAGTCAGACCTCAAGGTTCAAGTGTAGCACATCCATAATCCCAGCCTCTCAGATTCTAGCATTATAAACTTGCATCCTACAAGGTTCTGAAAGGCACATTGTTGAAAGGCTTAAACCCACCATCATTGAAGACAAGAATTTCAGACCAGTTTCCAGGGCCTGAATTCAAGCCCCAGCACTGGAAAAAATATTATTCACACATGAGATCTATTTACATACATGTGTTTACTCCATATGACATTTATTACCTTTATTTTTATTTATTTTATTTAGTATTATTACATATATAACATTTATTTCATTTATTACATCTTATGACATAGATTTATTTGCATATAGATTATACATAATACAGAGACCCAGGACTTTAACAGAGAAGGAAAAAAATGAGTTAAAATTGGCATCTGACTCCACATATAAACTTTTGGCCATGCTGGGAATTGAACTCACACCCACAGTGCACAAATCATGAATGGGTAAGTTGTAAAAGAAAAGCCTTTGCAAACTGAACTGCCAGCCATTTCTGAGAACCTGTGATCAAGCAATATTAGTGGCGGATAGATAGATGGATAGATAGATAGATAGGTAGATAGATAGATAGATAGATAGATAGATAGATAGATAGATAGATAGATAGATAGATAGATAGATAGATAGATGTGTAGTTTGCTATGTATATGAGAGAGAGAATGTGAGGATATTAAATTACATATACTATGAATTATTAGTTATTAAATTATGCCTCCTTCTAATGAAATGAAATATCATGGTTGAATACTTATTAAAGCGTTAATGTAAAAGTAGTCAGTATTCCTTAATTTGGAGAATCATACCATGGTGCTAGAATGGAAGACAATATCCAATACTTTTTGTGTGGCATTCTATAAGGGAATCATGAACTAACTGCAAATTTAATTGTTATTTTTATAACATTCCATTAGGCATTCCCATGGATAGGAATGATTTCCTCAAGATCTCCCTCCATTTATAGGTGGCAGTCCAGGCACTTCAACTCCAGGCCTGGGTATTTTACTTCAAAATGCTAACGATTGGAATGACACTGTGAAGATTTCAGACTGTCCGGATGAAAGAAAAGAATGAGAAGAAAAGAAAGCAAAGTGTCAGTAGATCCTACGTGTAATCCTAGCTCTTCAGGAGGCTGAGAGGTAGAGAATACCAGTTTGAATTCAGCCAGGACAGGAAATTCCACCACACTCTTATTTCTGAGGGATTACAGGAATAAAAAAATTCCCATGAATGGGACTATGACTCAAGGGCAGAGCGCTACCCTTGAGCAAAAGGAGCTCAGAAACATTGCCTATGCTCTTAGTAAAACACCCAGACCTGCCAAAAAAAAAAGGCCAGTAACAACTTGTCTCCCCATGTATGTATGTATGTATGTATTTCTATTGGTGAAGGTATAGAGTTCCTACGATGAAAGGTATCCAGCTAGGAAATTTGCTTTGAATAAAATGATTTCATAGAACAGAGACAGTGCATCTTCTGGGGCTCCTCTCACTGTTCCCATTGTTGGCTGAGGTTTTCTCCACATTGGGGACTGCTGGAAGAAGTCTTCCTCATTGTTGGAACATGCTTCACTCCTGTACAGCTGAGTGATTTAAAATATTCCTTCTAGGCCAATTAGTGAGGAGTGTGGGTGGGCTCTGAAGGCCAGGAGAAAAAGGCCTCTTTGTACCTCAAGCTATCTCTCTGCCGAGAGCTCTGTTGTGACAGGAAAACTTCATTTGTGCCACCTCCCGTGGCAGGCCCATTTCCCTGCACTTATCCTGTCTTTGTTAGACTATGTTTCAGTGTTGAAATAACCTGCTACAATTAATTCAAGGGTCCTTCTGGCAGACGACTAGCAAGCCGAACCTAATGAAATGATTCATTATTGGCAATGATGCCTCCTTGGGTTTCCAGAAACTTGCTAAATCATAGCACATGTGTATTATCACTATGCTTCCTGTCATCTAGGGCTTGTGAAACTCATCAGATTTTGAAACTTTGACCTATCTTAGTGGGACCCTGGGTGGCTGTGTTTCAGAGTTGAACACAGGACCTGGGTACTAACCATGAGCTCAGAGCAGAATCTCAGTTCTTTATCATTTGGTGTCAGCGCTTCACTTCTGGTATTGGTGTGTGTATATGTGTTCATATACTTGTCCTGGAGTTTCAACTCAGGACCTAAACACTGCACCTGAGTTTCCCCTGTACAAGGATAGCACTCTACCACTTGAGGCACACAGCCACTTCAGGCTTTTTTCTAGTGTAGTACTAAGGAATCAAACCCAGGGATTCATACATGCAAAGCACTCTACTCCTAAGACACATTCCCAGCACTCTACTTCAGGTTTCGTTCTTTCTTTTGTTGGAAGTTGGAGGAATTTAAGTCTAGGCCTGGGTGCTGTCTTTGAGCTCTTTAGCTGAAGCCAATCACTCTACCACTTGAAAAACAGCACCGCTTGAGGTTTTTGGTGGGTCACTGGAGAGAAGCTTATCAAGGAATTTCTTGCCCAGGCTGGCTTTGGACCGTGACCCTCACCTCTCAGTGTCCTGAGTACCTAGGATGACAGACACGAGTCAGCAGCAACTAATTTCCACTTCAAGTTTCTAAGTGGTGAATAGGAGATAATAGTCTCATGGGACCTTTTTTCTGGGATAGTTTTGGACCCAGATCGTCAGATTTCAGCTTCCTGAGTAAGCAGGATGACAGACCTCACCTACTACACGCCTAGACTGTAACACTCTGTTGCAAGGGGGTCCTTGGCTCCACGTGGTAGGGTGCTACCCATGACACCCACTGGTAACTGCCAGTGGCTATGCCCTGAATTCAAGGTTCATGATCAAGAAACATAAACCAAAACAATTGTCTGCAGGAGACAACTCACTATAGTTAGGTACATACATAATTTTGGCCCTGACATGAGGACATATCTGAGCCACAAATTTCTCATCTGCACAATCATCTTACTTGTGGAGCTCTTACAAGAACCAGGTGAAAAAAATGAAAAAATGTAGCCCATGAAAGTCTCAGCACACAACTCATGAAAGATTTATCACATAGCTGTAACCCACATAATATCATTAGAATTAGGGTGCTTTCATCAGTATCACCATTCTTTCAGAAACAAACCACAAACAGTCCAAATTTAGATTTTAGAGAAGTGAGGGTTTTTTTTGATTGCACTGAAATGTTGGGGGTACTGTTCTAAGGTCTTTTGATCAGGCTAGAACTCTTCCACTTTAAGCCACAGCTCAGAGTTTCACAGACTTTCTGCCAGGGCTGGGTTTTAAACCCACCAGTGTCAGATCTCAGCCCCCGAGTATATTAGATGACAGCATGAGCAAGCCAGCAGCATCTAGTCCATGGAACTGGGTTGCAGCGGTTTACCTCTGGCTAATTCAGGTTAGATGGCAAATGTCAGCAGTAGACTCCCAGCTTGCTCTGTGATGAGGTATTTTCAGCCCTATCCTTATATGGTTGCAGTCAGAAAATTCTATCTTTTCGTTTTTTGTTTTGTTTTGTTTTGTTTTGGTGCCAGTCCTGGGTCTTTAGTAAGGGTCTAGACACAGTCTCTAAGCCTTTATGCCTAAAGCTAGTGCTCGAGTATTTGAACTACAGCACAACTTCTGGATTTTTCTATGCACATAGTAGTGAGGAATCGAACCAAGGGCGTCGTACTTACTAGGCGAGCACTCTTACCACTGAGCCCGAGTAGTGACAAGTGCATAAACAGATAAATGTGTAGATTGGTAGATAGAAAGAAAGAAAGAAAGAAAGAAAGATAGATAGATAGATAGATAGATAGATAGATAGATAGATAGATAGATAGATAGATGTAGATTTATTTAACGAGAGATGTCTGTAAATTATGAAATTTCATATATGATATTTCTACCAAATATTGCCATTTAAATTATTCCTTCCTTTTTTAAGTATCATGATTGAATACATAATAAAATATTAATTGAAAATTAGTCAATGTAGTATAATTGTTGTGTATAATGTTTAATATAATCGTACACTAACTACTAATGTAATTGTTACACTTACAACATTCTATTAGTACAGATGTCTATTGGAAAGCATTTCGTTTTTAAATTTTTATTTTAATAATTATTTTTTTAATATTTTTTGGGGGGGGGTCCGGTCCTGGGGCCTGAACTTTGGGCCTGGTTGCTGTATCTCAGCTCTTCAGCTAAAGGCTAGTGCTTTACCACTTGAGCCACAGCGCCATTTCCGGCTTTTTTCTTTTTGCTTATGTGGTGCTAAGGAATCGAAGCCAGGGCCTCTAGCATGCAAGACAAGCGCTCTACCACTGAGCCACCTTCCCAGCACTGGAAAGTGTTTCTTAGAATCTCCCGCCAGCCATTCATTAGTGGGAGTCCTGGGATTCAAACTTCAGGCCTAAGTTGCTGATTTCCACTTGGCTTCCCTAATAGCCCACCAAACATCAGCAATATAAGGTCATGTATATTGTCTGGGAATTGTTATTTAGACCCAGGATGGTACAATACAAAGGAAAAAGAAAAGTAAAACGACTGGATTGAACTTCTCAGTTTTATACTTTTACTTTTTATTTTTTTGCCAGCCCTGAGATTTGAACTCAGGACCTAGGCTCCCAGGATTGGCTTTGGCAGAGATGCCAAGACTTGAGTTCAAGCCCGGTGCTTTGCCTAAAACCAAATACTAATAATAATGATAACAATAACAACAACAACAACAACAATAATAATAATAAGGCATTGGCTTGGAATTTGCACCTTTTCACTGGCAGGCCTGGCATTTAAAATCAGGGTCTGGGTAACTCTGTGGCACTGTGGATTCAGGGGAAGATCACCGTCCTTGAAGACAAGAAGTTCAGAAATGTTCCAAGGGCCTGAACTGAAGTCCCAGTACTGGAAAAAATAATACTCATATATGAGTTCTATTTACATACATGGGTTTATTCCATATGACATTTATTACCCTTATTTATTTAGTATTATTACACAAAAACATTTATTTTATTACATCATATCACATATACTGAGACCCAGTGCTTTCACAGAGAAGGAAAAAAATGTGTCAAAATTGGCTTGTTACTCCATGAATACATTATTGGCCATGCTGGGATTTCAACTCACGGCCTACAATACCCAATCCATAAACGGGGTAACAGTCTTAGCCCACCAGCCTCCAGAAAACTGAGCTGCCAGGACATTCTGAGGACCTGTGATCAATCCACAGTAGTGCCATATATGTATATATATATATATATATATATATATATATATATATATATATATATATATATATATATATATATATATATATATATATATATATATATATACTGACAGACGGAATGTGAGGATATTATTAAATTATATATTTTTACAAATTATTAGTCATTAAATTATGCTTCCATTTAATGAAGTATCATCATCTAATACTTATAAAATCATTAATAAAAAATTCAGTCAATATCCTTTATCATACCATGGTGCTAGAATGGAAGATATAAATTCAATAATTTTTGTGTGGCATTCTAAAATAGAGTCATGAATTAACTGAAAATTTAATTATTATTTTTAAAATGTTCTATTAACATTCACATGAATAGGAATGAGTTAGTCAGGATCTCCCTCCATTTGTGGGTGGCCGTCCTAGAATTGGAATTCCAGGCCTGGGACTGCAAACCATTGGAATGACACCGTGAAGATTTCAGATTGTCATGAAAAAAAAGAACAACAAGAAGAAAAGGAAGCCAGGTGTCAGTGGCTCTTGCCTGTAATCCTAGATCCTCAGGAGGCTGAGATGCAAATTTGAATTCAGCCTGGGTAGGAAAGACCTCGACATTCATAGTTCTTAAGAAATCACAGGAAATCCAAACAAAATAATAACAAAAAAATCCTGAGTGGCCCATGGCTCAAGGTGCAGAGCACTACCCTTGATCAAAAGCACTCAGGGACAGGGCCTGGATAGTGTGCATTGAGCAGGTTGCCCATGCCCAGCCCCCCAAACTGGGCAAGCTGGAACAAGCTCTCAGAGAGTACTAAGTCTGAGCAGGCATCTTGAACAAGCATCCTTCACTGCAGTTTAAGAACTGAAGCCAGGAAAGCTTTGAGTGGGCTGGTGTGTGCAACTGGTATGTACAACGGGTAAATTATGTCCTGGCACTTCTCAAGGGAAACCACAATTCTTAGGCTGTAGGAGTTGTCCAAGGTTGTGACTCCATATCCTCTATCCCTCTGTAGGATGTGAGCCTAGGCCTCTGGGGGCTGCTGCCATAACTCATTCATCATTCCTCATTGCCGAGTCTCAGGCTGGTCCCAATTCCTGGGAAAGATAGAAAATAGCCAGCAATTTCTGTGCCAAAAGGGGTAATCCAATAAATCCCACCGTCATAACTCCCATTAGAAGTAAGCCTTGGGCTTTGAATGTGGTTTACTGGTAGAGTGCTTACTTAGCACACATGAAGCCCTGAGTTCGATTCCTCTCTACCACAGAAACAGAAAAATCCAAAAGTGAAACTGGTTTAAGCAATAAAAGTGCTAACCTTGAGCAAAAGCTCAGGGACATGCACAGACCCTGTGTTCAAGCCACAAGACTGGCCAAAAAAAAAGTGAGCATGGTGAGACATTTTCTACTGAGACTTAGAAGAGGGCCAAGGTTATGGGTAACAGGTAGAGGGCAGGTGCTGTTGGCTCACCCCTTTAATCTTAGCTCCAAAGGAAGCTGAGATCTGAGGATGCCAAATGTAAGCAGGAAAGTCTATATGAGACTCTTTTCTCCAATTAAACACCCAAAAAGCCAGAAGTAGAGCTGTGGTTGAAGTAATAGAGTGCTAGTCTTGAGCACAAAAGATCAGGGATAGCATCCAGGCCCTGAATTCAAACACTGGGACTGGCACACGCACACACACACACACACACAAACACACACGCACACACACACACACACACACACATATACACACACACACCAAGATAGAGAATTTGACAGTCCATTTAATCAATAGTATTCTTTTAATGCCTAATAAACTATGAATTAAATTCAATTCCTGTCCAGTGATTATTGGGTCTAATTTTATGCAAGACTGATTGACGGACTACTCATCCAACCATGACATTAATCACATTCCTCTGGTGTTCCTATGGACAAACAATAGTTTCTTTGGCACTTCAGTCCCTTGTAAGTGGCATGACTGGGATTCAAACTCAGGGCCTAGTGTCCACATTGGCCTATGGCTTCACTGATAGAGCCAGCCATCAGAAATGCTAGATGACCTACAAGTTGCAGCCATATGATTCACATCCAGTATGGTCAATGTGCAAGGAAGGAAAACAGAATCTGCTGACCGTCTGCAGTTTGTGGCTTTTTTTGTGGTGCTGTTTTCATTTTCTTTTCCTGTGAGCCCCTGAGGCTTAGGACCACAGGATGGGCTGTGGGTCCAAAGGCTGCACCATCCCAGGCTAGGGTGAGGGAAACTGAGGAGAAGTTGCCACAAACTGAGTTCAAACCCCATGCTTGGCAAAAATTAATAAATAAATTAATTAATTAACACTATTGAAGCTCCCTGTCATGGATTTTGTGACATTTTGTTGTCTACCAGGCCAGGGATGTCACCTTGGGATCTGGGTAATTCTGATGCACTTGGGGCAGGGGATGGGAGAAAAGGGAAGCTCTCCTCCCTTGAAGACAAGGAATTCAGGCCTGTTACCTAAGCCTGAATTCAATCCTGAGCCTTGGAGAACATAACATTTATACACATTTTTATTATATCATTTATAATTATATCCATACATTCAGTCTATATCTTGTTTGTTGGAATGATTCATTATATTTTAGTATATATTTATTTGTTTACCATTTATTTTATGGACTGTGAGTGCACCTATAACATTTATTACATTCATTCAAATCTATTCCATAGCATGTAGCTTTGCAGACATATTATAAACATCATACCTGACACCCAGCACTTGCAAAGAAAAGGAAAACAGGTATCACACTTGCAATCTTACTCCAGGAAGACATTTAGCAATGCTGGGACCTGAAATGAGGGCCTAGAGGCCGAATTCACGAATGGGTGAGTGTCAGCACGGCAGCCTCTAGCACATTCAGGTGCCAGGTAGATCCCAGGACCTAGGATGGAGATACAGGTTTGGCCAAAATAGCAGTATATTTCTATGCAAATGGTGGTATACAAATAAATATATATTTAGATACTGCCAGTGATGTTTATCTAGTATTCAATGACATATACTACCTTCCTAGTGATTCTCAGGTATTTAGTGAGGACTCCATTTAATCAAAAGTATTATTTTAGGGGATGGGAAGGTGGCTCAGTGGGAGAGTGCTTATCTTGCATGCAAGAGTCCCAAATTCGATTCCTCAGCAAACACATGGTCAAAAAAAGCAGGGAATGGCACAGTGTCTCACATGGTACCGCCCTAACCCTGAGCTGAAAAGCTGAGGGACAACGCCCAGGCCCAGAGTTCAGTCCCCGCTACTGACAAAACACACACACACACACACACACACACACACACACACACACAATTTTTAATACATAATAAACTATAAATTAAAATCAATCCACATCTTGTGAATACTGGATTTAATTTTTGCTAGACTAATTGACAAACTACTCATCCAACCATGACATTGACCACATTTCTCTGGTGTTCCTATGTACAGGCAATAGTTTCTTAGGCTCTCCATCCCTGTGTAAATGTCATGACTGGGATTCAAACTCTGGGCCTAGGTGTGCAGAAGCCTATGGCTTCACTGAGAGCCAGCTGACAGCAATGCCGGGTGACCTACAGGTTGCAGTTTTGTCATTCGTACCCTGGATAGTCACCATGCAAGGAAGGAAAACCAAGAAACCTCTAAATGTTCACAATTCTTGGCTATTTTTCCATGCCATTTTCACTTTTTTTTTTTTCCTATCAGCCCCTGAGGCCTAGGATCCCAGGATGGGGTGTGTGTCCAGAGGCTGCACCAACCCAGGCTAGGGTGATGGAAGCTGAGGCAGAGTTGCCACGACCAAACTTCAAGGCTAAATAAATAAATAAATAAATAAATAAATAAATAAATAAATAAAATATTAAAATATATAGAAAATAAAATAAAATAAATTTCAAAAATATTAAAAATACTAATGGGGCTCCCTGACTTGGAATGCATGCTCATTTTTTTTTTCTGCCAGGCCTGGGATTTGAAATTGGAGTCTGGGAATCTCTAATGCACTGTGGGGAATGGGGAAACTCACTCTTTGAATACAAGCAATCCAAGCCTGTTCCCTAGGCCTGAATTCAATTCCCAGCCCTGTAAATTAATTTTCATCCACATTTGAAATGATTAATATCTACATACTTATGTTTACTGCATACTGTTTTTTGTATTATTTATTAATTATATTTACTGACTATTATTACACTTATAACAAATATTAAATTTACTACATCTTATGAAAATTATACAGATTTACATATGTATTATATCTTACTTCAGACCTAGGACATTAAGAGAAATACTATAGTAGATGATCCCATGCTTAGAAAAACAAAAATAATACACCAACCAAAGTCTAATTTATCCCTAGGCACCACAGTGGCTCACATCTGTAACTACTCAGGAGGCTGAGAACTGAAGATGAAATTTCAAAGCCAATGAATGCAGAATAGCCTGAGAGATATCAGTTCCAATTAACTGGCAAATGCCAGGCTACAGGCATAGCTGAAGTGGTAGAAAATCAACTATGAACAATGAAGCCAAGAAAAAGCAAGCTGTGTTCAAATGTGAGGAGAGGAGTTAGGGGGATAAAAGGGAGAGAAATCCTCCAAAAACAGAGAACAAAAAGACAATACACAAATCCCACCTAATTTAAAGTACCAACCAAACTGAAAAAAAATGAAGCTTGTGCAGTTGTATAACTTTTCATGAGCACATAAGCTCTTAGGTGCACTTCTAAGCTATGTTTTTAAAAATATATATGCATATATATTAATAATGCATATATATATATCTTTAAATAAAATAAGAAACCAGCCAATGAATAAATATTTCTGAATTAGTGCCTTAAACATGGCATTATAAATTATTTATACTAAAAGTTTATTCCAAGTTTCTTTTCTCAGAATCAATCTTTAAGAAATTTGTTCGTGCCTGGCACCGGAGACTCATGCCTATAATCCTAGCTACTCAGGAAGCTGTGATCTGAGGTTGGTGGTTCAAAGTCAGCCCAGCAGGAAAGTCCGAGTGACTCTTATCTCCAATAAACTACTAGAAAACCGAGGTGGTGCTGTGAATGAAGTAGCAGATCACTCGCCTTGAGCTGAAGAGCACAGGGATAACCCCTGAGTTCTAGCCCCAGGACCAAAAAATAAGTAAAAAAAAGAAGTTTGTTCTTGCAGATCATAAAATTCTAAAATCCTGAGATTTAGGAACCTTTTCTGCCAGGGTCTTATGCTCTTTAGGCAAGTACTCCACTACTGAGATACATCACAGTCCCATTGTTTTCGTTTTTCATTTAACAATCCAGTTTATTCCCAAAATACTTAGAAGTACCTACTGTCCTCACAGAAGTGAGGTTTTATTCAGAAACCAAACTTTTTGTGCTATGAGGACTCCCCTAGTGTGTGTCGTGGTAGGCACTGAGGAAAACTCATATGACACAAATGCAGAGAGTTTATAATTGTAGAAATAACTCTAAATAGAAATAAATTCAACCGTCCCGACATTCTAGAGAGAAATGATATCCTTATTTTTGTTCTCACTATTCAGGGCAGATGGTCAAAATAGAAACACCAATGTGCTATGCTGAAATGTAAAAGTTTAAACCCCTTTTTTGAAAACCTCTCATGGTATAAAATCAATATGTATCAAATAAATGCTAACTGAACTTAAAAAAAATATTAAAAATGCTAATGAAGCTCCCTGGTTTGGAATGTGTGCCATTTTCTTGTCTGCAAGTCCTGGAATTTGAAACCGGGGTCTTGGTAACTCTGTTGCACTGTGGGGAAAGGGGAAGCTCACCGTGCTTGAAGACCAGTAAGTCAGGCCTGTTCCCTAGGCCTGAATTCAAGCCCCTGACCTGGCAAACGTACACTTTATATATATTTTAAAGATAGGATTAAACTTCCATACAGATGTTCAGTCTATATTATGTGAGGTGTGGTTATTCATTGTACTTTTTTATATTTTTCATTAATTTAACGTTTATTTATTTATTTTTTTAAATTTTATTTTATTTTATTTGTGAACATACTGTACAGAGGGGTTACAATTACATGGGCAGGATAATGCATACATTTCTTACCAAGCATTGCAGCCTCCTCTTTTGTTTACCCTTCACATCCCTTCCCACGCCTCCCCCCTCACACTCCTCACCCCCACATCCGCACCGACATTGTAAAGCTCGTTTTGGACATGACAACTTGTAATTCTCATTGTTGCAACAGGTCCACCTGTATCCTTAAACGACTTGTTTTTCCCTATCTCCTCCACAAGTTATACTGACATCAAATATAGTGAAAGCAGGGGTTATACTGTGGGGGAGAGACATACAAAACAACAAAGAAATAATCTTTTAAATGCTTTAGAAACACGTCCATGAAAGACAAAAAAACATTAAAATACATATCTAAGGGTTCATTTTCCTAACATCACATTATCTGACCTTTTCCGCTTGACTCATACATCTACTAGATATTGCAAATAAGGGAAACCATGGGACTATGTTTCTTTGGGCCTGGCTTATTTCACTTAATATAATTTTGGCCAAGCCTTTCCATTTCCTAACAAATGGGGCAATGTCATTCTTTCTGATGGAGGCATAGAATTCCATTGTGTATATATACCACATTTTCTTGATCCATTCACCTACTGAGGGGCATCTGGGTTGGTTCCATATATTAGCTTTGGTAAATAATGCTGCAATAACATAGATGTGCTGATAGCTTTAGTGTGGTCTTGTTTGTAAACATTTGGGAAGATGCCCAAAAGTTGGGTTGCTGGGTCATAGAGGAGATCTATGTGAAGTCTTTTGAGGAACCTCCATACTGCTTTCCAAAGTGGTTGAACAAGTTTAAATTCCCACCAACAATGAAGTAAGGTTCCCTTCTGTCCACATCCCCTCCTGCATCTGTTGTTGTTAGAGTTCTTGATTTTTGCCATTCTAACTAGAGTGAGGTGGTATCTCAATGTTGTTTTGATTTGCAATACTTTTATGGCTAGGGATGTTGAGCATTTCTTCATGTGTCTATTGGCCATCCTTCTTTCTTCTTCAGAGAAATTTCTCTTTAAGTCTTTAGCCCACTTATTTATTGGGCAGTTGTTTCTTTGAGGATTTGTTGTTGAAGGATTTAATTTTTTGAGTTCGAAGTATATTTTAGATATGAGACCCTTGTCCGTTGTATGGCTAGTAAAAATCTTCTCCCAATCCAGAGGCTTTCTATTGATCTTGCTAGCTATGACCTTTGCCATGCAGAAGCTCTGCAACTTTATGCAATCTCATTTGTCCAACCTTTCTTTGATTTGTTGTATTTCCGGGTCTCTATTCAGAAAATTTCGGCCTGAGCCAAGGAGATCTAGGGTTTCTCCTATTCCATCCTGTAATGTTTTCATAGTGTCTGCTTTGACTTCGAGGTCTTTGATCCACTTGGAGTTGATTATGGTGCAGGGTAATCTATTAGGATCTAGCTTTAGTTTTCTACAAGTACTTAACCAATTTTGCCAGCACCATTTACTGAAGAGGCTGTCTTTCTTCCATTCTATTGATTTAGTTCCCTTATCGAAGATTAGAATGCTATAGGTCTGTAGGTTCATTTCTGGGTTTTCAATTCTATTCCATTGGTCCTGAGGTCTGTTCTTATGCCAATACCAAGCTGTTCTGATTACTATGGCTTTATAGTAGAGTTTGGAATTTGTAATTTACCATTTATTTTATTGACTGTGATGAATCCTAACTATTTATTACATGGTTTACATAAGATCACATATCATCCAGATTTGTATATGTGTTATCCATTATGCCTGACACCCAGGAGTCTCCCTGAAAAGGAAAACAGGTGTCACACTTGGCTTCATACTCTGAGATTAAATTTTTAGCAGTGCTAGGATCTGAACTCAGGGCCTATCAGGTATAATTCATGAATGCTTGAGTGTGTGCACAACAGCCTCTAGCCAATGAAGCTGTGAGGTGTTTCCCAGGTGCTGAGATCGTGACCCAGGATTGGCCAAAACAGTGATAAAAGGATAGACAGAGAGTATTATACACATAAATATATGTTGGTAAAAAGCACCATAGATGCCTATTTATGATTGAATGACCTACACTATATTCCTACCAACTCTTAGGTATTTATTATACCATAATTAAAGGAATACTATTCTTTTCATCCTTAAAAAAAAAGAAAAGAAAAAAGCCAAAAATTAATTGATTATTTAACTAAATTTAAAAATAATCGAGCTCTCTGGTTTTGAATTTATGCCAGTTTTCTTTCTAGACTGGGATTTGAACTCAGGAACTTGTAGCAATGTGAGGGAAGTGCAGATTTGCTACTACTTGAATTCAAACCTCTTGCCAAGGCAAAACTAAAAAATTAAGTCACTGAGCTTGGCAGGGGGAGTAGTTGTGGAGATGGGAGGTAAGGGATGATAGGGGGAAAAGAAAGAAGGAGGGAACAATGCTCAATACGAAATATACTCATGACCTTTCTCATGTAACTGTGACCACTCTGTACAACATTTTTACAATAAAAACATACAAAAACAGAAACAATGTAGTATTCCGAGAAGCACTTTTGGGCTAAGGGAAGGATGTCTGAATAGATGTACAAAATTCTATACTGCTTTTTATTTAATGTTCAGTATGGAACTGAATAAACTGAATAAACTGCTTCCATTAAAAAGTTAAGTTACTGTCTTGGAACTGGGGCCAGTATTTATACCATTGGTGGGATTTGATCTCACCATCCAGGTAACTCTTTTATACCATGGGTGAAGGAAAAATTTACTGTCATTGAGGAAAAGAAATTCAGGCTAGAGTTCCCATGTCCTGAATGAAGGTCTTGCAATGGAAAAGGTATTTCTATACATGTGTAATATATGATATATACTTACATATGTATGTTTATTACATGTTATGATTGTCATTATTGATTTTGTATTTATTTTTTTATTTGATTCAATCTTTTAATGTTTATTTTATTTATATTATCATTCCCATTTACATTTTGCACATCTATGATAAAATTATACACAATAATTTAGGACATTGACTCATTTATCATTAAAAATTTTGCATTGAAACATGATACATAATTAAATAGAGGCATTTGTCACAGTCTTCTCACGTTTAGAGTCTCTCCCAAGAATGAGCTTTGTCTTATTTATCTTTGGACACCTTCCTATAGGGATGTCTTTAGATGATTTATACAGGGAAGTCTTTTTTAAAATTTTATTTATATTTTATTGTGAAAATACTTTACAGAAGGTTTACAATTATATGGGCAAGATAATGACTAAATTTCTTATCAAGCATTGTAGCCTCCACCTTTGTTTACCCTTCCCATCCATTACCAGCCTCTCCCCTCCCCCCACCTAATCCCACACCCACCAAAGTTATAAAGTTAGATTTTGACATGAAAACTTGTATTTCTCATTGCTGCAACGGGTCTCCTTGTATCCTTATTTAAACGACTTGTTTTTCCCCTTCCCCTCCAAAAATTATACCGACATCAAATACAGTGAAAGCAGGGGTTATACTATGGGGATGGAACATACAAAGCAACAAAGAAATAATCCTATAAATGTGTTAGAAACAAATACAATAAAGTAAAAAATTAAATACATATCTTAGGGTTCATTTTCCTAACATCACCTTATCTGACCTTTTCTGCTTGATTCATACATACACTAGATATTGCAAATACGGGAAACCATAGGACCTATGTTTTTTGGGCTTGGCTTCCTTCACTTAATATAATTTTTTCCAAGTATTTCCATTTCCTAACAAATGGGGCAATGTCATTCCTTCTGATGGAGGCATAGAATTCCATAGTCTATGTACACCACATTTTCTTGATCCATTCATCTACTGAGGAGCATCTGGGTTGGTTCCATATCATAGCTATAGTAAATAGTGCTGCAATACACATAGTTGTGCTGGTAACTTTAGTGTGGTCTTGTTTGTAAGTTTGTAAGTTTACACTCCCACCAACAATGAAGTAAGATTCCCTTGTGTCCACATACCCACCACCATCCATTGTTGTTAAGAGTTCTTGATTTTGCCATTTTAACTGTGGTGAGATGGGATCTTAATGTTGTTTTGATTTGCATTTCTTTATTGCTAGGGACGTTGAGCATTTCTTCATGTGTCTATTGGCCATCCTTCTTCCTTCTTAAAGTTTCTCTTTAAGCCTTTAGCCCACTTATTTATTGGGCAGTTGTTTCTTTGAGGATTTGTTGTTGGGGGATTTAATTTTTTGAGTTCCAAGTATATTTTAGATATGAGAACCTTGTCCAATGTATGGCTAGTGAAGATCTTCTCCCAATTCGTGGGCTTTCTATTGATCTTGCTAGCTATGTCCTTTGCCATGCAGAAGCTCTGCAACTTCATGCAATCCCATTCATCCAACCTTTCTTTGATTTGTTGTGTTTCTGGGTCTTTATTCAGAAAATTTTGGCCTGTGCCAAGGAGACCTAGGGTTTCTCCTATTCCATGCTGTAATGTTTTCAGAGTGTCTGCTTTGACTCCGAGGTCTTTGATCCATTTGGAGTTGATTCTGGTGCAGGGTGATATATAAGGATCTAGCTTTAGTTTTCTACAAGTAGTTAACCAATTTTGCCAGCATCATTTACTGAAAAGGATGTCTTTCTTCCATTCTATTTTTTTAGCTCCCTTATTGAAGATTCGATGGCTATAGGTCTGTAGGTTCATTTCTGGGTTTTCAGTTCTCTTCCACTCGTCCTGAGGTCTGTTCTTGTGCCAGTTTTGATTACTGTTTTGATTACTATGGCTTTATAGTAGAGTTTGAAATTTGGTATTGATATTCCTCCAGCAGTGTTTTTTTTCTTTGAGGATTGTTTTTGCTATACGGGGTCTTTTATTGTTCCATATGAATTTTTTGATTGTCTCTTCTTTTTCCGTGAAGAATGACATTGGAATTTTGATAGGTATCGCATTGAATTTGTAGATAGCCTTGGGAAGTATTGCCATTTTCACGATGTTAATCTTTCTAATCCAGGAGCATGGGAGTTTTTCCATTTTCTAAGTTCTGTGTTGATTTCCTTTTTCAAGTTTTTAAAGTTTTCATCATACAAATCCTTCACTTCTTTGGTTCAGTTAATTCCTAGGTATTTTATTTTTTGTGGTGCTATTACAAATGGAGTTGCTTTCCTAATTTCAGCCACACTTTTCTCATTGTTGGCATACAGAAAAGCCATTGATTTTGGAGGGTTAATTTTATAACCTGCTACTTTGCCAAAGTCTTGAATCAGCTTGAGTAATTTGGGAGTGGAGTCTATGGGATTCTTTAAATACAAGATCGTGTCATATGTAAAGATGGAGAGTTTTTTTCTTCTTTCCCTATTTGGATCCTCTTTATGTTGCATCTTGTCTTATTGCTGTAGCTAGGCATTCTAATACTAGATTGAAGAAAAGTGCAGAGAGTGGAAATCCTTGTCTTTTTACTGAGTTAAGAGGAAATGGCTGTAGTTTTTCACCATTAATTATAAGGCTGGCTGTAGGTTTGTCATATATGGCCTTTATTGTATTGAGGAATGTTCCATGGATTCCTCTTTTTTCCAAAACCTTCCTCATAAAAAGGTGTTGGATCTTGTCTAATCCTTTTTCTGCATCTATGGAGAAAACCATGTGGTTCTTTTCCTTGCTCCTGTTGATGTGATGAATAATATTAATTGATTTGCATATATTGAACCAGCTTTGCATCCCTGAAATGATTCCTGTTTGATCATGGTATATGAATTTTTGGATGAATTGTTGAAGTCGATTGGCTAAAATTTTGTTGAGAAGTTTTGCACCAATGTTCATCAAAGAAATGTGTCTATAGTTCTCCTTTTTGATGAGTCCCTGCCTGATTTTTGTATGAGGGTTATGATGGCTTCATAGAATGTGTTTGGTAGTAAACTTTCTCTTTCAATTTGATTGAAGAGTTGGAGGAGTATTGGTATGAACTCTGCTTTGCAGGCCTTGTAGAATTCTGCTGTAAAACCCTCTGGTCCTGGACTTTTCTTAGCTTGGAGGTCTCTTATTGCGGTTTCTATTTCAATGCTTGATATGTGCCTGTAAAGATGGTTTAACTCATCTTTGTTTAGTTTTGGCATGTCAATATTTGCTAGGAAAAGGTCCATTTCTGCCAAGTTCTCAAGCTTATTAGCATAAAGTTTTGAGAACTATTCCCTTATATTGTTTTGAATCTTGGTTGTTTCTGAGGTGATGTTTCCATTCTCATCTCTGAGTTTATTAATTTGGGTGTGTTCTCTTCTTTTTCTGATAAGATTTGCTAAGTGTCTGTCAATTTTGTTAATTTTTTCGAAGAACCATCTCTTTGTTTTGTTGATTCTTTCTATAGTTTTTTTTTGGAATCTAATTCTTTTAATTCTGATTAATTTTAATTATTTATTTCCGTCTACTTGATTGGGGTTTTTCTTGCTGCTCATTTTCAAGGAGGTTCAGATGTCTCATTAAATTGGTGGTTTCAGATCTCTCCAATTTGTTGATGTAGGAACTCAGAGCTATAAACATGCCTCTGAGTATTGCCTTTGCTGTGTCCCAGAGGAGAGATAATCTCTCTGCTAATTTTTGTTAAATAGCATGAACATTTGAATTTCATTTCTAAACTCTTCCATGACCCACTTGTGATTCAGCAGTGTTTTGTTCAGCCTCCATGTGTTACCGGACTTTCTTTGGTGGCTTTTGGTGTTGAGTTCTAATTCTATTCCCTTGTGGTCAGAGAGAATGCAAGGTATAACTTCAGTTTCTGAATTTGGACAGGTTTGCTTTGTGGCCTAAAATATGGTCTATTTTAGAAAATGTTCCATGTGCTGTTGAGAAAACATGTATTCTGATGCTGCTGGGTGAAATATTCGGTAGATGTCTGTTAAATCTAGTTGATATATGCAGTTGTTTGGATCTGCAGTTTCTCTGTTGAATTTTTGCCGAGTTAATCTATCTAGTGGGGAGAGTGGTGTGTTAAAATCCCCAACAATTAATGTCTTTGGATCTATGTGGGATTTGAGGGAAAGTAGTGTTTCTTGAATAAATTTGGGTGCTCTGTAGTTTGGCGAACAAATATTTAGAATTGTGATATCCTCTTGAAGGAGAGATTCCTTAATTAGTATGTAGTGACCTCCTTTATCTCTTCTCACAAATTTTAATTTGAATTCTATTTTATCTGATATTTGAATTGCAATTCCCGACTGTTTTTTGGGGCTGTTTGCTTGGTAGATTTTGTTCGAGCCTTTAACATTGAAATTGCGTTTGTTTTTATGGGCAAGATGTGACTCTTGAAAGCAGGAGATAGATGGATCTTGCTTTTTAATCCAACTAGACAGTCTATATTGTTTAATTGGAGAATTAAGTCCGTTAATATTGAGAGATAGGACTGAGAGGTGTTCGGGAGTTCTTGACATGTTATCCACCTTTTTGGGGGCTGCGAAAACTGGGTTCTTCCCATGGTTCTTGGATTCTCAGTTTGGGTGCAGTTTCTTGGCCTTTATTGTGGTCTTGTTGGTTTTTTATCTGTAGGACATCTTTAAGAATATTTTGTAGGGCTGGTTTGGTGGAGATTTATTGTGTCTATTTTTCTTTGCTATGGAAGATTTTTGTTTGGCCTTCAGTTATGAAGGAGAGTTTAGCTGGGTACAGTATATTGGTTGATAGTTTTTTTGTTTTTAGGGCTTGGCATACATCAGTCCAGGCTCTTCTTGCTTTGATTTTCTCTGCTGAGAAATCTGAGATGATTCTAATTGGTTTCCCTTTATAGGTGATTAATCTTATCTCCTTCACAGCTTTAAGGATCTTTTCCTTGGTCTGAATTGATCTTTTGTGGATTATAAGGTGACCATGGAATATCCTATTCTGGTCTGGCCTATTTGGAGTTCTACAAGCTTCCTGTATCTGAATAGGCCTATCTTTTTGCATGTTTGGGCAGTTCTCTGCTAGGATCCTGTTAAACAAATTTCCTAGACCATTAACTTCTGTTTCTAGGTGCTCCTCTACACCCATTATCCTTAGATTAGGCCTTCTGATGGTGTTTTCCAAGTTTTGGATAGATCTATCATTTTTCTTGGACTTGTCTTCGATGGTTGTACATTCTTTCTCTATAATATCTTGGCTGTCTTCAATCCCCGAGATTCGATCTTCTGCATGTTCTAACCTGCTGTCAAGACTTTCTACTTTGTTTTTTATTTCTTTTCCTTCTAATTTGTAAGCTGTGATGTCTTCAAATTTTTTGTTGAAGCTTTGTTTTAGATCTTGTATAAACTTCTTTTCTTCCTTAATTTGGTGTTCAGTGTTTATTCTCAAATCACTTAGTTGATTGGCTATGGTTTCCCTGGACTCCCATTCAATCTGTTCGATTCCATTCAGCATTCCCTTTGTGGTCCCTGACTTCCTTCAGCTTTTTGTTAATGGATTCCATGAGTGCCTTTAGTGATCTTTGTGTATTCTCATCCTGCCCTCTCAATTCCTGTATTACACTTTGCTTATCTTCCTCATGTTCATGCCATTCCTGTAGTTCTCTTTCAGTGTTCTCAGCCTGCTCACACCATTCCTGCCTTTCTCTTTGAGTATTCTCAAGCTGCTCATGCAAATCCTCTATCAGTTTCTTAGTAGCTTCCTCACACTGTTGAAATCCTGTATAAACCTTTGGATTGCCTCCTCTCTCTCCCTATCACGCTCATACAGAGTCCTTTTTAGGCTTTCAGTCTTTCCCTGCATTTACCTTTTGTTTGCCTCCATTTACCTTTTATTTGCCTCCACTCTCTCCTTATCACGCTCATACAGAATCCTTTGTATGTTTGACAGCAGTGTTTGTAGAGCTATTTGGGAACTCTCCTCTGGATTATTCATTATCTGTTCTGTGCCCTGATTATCATGAGTGGGAGTTGAGATACCCGGATTTGCAATTTTTCTTGTGTTTTACCAGCTTACTCTGCCCATTTCAGATGAAAATAACACCAGTTTTGTTCTAGAACACTAACTTAAGGCCAGCATCAAGCAAAGTCTGTATTTGCACAGTCAATAGTCTGCAGATACAATCTAGTTCAACAGATACATCTATTCAACATTAAACAACTATATATTAATGGGCTACGAAGCACAAAGAAGAATTTGGTAAATCAGAAATTATTAGGTTTAGGGAGAGATGTGGGTAAAAAATAGGAATAGAGTGATGTGGGAAGGCACAGAGAGAGTTAACTTAACTAAATTCTAATCTCAAAGCAGGAAATAGGTTGGATAGGATGAAAGTAGAGAGAGAATAAAAAGAAGAAAGAGTAAGGGAAAAAAAAGAGACCAGGAAATATAGAAAAGTAAGACTTAAAAATATTATGTTTTTGAACAAAATATTCGGAGAAGAACGTAGAAATACTGAGAGAAGGGGATGGATATAAAGAGATGTGAAAAACAAAATAAAAATACTTAAAATATTATATAGGTATAAAGAGGTAGTACTGCTATTAAGGAATTTAAGTCTAAGAGGTTTTGAATTGAGTAACAAATTTGTGGATTAAGTGTGTACACAATGGGGGATAAGGTCTAATAATCAACTACGGGTTTATCTGAGGGTGTGCAGAACAACAATTAAGTCACATAAAGAAGAACGAAAGAGAAGAAAAGGTGAAAAGGATAAGAAAGAAAGAAAAAAGATCAGAAGTTCAGTAGAGCTATACAAAAAAACAAAAACTATTTTTTAAAAAAAGAAAAAAGAAAGAAAAATGCACACACACATATACTCCTAAAATAAAATTTATAAGAGGAAAAAATTTACTAGAAAACAATTTTTTACAAAAAAGGTAAAAATTAAAAATTAAAAAAAAAAGTTTTAGAAAATTTTTTTTATAAATGTTACCAAAAAAAAGTTCTTTGATTTTTTTAGGAGGGATGGGGAAAATCCTGTATCTCCCTGGGTCCATAACCAGCCTCTTGTTGGAGTCTCTCGTCTGCTTGTGGTGTTTGATTTTCTTGTGGCTTGATTGGTTTCTTAAGTCAGTTTTTTTAACAGGCAGAAAAATGCTCTGCTTTACCCAGGATTTTGTGATCCTCTTCACAGCTCAGTTCAATGGGAGGGAGATCTGCTTTGAATATAACAAAAGAGGGAGATCGCTTTTTCCTCAAGTTTGGAGATGCTGTGATTAGGCTAGGTTCTGGGTAGATTTGAAGCCTTTCAGCAAACAGTAGCTTTTCCCGGGGGCTAGTTTGTGAGAAACTCACAGAGCCTAGCCTGGAGCCACTCTCAGGGTTTATGTTTACTGAATTTCAATTGATTGTCAAGGCTGCCAAAGGGAGGAGCAGACTCTTGCTCTGATTACCCAGTGAAGAGAGACATTCCTGGGGCTGGCATCCGAGCTAGGTGACTTTTCCCTGGGTAGAGCTGAGTCTGGCAGGTCAGTTTAGGTTCTTGTGACGTGCTAAATTACTCTAATTTTCTTCCAAGGCCTGAGTTGGAGCTAGCATTTCCGCCTACCTGGAGATCTCTGGTACTGGGGGGCGGAGGGGAGGAGTGGTCTTCCCTCCTCTTCTCCCTCATGAGAAGCCTTTTCTTGAGGACAGGCAAGTTGTGGGTTAAAATTGTAAGGGGGGGGCTAGAAATGTGTCTCAGTGGTAAAGAGCTCACTCAACATGCATGAATACCAGGGTTTGAATCCTCAGCGCCACATACTAAGAAAAAGCCAGACACAGTGGAGTGGCTAAAATGGTAGAGTGCTAGCCTTGAGATAAACATTCCCCATGACTGTCAAAAGCAATAGGCCAGATGCTGGTGGCTCACACCTGGATAACTACCTTCTCATGAGGCTGAGATTTGAAGACCACAGTTCAAAGACAGCTTAGGTAAGAAAAGCCTGTTAGACTCTTATCTCCAATGAACCACTAAACAATACCATGTGGAGCTGTGGCTCAAGTGGTAGAGAGTTAGCCTTGACTGAATTGCTCAGGGACAGTGCCCAGGGTTGATACAAGACACACAACTGGAAAAAAATTGAGGGTTAATCAAAGTACTTTTCCTATTTGCTAATTACGAGAACATTCTCTGGAAAATCAATGCTGATATACACCAGAATTGGAGTCAGACCTCCAGGCTTAAGTGTAGCAGGTCCACATGCTCAGTCTCACAGACTCTAGCTTTGTAACCTGTGTCCACAGGGTTCTGAAAAGTCCAATGTTGAAAGGATTAATATGCTCCTCAAGCCCTTTGTGATAAGCAGTTGACTGGTATTGTCAATGTTATTACATGTCTGAACCTATCAGAGAACCAGTAGCTCCTGTTCATCACCCTAGCTCAGGAGCCTGAGGTCTCAGGATCGCATTGAAGCCAGCCAGGGCAGGAAAGTATATGTCACTCTGACTTCCACGTCTGCAAGGTCAGATGTTCAAGAGCTTCTTGTTTTTCCCTTGGTGATGAGAAGTTACTCTAAATGTTCTTAGTGTTCTTGACCCATTGCCCCATCCTGGGTTCAAATGAAGTTCTCAGGATCCAAGCCCTGGCACAGTTAGCAGGAAGAACTCCAGTGTAACAATGTATTTGAAGGACAGAAAACAGTTTCAAAAGCCAGGCTAGGTGAAGAGGACAAGGAGGCAGAATATGGAAACTCAACAGAGAATTGAGCTACAAAACCACTTCATTCATTCCAGGCACAGCCAGCAATGGGGGAAACCTGAAACATTTGTTAGTTACACCAGGGTCAGGCGTTTCTCAGCTTCCTCAAACAATGACTAACCTTCCTCGCTGAGGTGAAGAGAGCCTCAGGCTATATTTAGGTTACCAATAGAGAGCCAGTTTAGTGAGGGAGAGGGGATGAACAAAGTAGAAATGTGCTGCTCTCTGTTCTTAGGGAGTGGGTTTTTTACTCTCCATCTATCAGATTTGAAGGCCCTTCTACCTCTGCCAGTCTTTTCTCCTTCCTTCATTCTCCACATCATTAATTCTAATCCCCAGGCCAAAATGAGGCAGGGCCATTTCTCTTTTGTCTCCAAGCAGCTGAGTTAGAACCTGGCTCTGCCCTGTTGACTCTGGAGCCTTCAGCTCCCTAAGAAGTGGGAAAGAGACATTATTTCTGCTCTGTGGTTGTGTGAAGGTGATGCTGGAGTCCTGGCATACTGCAGAAGCATCATGACTGGGAATTGTTCCCTTCTTTCCTCCTGAAGACCAAGACCAGAGTCATCTATCATTTTTCTATCTATGTATCTACGTATCTATGTATCTATGTATCTATGTATCTATGTATCTATGTATCTATGTATCTATGTATCTATGTATCTATGTATCTATCTATCTATCTATCTATCTATCTATCTATCTATCTATCTATCTATCTATCTATCTATCTATCTATCAATCTATCGACCTTTCTTTCTTTCTTTCTTTTGTCCTTTCTTTCTTTCTTCCTTCCTTCCTTCCTTCCTTCCTTCCTTCCTTCCTTCCTTCCTTTCTTTCTTTCCTTCGTTCTTTCTTTCTTTCTTTCTTTCTTTCTTTCTTTCTTTCTTTCTTTCTTTCTTTCGTCCTTTCTTTCGTCCTTTCTTTCTTTCTTTCGTCCTTTCTTTCTTTCTTTCGTCCTTTCTTTCTTTCTTTCTTTCTTTCTTTCGTCCTTTCTTTCATTCTTTCTTTCGTCCTTTCTTTCTTTCTTTCTTTCTTTCTTTCTTTCTTTCTTTCTTTCTTTCTTTCTTTCTTTCTTTCTTTCTTTCTTTCTTTCGTCCTTTCTTTCGTCCTTTCTTTCTTTCTTTCTTTCGTCCTTTCTTTCTTTCTTTCTTTCGTCCTTTCTTTCTTTCTTTCGTTCTTTCTTTCTTTCTTTCGTCCTTTCTTTCTTTCTTTCTTTCTTTCTTTCTTCTTCCTGTCTTTCTTTCTATGTATATAACTATCTATGTACAAACGTACCTACTTGCCTACCAACCTACCTACCTACCTAACTACATACATAGTTATCTCTTTAACATTTCTTATACTGAACTCAAGGCCTGTGCACTGTCTCTAGCATTCTGCTACTTGAGCTACAGCACCAATTCTAGATTTTTCTGTGTATGTGTTACTGAGGAATGGAACCCAGGGCCTCTTGCATGCTAGGCAAGCACTCTCCCACTAATCCACATTCCCAGCCCCCTCATCTTTTTTATTAATTGTAGTTTTTACGTATATATGCTACCATTTTGCATCCCCAAGTATAATTTTCTGAATACCGCTTATTTCTATGAACTCTGATCGTGTCCTCCTCTGCCTGATTTGTGACTGCTTCTGCATTGGCCTCTTAATAAAACGCAAATAAAGGCTGCTAATACCTTCAGTGTGCATCATATAAGGAAACAGGCCTAGAAACTTGGAAGAGAAAAGCAATGTGGCTGAAATGAAGAGAATGATGCAGTATGTACAATGAGCATATCTAAAACATAACTCAGTAAATAAAAGCAGAAGTTTTGCATACAGCCTCTTTGCACTTAGGGAAGTAGTATGCACACGTAAGTAAGTAGGACACTTATACATAAACTTGGTCTTCTCTTTTTCAATTTTTTTTGTGGCCATTCCATGGCTTAAACTGAGGATGCAATGCATTCCTCAGCTGTTTTTCACAAAGCTGAGTTTCTACCATTGGCACAGCTCCACTTCCAGCCATCTGGTTGTTCAATGGACATTAGCGCCTCCTAGGCTTTCCTGCCTGGTCTGGCCTGTATCTCCTGCTTGGCTTTCTCTCTCAAAGCTGGAGCTCTACCTTCTAGGCCACTGCTCCACTTCTGGTTTTCTGGTGGTTTATTGGAGACAATAAAACTTACCTGCTAGGGCTGGCTTTGAATGGAGATCTCCTGAGGAGGCTTCAAGTGGATTTCCTCAGGGATTCACCTAGAAGCCCCTCCACCCAAAACTTTAGTCCAAATCACAAGAGGTACCAGAGAAAAATGGAAACAAGAACATGCTTCTAGTGTGTCCCAGATACTTAAGGTTGGAGATACAAAACACTCATAATTATTAGATCATTTTATAGGCAAATGGAGAAATTCAGACTGTATGAGGATCACTCTAGCTTTTGATCCTCATATCCTGAGACAGTAAATCCACTGCAGCTCAATGCTAAGTGACAGAACTGACATATCCTGTTGACATTTGCTCCTAAATCCTGTAACACCCATTTCGTACTTTTGGCTTCAACCCTGTGACCAGAGGGTAAGATGAAGAGTGAAAATGCTCTCAGAGAAAGCAGGTATAAAGAACATTGTGTAGTTTACTAATAAGTCCCAACCATAGGAATGACCCTATTAAGAAGTCAGTCCAGAATATAAAACAAAGAAGAAAAGAACGAAGGTGAAAGTGCCTGCGGACTGTAATCCTTGCTCTCAGGAGGCTGAGATGTAGAGAATTGTAGTTTGAAACCAGCCAGTGGTAGAAAGTCTTTGACAATGTTATTTATAAGAGATCACAGAAAAATCCAAAAGTGGGGCTGTGACTCAAGCTTAATGCAGTACCCTTGAGAAAAAGGAGCTCTTGGACCAGGCCTAGGCTCATAGTTCAACCCCAGGATCTGGCCCCTCAAAAGAAAAACCAGTATCTCAATTTCTTTGAGTATGTATGGATGTATTCCTCTAGGTGAAACTCCTGAGTAGGTATGATGAATGGCACCAGGCAAGAAAAATTGTATTCAATACAATGAGTTCATAACACAGAGACTGCTTTTATGATATTGCATATTCCAGGGCTCCCTTCACTGTTCACATTGTAACCTAAGGGTTTCTCTTCATCACAGGCCTGCTGGAGGAAGACTCTCTCATTGTCTGGACAGGCACACAATAGCCCTCACTCCTGTACAGCTGTGTACCAAATAACTCCATATGGGCCAATTAGTGAGGATGTGTGCGCGGGCTCTGAAAGTCAGGAGAAAAAGTCCTCTTTTTACTCTTAGCTATCTCTCTTCCCAGTGCTCTGTTTTAACAGGAGACCATTTTTGCCACCTCCCATGGCAGGCCAAGTTCTGTGCTCTTATCCTGCCTTTATGAGACTATATTCCGGTGTTCAGATACAGTGCTCAATATAATTCAGGAGTCCTTCAGGCAGACAACTAGGGCACTGAGCATAATGAAACGTTTCAGTGCCGGCAATGATGGGCCTATAATGCCACTCCTAGGTTTCCAGAAGCTTGGAAAATCCAAGCAAATGTAGAACATCACAAAGCTTCCTGTCATCTAGGACTGGTGAAGCTCATCAGGTTTTGAAACCTTTTACCTCTCCTAGTTGGGCCCTGGGTGACTAGGTTTTGGGGTTGAACATAGGGCCTGGGTGCTGACTATGAGCTCAGAGCCAAAGTCTAGTGCTTTACCACTTTGTCAAGCTTCACTTCTGCTTTCTCTCTGTGTGTGAGTGTGTGTATGTGCATGTGTGTGTATACACTAGTCCTGGAGCTTGAACTCAAGACACGAGCACTGTACCTAGTTTCTCTTGTACAAGGTTTGCCCTCTTCCACTTGAACCACAGAGCCCCTTCAGGCTTTTTCCTAGTGATGTGGTTCTGAGAAATCAAGCCCAGGGTTTCATATATGCAAAGCACTCTACCCCTAAGGTACATTCCCAGTACTCTACTTCAAGTTTGTTAGTTTGTTTCTGTCTTTTTTGTTGTTGTCATCGTAGGAATGGAAATCTGGGCCTGGGTGATGTCCCTGAGCTCTTCAGCTCAAATCTTGTGTTCTACCAGTTGAGCCATAGAGCAACTTCCGGTTTTCTGGTGGTTCATTGGAGCTGTCTCAAGGACTTTCCTGCCGAGGCTAGCTTTGAACCATAATCCTCAGATCTCATCCTCCTCATGTGACTGGCATGAGCCACAAGAACCCAGCTTCCACTTTAGGTTTCTTAGTGGTGATTTGGAGATAATAGCCTCATGGTACCTTTTGTGTCAGGGTAGTTTGGAACCCAGATCTCAGCTACTTGAGAAGATAGGAGGACAGACCTCAGTTATAGAACCCTAAGCCATGGCACTCTGCTGCAAGGGGGTCCTTGGCTCCATGTGGAGGAGTGTTAGCCATGAGCCCAAGAGGTATGGGTCAGTGCCTAGGACCCGAGTTCAACGTTCATGACTTAGAAATACAAGACAAATCATTTATCTCCTGTAGACAACTCACTAGTCTTCAGTAATACATAATTTTGTCCCTGCCATCGGGACAGATCTGAGCCTCAATATTCTTTTCTGCATATTCATGAGAGTTGTGGAGTTCTTACAAGGAAAAGATGAAAGAATGCACCCTTTGAAGGACAAAATACATAAAAGTTTTTTTTTTTCAGTCATGGGGCTTGAAATCTGGGCCTGCACTCTGTCCTTCAGCTCTTCAGCTCAAGACTAGTGCTCTACCACTTGAGCTACAGTGACACTTCCAGTTGTCTGGTGGTTAATTGGAGATTAGAGTTTCAGCGACTTTCATGCCTGGGCTGGCTTTGAACCACTATCCTCAAATCTCAGCCTCCAGATTAGTTAAGATTACGGGCATGAACCACTGGTGCCCCGCTCCAAATAACCCTCTTTACAGGACTCAGCACACAGCATCTTGTGAAAGAATCAGCACCCTGCACCAAATGCAGGACTCAGCCTACTGCACCTGTGAAGAACTCAGCACATAGCATCCTGTGCAGGACTCAGCACACAGCACCCCGTGAGGGCCCCAGCACCCCAGGAAGGACTCATCATGTAGATGTATCCCACAAGCTGTCATTAGTATTAGGGTGCTTTCATCAGTATCACCATTCTTTCAGAAACACATTACAAACTGCACAAATTTCACATCTAATGATTCAGAGGGGTATTTTTTTAGGGGGGGGCGGGGAGTCAGCCACAGCGATTGCACTAAAATGTTGCAGTACTGTCCTAAGATCTTTTGCTCAAGGCTAGAGATCTATCACTTTGATCCACAGCTCAGAGTTTCACAGACATCCTGCCAGGTCTGGATTTTAAACCCACCAGTGTCAGATCTCAGCCCCCGAGTATCTTGGATGACAGGGGTGAGCAAGGCAGCAGCATCTGGTTGTGTGGGGCTGAGTTGCAGTTGTATACCTCTGACTAAGTCAGGTTGGATGGCAGCTGTCAGCAACAGATTCCCGGCTTGCTCTGTAATGAGGTATTTGAAGTCCTATCCTTATAGAGTTGCAGTCACAACATTCAATCTTTTTTCATGCCCATTCTGGACCTTGAGTAAGAGTCTAGACACAGTCCCTTAGCATTTATGCTCAAAGCTAATGCTCAACTGCTTGAGTGAGAGTACAACTTCTAGATTTTTATGTGTATGTGGTAGTGAGGAATCGAATCCAGGGCTTTGTATGTACTAGCCATCATTATAGCACTGAGGCCCAGGAGTGACAATTGTATGAACAGATAAATGTGTAGATTCACATATATGTATATGTATATATATATATATATATACATATATATATATATATATATATATATATATATATATATATACCTATATATATGTAAAAAACAGGAGAAAGGTGTCTGTATATTATGAAATTACATATATTATATTACAACCCATTATTGGCATTCAAATTATTCCTTCCACTTTTAAGTATCATTGTTGAATACATAATAAAGTATTAATTGAAAATTCATCAATGCAATAAAATTGATGTGTATAGTTTTATAGTATACTCATACACTAACTACTAATTTGTTGCTTTTATAAAATTCCATTCGTATGGATGTACATGAAAATGGGTTGCTTAGAATCTCCCACCAATACTTAGTGGCAGCCCTGTGATTCAACCTCCAGTCGTAAGTTTTTGTTTTGGTTATGGCTTCCCTAATAGCCAGCCAAACATCAGCATGCAATGTCATGAACACTTTCTGGGCTTTTTCATTTACATGCGGGATGGTCATAATGCAAAGGGAAAAAATGTAAAACCACCTTCTTGAATTTCTCCATTATATCCTTTTCCTTTTTATTTTATTTCTTGCCAACCCCGAGTTTTGAACTTAGGTCCTAGAATCCCAGGGCCAGCTGTGGCAGAGATACCAAGACCTGAGTTCAAGCCTCGTGCTTGGAAAAAAAATATAATAATAAAATAAAATAAGGCCCTGGCTTGGAATTTGCACCATTTTTCTGGCAGACCTGGGATTTGAACTCAGCATCTGGGGATCTCTGTGGCACTGTGGGTGAAGGAGAAGCTCACCGTCCTTGAAGACAAGAAATTCAGACCAGTTCCCAGGGCCTGAATTGAAGCCCCAGCACTGGAAAAATACACACATGAGTTTAGTGAGTATGACGTTTATTACCCTTATTCAATTTCATTTATTACATCCTATCATTCAAGATATATTTGCATATGAATTATACATCATCCTGAGACCCAGGACATTTTGTCAGGGAAAAAAATGTGTCAAAAGTGGCTTCTTATTACATGAATAAATTTTTGGCAATGCTGGGATTTCAACTCATGGCCTACAATGTCCAATACATAAATGGGATCAAAGCCTTAGCACACCAACCTCTGGCACACTGAGCTGCCAGAAAATTCTGATGACCTATTATCAAACCACACTAGTGCCCAATCTCTATCTCTATCTCTACCTATCTATCTATCTATCTATCTATCTATCTATCTATCTATCTATCTATCTATCTATCCATCTATCTATCTATCTATCTGTCCATATGTATATATATATGTGTATGTGTGTGTGTGTGTGTGTGTGAGTGTGTGTGTGTGTAGATTGCTGTATATATATATATATATGTAGAGAGACAGAATATGATGATATTATTAAATTTTATATATATAGTTACCAATATTTAGTTATTAAGTTATGTCTCCATTTAATGAAGTATCATGGTTGAATACTTATAAAATCATTAATTAAAATTAGTCACTATCCTTCCATTAGGGGAATCACAACGTGTTGCTAGAATGGAAGATATAAATCCAATGATTGTTGTGTGGCTTTCTAAAATAGAATCATGAATTAACTTCAAATTTAATTACTTTTATAACATTCCATTAGCATTCACATAAATAGGAATAAGTTTGTCAGAATCTCCCTCCATTTGTGTGTGGCAGTCCTGGGATTTGAACTCCAGGCCTGGGAAATTTACTTTGAATGCAAACCATTGGAATGACACTGAAGATTTCAGATGGTCACGATTAAAAAAAGAACACCAAGAAGAAAACAAAGCCAGGTGTTAGTGGCTCCTGTATGTAATCCTAGCTCCTCAGGGGGCTGAGATGTAGAGATTGCCAATTTGAATTCAGCCAGGGCAGGAATGTCCGCAACACTCTTATTTCTAAGAGATCATAGGAAAATATCACCATGGGTTGGGTCTGTGGCTCAAGGGCAGAGAGCTACTCTTGAGAAAGAGGTGATCAGGGATAGGGCCTAGGCTCATATTTCAACCTGAGACCTGCCAAAGAAAAAAAGAAGGCAGTAACTCCATGTCTCTGTGTATTTATGAATGATGTATGGATGATGGGCATTCAGCAGGTTGCCCATGAACAGAACCCCAACCTAGGCAAGCTGGGACAAGCCCTCAGAAAGCACTAAGTCTGAGTCAGTAGCTTGAACAAAGTATCCTTCTCTGCCATTTAATAACTGAAGCCCAGAAGGCTTGCTTGGCTGGTGTATGCAATGGGTTCATTATGTTCTGGCTGAGGTGTCCCATTGGGATATTTAGCAGCCAGCTTCTGCTTCCACGGAGATCACTGTTCCTAGGCTGTAGGAGTTGTGGAAGGTTCTGTCTCCATATTCCCTATCCCTCTTTAGGACGTGAGCCTAGATCTCTGGGGCCTGGTGGCTATCACTCATTCATCATTCCTCATTGCCGAGTCATACACTGGTCCCAAATCCTGGAAAAGATATGAAATGGCCAGCGATTTCAGTGCTGAAAAGAGTATGCCAGTAAATTCCACCCTCATAGTTCCTGTTAGAAATAATCCTTGGGTTGTGAATGTGGCTAAGTGATAGAGTGCTTACCAAGCAATCATGAAGCCCTGGGTTGTATTCCTCAGTACCACATAAACAGAAAAATCCAAAAGTGTCACTGTGGCTTAAGTGCTAGAATGTAGCCTTGAGCAAAAGGAGCTCAGGAACATGCCTAGACCCTGAGTCAAGCCATAACACTGGCAAAAAAGTGTGAGCTTGGTGATACATACTCTTCTGGGATTCAGAAGAGGGCCGAGGTTACAGGTAAGAGGTAGAGGGCAGGTGCTGGTGGCTCACTCCTGTAATAATACCACTCAGGAAGTTGAGATCTGACGATTATAACTGCAAGCCTTTGCAGGCAGGAAAGTCTATATGAGACTCTTTTCTCCAATTAAGCACCAAAAAAAATCAAACCAGAGCTGTGGTACAAGTAGTAGAATGCTAGCCTTGAGCATAAAAACTCAGGGATAACATCCAGGCCATGAATTCAAACCTCAGGGCTGGCACACACACACACACACACACACACACACACACACACACACACACACACACACACACACAAGATAGAGCATTTGACAGTCAGCCTGCACAAGGTCGATCTCTAGCAACTCAGTATTAAAAAAAAAAAAGTGAGAGAAGGGAAGGAAAGGCTTGGTCCAGGAGGTGATATGACCAGTGCCAAAATTACACAGGAGTTCTAAGATGTGGAACAGGACAGAGGGCCTTGGGCAGAAGGTACAGAGCATGCACAAAGGTCCTGAGGGGTGGTGTCAAGAAGGTGGTGTGGGTGGAATCAAGGTTCTGTGGCCTCAGACAAATCTGGCAGAACACTGAAGGCTTGGTCAAGGTTTGTACTTGAGTCACAGTTAGGGCAGACGGTGCGGTCCCAGAATTGGGCTCAGGGGAAGATTAGCTTGACTTTTTACCAAAGACCCCAGCCAATTTTGTGCCTGGAAGCCTAGTTTTCACAGATCCTGACCCTCAGGCCCCCTTTGCATGGAGGAGTCAGCGCAAATGCAGGTTAGAATGCTTGCTTAAGAAAAACTTCTACCCAATGCCTCCAGAGGCTCAAACCCTGTAAATCCTAGTTATTAAGAAGTCTGTGATCAGAGATTGTTGGTCAAAGCCAGCTCAGCGGAGGAAAGTTAGTGACACTCTTCTGGTCAATGAACTACCAAAATCCAGAAATGGAGCTGTGGCTCAAGTGGTAGAGTAAGAGACTTGAGGGAAAAAGTTAAGAGATCAGAGCCCAGACCCAGAGTTCAAGTCGCAGTACTGGCACAGACAAAAAAATAAAGTTTTCAGGAGATCCCAGTCCAAAGTGGAGAAAGACTGGGCACTGGTGGCTCATTCTTGTCATCCTAGCTACTCAAGCCTGAGACCTGAGCATCAATCAAAATTAAAAGCTAGCCTGGGCAGACTCTTATGTCCAATAAATCACCAAAAAGCTGGGAAGCAGAGCTACTGTAGTTCAAGTGGTACAGCACCAACCTTGTGAAAACAAGCTAAAGGATAGCACCGAGGCTCTGAGTTCAAGTCCCGGTAAACACACACACACACACACACACACACACACACACACACACACACACACACACACACACACACACACACACACTCACTAACATCCTTAACAGGGGCCTGTGGCTTATACCAGCAATCCTAGCTACTCAAAAGCCTGAGATCTTAGGATGGCAGCTTGAAATCAGAACAGGCAGGAAAGTCCATGAGATTCTTATCTCCACTAAACTACTAAAAAAAAAAGATGAAAGTTGAGCTCTGGTTCAAGTGGTATTATGTTAGCTTTGAGGAAAGGAAGCTCAGGGACATTGCCTAGGCCCTGAGTTCCAGCTCTAAGATTTTTTTAAAAGACATCCTTTGCCACCCCCAAAGGCCATAAATCCTGATTTTGGTCATCCTAGACTCCACTTCCACTCCTGCCACTTCCACAGTACTGCCACTAGCGGCCGGTGTGTGGCCAACACTGGGTTAAGAAGTGAAAGTACACAAGGTGGTGCATAGCCAGGTCAACACTAATACCCCAAAACAATGAGGTATTGGCCACACCAGTCTCTCATTCCCCCAGTTCCCTGGCCTCTGTATTCTGAGCACCTGGAATTGTCTAGATGGACCTGAGAGGCCCAGCTGGGGCCAGAAGATAGACTGTCCTGTGATAAAGTACATTTACATTTGCTAAAAACTGACCTATACTTCCAAGCCACCTTGGCCTCACCTCCCATGTAGCCCTAGATCCTCCTTGCTTGCGCAGTCTTCAGTCAGCTGTCAAGCTCGAGTTGTCCAGAACCACCAGCATTCCCCCATTCCCCACTCCACTGCCAGCCTGATGAGAGGGATATGAAGTCAGAGGCCCAGTTGAGGAAAAGGATAGGACATCACGTGACTGAGGCCCTCTCTTTCAGGCAGAGGAGACCCTATGCCAGCTGGCATCACTGACCCAGAATCCCCTGGAGGTGACCTAATATTGGGACAGCCAGACTTGTGCGCCAGAGAAAAGTTGGAACACAGGCCTGTGGCCATTTAGGACTCATTGTAGACCCTAATAGGGGGATAAAGCAAGGTCGGTGTGAAAGAGGGGCACCATCTGAGATCAGAAAGAGGCAGACCAGCAACCAGGAAATGGACAGAAAAAGATGAGGGAAAATTACACACACACACACACACACACACACACACACACACACACACACACACACACAGAGAGAGAGAGAGAGAGAGACAGAGACAGAGACAGAGACAGAGACAGAGACAGAGACAGAGACAGAGACAGAGACAGACAGAGAGATTCCAAGCGCTTAGCAGTTGCTGAGAACAAAACCATGAACTCCCTCTATTAGGATCACATCCACCCCATGAGAAGATGGCACTATCATACTTAGACTAACTGTAGACACATCATTGAGCCTCTCATATCTGGAATGTCTCAGAACCCAGCATGGAATTTCCTACCGTACACACTGCAATGTCGAAAACTCAGCCAACCCCTTTGTTTATTATTGGTCATGGGGTTTGAAATCTGGGTCAGGGCACTGTACCTCAGCTCTTCAGCAGAAGATGAGCACTCTATAATTTGAGCCACAGTGACGTTTCCTGTTTTCTGGTGGCTCATTGGATATCAAGACCCACAGACTTTCCTGCCCAAGCTGCTTTGAACCGTGATCTTTACATTTCAGCTTTATGAGTAGCTAGGATAACAGTTGTGATCCACCAGAGGTGCCAGACATCATCCATCTTCATATACCCAGAGAAACCCATTTCATCAGGCCACAAACTTTCTTGCAACCCTTGACTTCAGATTTTGACACCCAGCATCCAAATCCATCCTTTATTAGGGAGAATACAGACACAACAATCCCACCCCTGCACCCATTTGCCCACTCCCTGCCTGCCATAGGCATCGACCACTTGAGTTCTTGGTAAGACACCATCCATTCTACTGTGGCTTCAAACTGGTGCAAACTTGGAGAGTTCTTAGAAATGTCTGTAAAGTGAGGCCAGCACCTGGTCTCTCAATCACAGCACCCTCCCACACAAACCTCCACATCTTTGCAGCGAAGATGTTTTACTTTCTTTCATTTTTTCGATTGTGAGCTTGAATGCTGGGCCTGGGTGCTGTCCCTGAGCTCTTCAGCTCAAGGCAAGCACTCTACTATTTGAGCCACAGCACCCCTTCCAGTTTTCTGGTTGTTTGTTGGAGATAAGAGTCTCAGGGTCTTTCCTGCCCAGTCTGGCTTTGAACCGTGATCCTCTTATCTCAACTCCTGAGTACCTGGGATGACAGCCATGAGCTACTGGCACCCAGCAAAACATACTTTTTAATGCCTGTCATCCTATCCTCTCAGGAAACTGAGATATGAGGACGGCAGTTGGATGCCACCCTTGGCAGCAAAGTGCATGAGAACTTTTTATCTCCAATTAAACACCCAAAACCTGGAAGTGGAGCGGTGGCTCAAGCATTAGAGGGCTTGCCTTGAGCTGAAGAGCTGAGGGATAGCGCCCAAGCCCAGAGTTCAAGCCCCATGACTGACCAAAAAAAAAATTCAGTTTTCACTAACAAATATGAGCAAAAATTTGAGATTGAATAGTAACTAGAGCATTATCATTATATTTATTTCTCAGTGATCATTCTTGTAATGATTAATGAGAGTTTTCCAGCCAGGTTTAGCTTAAGAGTTAGTGTTAAGTAATGGATTAGATGGCAAGTAAATTTGAAATTGTTTTAGGGTACAGGGATTCAGGGAAAGGTAGGATCATTGGAAACTACAGTTTTTTTCCTGATAAGTGAATTTGAGGACAAATAATATAACACTCCATGTTAGGGAACAAGATAACTTCAGAGGTAGAGTCAAAAAAATTGTGGGAATTAGGGCAAATTGAAATGCATTTCCAGAGTGAAATTGGAGTATCCGTTAGAATTATTAAAAACTAGAGTTTTTTTCTTAAACATTAGAATTGGACTATCATTAGAGTGAAACTTAGGTTTCAGTTCCAGCTGGAGTTAGAGTTAGCCTTAGGGAAATGGAAAGTTTAGGGCCAAACTGAAAGTAAATCTTCAAATAACAATTCTAGGTAGAATTAGGATGAATGTGAAATAAGAAAGTGCTAATAATATTAAGATTAGGGTATGATTATTGAGAGGGTTAGTCTCAATATTCCAGTTAGGTTTCGGGTTACAAAAATGGCAAGATACTGAGTAAAACTACAAACTATTTTTAGAAAGATGAGTTGAATCAAAGTTAGGATGAATGAAAACTAATGTATTTGTATGGCTTTTAGAATCCAAAGGCTATTAGTTCTAGGGTTAGGGATACTGTTCTAGTTCAGGTTAGACTTAGACTTAGGGAAGGGTAAGCTTTACAGTAAAACTGAGTTTTCTGCTAACATTTTCAAGTATAAAAAGTTTGAAATTTAACAAAAACTACAGAGTTTTCCTAAGTTTCTTATTCAAGGTTGAATAGGGTTCAATTTAGAGTTAGGTTTCTAGTAAGGTTTATATATAGTTAGAGTTAGGTACTAAAGTAGATTTTAAATAAACCTGCAACTTCTTTTTGGAGATATAGGAGTTCAGTAAACGTTAAGATCAGTGGAAACTGAGATAGTTTTCATGGTATGAAGATTTGAGGTTAATAATTCATAATAGGGAACGATTTCAGAGTCCAAGTCAGGGAATCTAGGATTTGGAGCAAACTGCAAATCATTTCAAAGGCAATGAGTATCTGTTAGAATGTGTCTAAACGCGAGTATTTTCCATTAATTTTAGGATTGGGTTACTATTATCATCAAGATTACTCTTAGGGTTCTGTCCAAAATTAGAGTTAGGATTAGGGAAATGGAAAGTTGAGAAATTGAGTGAATTACTTTGTTTGTGATGTATATGCACTATTCTAAGGCTTGAACTCAAGGATTGGTTTCTGCCCCTGAGCTTTTTCTGTAGGCTAGCATTCTACCACTTGAGCCATGAGTCCACTTCCAGCTTTCTTTGACAGTGAATTGGAGATGAGAGTCTCATAGACGTTCCTATCTAAGCTGACATTGAACTGAGATCTCCAGATCTCTGCCTTCTGATTTAAAGTAGGATTAATGCATGAGCTACTAGTGCCCTGGAAAGTGCCTGGATTATACTGATTGTTTTTAATTTTTTTTGAGATTGAGACTTGAATTCATTATCTGACAGCTTTGCTCACTAAGTAGCACTCTGCCACTTGAGCCTGTCTTCACAAATGATTATTTTAAATAGCCGGAAATCATTAAATTTTCCTCAAATGATATGTATCTTTAGTGTTCTAAAACTTATCCTAACCAAAAAAGATTTATTGACCCTAGAGATTATCTGAGCAGATTCTCATGCTTTGCTTCTAATTGCATAACATTTTAGGGACATGATTTTTTAATTATTATTTTGAGTAGCAAAGCAGTTATCATTTAACAAAGCAGTTTAGGCGTACAATATACGTTGATCAATGCCAACCCTTTCAACATTCTCATCCATCCCTCCCCTATACAGCTCTTCCTTCACTCTTCTTAATTTTTTAGGGTAGTTACTAGATTCCTCTCTGCATTTTCCCCCTTTTCTCCTATTCAATCTTCTGTCTTTTCCCACTTCACTCCTTTTTTTACTACCCACTTCCATATGATCCAGCAACTCTACTCCTGGGCATTTACCCGAAAGAATACAAACCAGGATATAGTAACGGTTTCAGCACAACCATGCTTACTGAATCAGCCCAGATACTTCTCAAAAGAGAAATGAATCAAGTAAATGTAACACACACACACACACACACACACACACACACACACACACACACACACACACACACTGCAAATTCTTCTTACTAATCAGAAAGAATATTGTACCATTTGTATCTCTCATTTATCATTTCATCAGCCTGGTATCTCATTGCCATCGTATTGTCCCTCTACTGCAGTAACTGACACATGCAAACTGATGTAAAAGATTTTCAGGTTATAGGCTAACCATAGATTCCTGAGTATGAGTTCTCTGCTCATTCTCTTTGTCTATGCATGCCTTTGAGTAGTGATTGTACAGATTCATTTGTAACATTTGCTACACAGAAAAGAGATGAACCATACATATATATGTATGTATATATATATATATATATATGATTATACACACACATATATATATACATACATGGATATATGCACACATATGGATATATATTAAATACTTGAGTACATTTTATGTTTTCAAGAATTATAGAGCTAACAAATATCACATGCATTTTCCTACCTTTTCAATTTTTTCAAAACCTAAAGAATTTTGTCTCTTTTGCAAACCTAATTTTTAAGATAATTTCACCATCTCTGATCTGTCAGTGGCCCTTGAAATTAGATGTTCAAATAGGACAAAGTTATTTAGGCTTTTTGGTGGAAGAAAGGAATATTACTAGGGTTCTATTCAGGGGTTCTCTGCTTGCTAGACAGGACTTTGTATAGCACCAAGCATTTCAACTATTTTGCCATGCTTCTTGTCCATTTTATTTACTTGAGGTCTTGAACTTTTGCCCTGGTCAGATCTTAGATTGACTGAGACTGTGCTATCTATGCCTCCCACATAATTAGCTAGGATTACAGATGTGAACCACTATGGCCAGCTCATTTGTTGAGATGGCTGTCTTGGCAGTTATTTCTTTGGCCTGCCTCAGACCAAGATCCTTGTCATTTCTGCTTCCCAATCAGCTGGGATTATAGATGGAGCTACTATACTTGGTGTACATGACACCTGTTTTTTTTTTTTTTTTTTTTTTTTTCGGTCGTGGGGCTTGAACTCTGTTATTGGGCGATGTTCCTGCACTCTTCAGCTCAAGGGGAGTGCTCTACCGCTTGAGCCACAGCACCAGTATCTATTTTCTAGTGGTTTTATTGGAGATAAGAGTCTCACAGACTTTCTTTCTAGGGCTGTCTTTGAACCGTGATCCTCAGATCTCAACATCCTGTGTAGCTAGGATTACAGGGGTCAGCCACAGGTGTCCGGTACACCTTCTGTTCTTTAAAAGAGGTTTTAATTGTAAAAAATGCCATGTAGAGGGGTTATAGTTACATGAGCAAGTTAATGAGTACATTTTCTATCAAGCATTGTTACCTCCTCCTTTGTTTTTCCCGTCCCCTCCCCTCCCACCTCCACAACTACACTCCCCTGTACTCCCTTCCCTACTTCCACGCCTATATTGTAAAACTCTTTTTTTTAACATAGTGTCTTGTGCATTTCATTGTTACAATGGGTCAGCCTGTATCACTATTTATCTATTTTATTTTTTCCCTTCCCCTCCCCAAGCTAGAGAAGGGTGTATATAAGATACAGGGCACCAACACTAAATATAGTGAAAACAAGTGTTAAATCATGGGGGAGGAACATAAAAAGAATAAAAAAAAACACTTGGTAGATTATAAACCCTATCTTTGGGTTCATTTCACTTAACATCATCTTATCTGGTCGTATGTACATAGCTTTTGAACTTTTATGCTTGTCCCAGACATGTAATACTTATTGTAAATAAGGGAAAACATAGGACAAAGTTTCTTTGGTTTTGGCTTACATCCACTTGATATAATGTTTGCTATCTCCTCACTTAGAGCTCCCCTATGATCCAGCAGTCCACATTTTTGGGTATTTACCCAAATGTTCACAAAAAAGACCATACTAAGCTACTGGTACAACTATGATTATTGCAGCATTATTTACCATAGCTAAGATATGGAACCAACCCATATGCCCCTCAGTAGATAAATGGATCAAGAAAATGTCACACACACACACACACAAACACACACACACACACACACACACACACACACACACACACACACACACACACACTGGAATTCTATGCCTCCATCAGAGAGAATGACATCGCCCCATTTGCTAGGAAATGGAAAGACGCAGAAACTATTATATTAAGTGAAATAAGCCAGGCTCAAATAACCATATGTCACATGGTTAATCTTACTTGGACTAACTAGTTCATGGTACCATATAACCATATAAGAGGATGTTATGTGAAATGAACCCCAAGATAGGGACACAAATAATTTGTATTCCATGAGATTCTTTTCCCTCTATGATCCCCCAAATAAAACTGGAAGGGGAGCTGTCGTTCAAATACAGAGCAACACCCTTAAGGGAAAAAGCCTTAGTGACAAGGTTAGGTCCTCATTTTAAAACATAATATCAGCCCTCAAAAAAGTTGATTTCTTTTCCTTGAGGTTATTATTAAATTGCTCGGGAAAATAATCAACGTTGTATTTATGTTTAGCATTTCTATTAAAATCATGTTAGGTTTATTTATGATATTCTTTATTTTCTTAAATTTTACTTACACTTTAACATCCAGTAATGATAAGAGATGATTACTGTTTCACAAGTTTTTCTGTCAGTTGAATATATAGATGAGAGGTGCATACAAGTCGTTTGGACTGAAAATAGATATTAGCAAGGTCTTAACATAAGAATTGATAGTTGAAGGAGCTGTGGGCATGTATGAAATAAAATAAAGAAACCAGCAAGGAAAGATAAGATATGATTCTGGAAAGCAAACAATTTTGGAAGAAAAAAAAAGGAAAATATGTAGCTTTTTAAAGAACTTTGTAACCCATCTGCACATTTAATTCCTTATTTCTAGTGGAAGACAATTCAGTTAACTTAATTTTACAAAGTCAAACATGATTGACATTTAATACTAACGCCTCTGTCTCAGGTAAGCAATTATTCTAGCCAGGTGCAAGGGGCTCATGCTTATAATCCTGGCTACTCAGAGAGCTGAAACCTCTAGATCCTAGTTCAAAGCCAGTCTGGAGAGGAAAATTGGTGAGACTTTTCTGTGGCACTGTGGCTCAAAGTGGCAGCACTAGTCTTGAGTAATAAATCTCAGAGACAGAACCCAGGCCCTGAGTTCAAGCTCTCTGAAATTATTCTAAAAATACTTGTTCTCATTATTTCTATAACTTGTCTAGAAGGATGTTTTAAACTTAGGGTTTTTTTCTTTTTTTAATTTCAATTTTAATTTTTTTGTGAACATACTGTACAGAGGGGTTACATTTACATAAGCAAGATAATGAGTACATTTCTTATCAAGCATTGCAGTCTCCTCCTTTGTTTACCTTTCACATCCCTTCCCAGCCTCCCTCCTCTCCCCCACCAAAGTTGTAAAGTTCATTTTCGACATGACAACTCGTATTTCTCATAGTCGCAACTGGTCCACCTGTATCTTTAAATGACTTGTTTTTCTCATCTCCTCCACAAATTATACCAACATCAAATATAGTGAAAGCAGAGGTTATACTGTGGGGGAGGGACATACAAAGCAACAAAGAAATAATCTTATAAATGAGTAAGAAACAAATGCATGAAAGAAAAAAAACATTTAAATACATATCTAAGGGTTCATTTTTCTAACATCACATTACCTGACCTTTTCTGCTTGACTCACACACATACAAGATATTGCAAATAAGGGAAAACATGGGACCTATGTTTCTTTAGGCTTGGTTTACTTCACTTAGTATAATTTTTTCCAAGCCTTTCTATTTCCTAACAAATGGGGCAATGACATTCTTTCTGATGGAGGCATAGAATTCCATTGCGTATATATACCACATTTTCTTGATCCATTCATCTACTGAGGGGCATCTGGGTTGGTTCCATATCTTAGCTATGGTAAACAATGTTGCAATAAACATAGTTGTGCTGGTAGCTTTAGTGTGATCTTGTTTGTAAACATTTGGGTAAATGCCCAAAAGTGGGATTGCTGGGTCATAGGGCAGCTCTAAGTGAAGTATTTTGTGGAACCTCCATACTAGATTCCAAAGTGGTTGAACAAGTTCACATGCCCACCAACAATGAAGTAAGGTTCCCTTCTGTCAACATCCTCTCCAGCATCTGTTGCTGTTAGAGTTCTGATTATAGCCATTCTAACTGGAGTGAGGTGGTATCTCAATGTTGTTTTGATTTGCATTTCTTTTATGGTTAGGGAGGTTGAGCATTTCTTCATGTGTCTATTGGCCATCCTTCTTTCTTCTTCAGAGAAGCTTCTCTTTAAGGCTTTCGCCCACTTATTTATTGGGCAGTTGTTTCTTTGAGGATTTGTTGTTGGGGGATTTAATTTTTTGAGTTCCAAGTATATTTTAGATATGAGACCTTTGTCCATTGTATTGCTAGTGAAGATCTTCTCCCAATCTGTGGGCTTTCTATTGGTCTTGCAAGCTATGTCCTTTGCCATGCAGAAGCTCTGCAACTTCATGCAATCCCATTTGTCCAACCTTTCTTTGATTTCTTGTGTTTCCGGGTCTCTATTCAGAAAATTTCGGCCTGAGTGAAAGAGACCTAGGGTTTCTCCTATTCCATCTGTAATATTTTCAGAGTGTCTGCTTTGACTCCAAGGTCTTTGATCCATTTGGAGTTGATTCTGGTGCAGGGTGATATATAAGGATCTAGTTTTAGTTTTCTACAAGCAGTTAACCAATTTTGCCAGCACCATTTACTGAAGAGGCTGTCTTTCTTCCATTCTATTATTTTAGCTCCCTTATCGAAGATTAGTTGGCTATAGGTCTGTAGGTTCATTTCTGGGTTTTCAAGTCTATTCCATTGGTCCTAAAGTCTGTTCTTATGCCAGTACCAAGCTGTTTTGATTACTATGGCTTTATAGTAGAGTTAGAAATTTGGTATTGATATTCCACCAGCAGTGTTCTTTCCATTGTGGAGCGTTTTTGCTATTCGGGGTTTTTTACTGTTCCATATGAATTTTTGGATTGCCTCTTCTATTTCCTTGAAGAATGAGGTTGGAATTTTGATAGGTATCATGGGATTTTTTATTTCATGTTGTCTTAATTTATTTTTAAGATGTTCAGAGAAAAATGATTTATAGTAAGAACTGGTTTGTATTGCTTTGTATTACACCTATAATTCAACTGGAAAGTAGATGGTCAAAACCCTCCTCCCCCCACCAAAGTTGTAAAGTTAATTTTTCGACATAATGATTTTTATATCTTATTGTTGAAATGCGTCCACCTGTATCCCTAGTTAAACAATTTGTTTTTGCCCTTCCCCTTCACAAATTGTACCGACATCAAATACAGTGAAAGCAGGGGGAGAGACATGATAAGCAGTATAGAAATCATCTTATAAATATGTTAGAAACAACTGCATGAAAGAAAAAATTGAATACTTATCTTGGGGTTCATTCCCCTAGCATCAATTTATCTGACCTTTTCTGCTTGACTCAGCATATGCTAGTTATTTCAAATAAGGGAAGCCATGGGACCTATGTTGTTTTGGGTCTGGTTTACTTCACTTAATATAATTTTTTCCAAGTCTTTCCATTTCCTAACAAATGGAGCAATGTTATTCTTCCTGATGGATGCATAGAATTGCATTGTGTATATATACCACATTTTCTTGATCTATTCATCTACTGAGGGGCATCTCGGTTGGTTCCATATCATAGCTATGGTAAATAATTCTACAATAAAAAATAGGTGTGTCGGTAGCTTTAGTATGGTCTGGTTTGTGATCATGTGGTTAAATGCCTAAAAACTTGGATTGCTGGGTCATAGGTGAGCTCTATGTGGAGTCTTTTGATGAACCTCCGTACTGCTTTCCACAGTGGTTGAACAAGTTTACACTCCCCCCAACAATGTAGTAAGGTTCCCATCTGTCCAAATCCCCTCCAGCATCTGTTGTTATCAGAGTTCTTGATTTTGCCATTCTAACTGTGGTGAGGTGATACCTCAATGTTGCTTTTATTTGCAATTCTTTTATGGCTAGAGAGGTTGAACATTGCCTCATGTGTTTATTGCCCATCCTTCTTTCCTCTTCAGAGAAGTTTCTCTTTAAATCTTTAGCCCACTTATTTAATGGGCAGTTGTTCCTTTGAAGATTTGTTGTTGAGGGATTTAATTTTTTGAGTTCCAGATATATTTTAAATATGAGACCCTTGTATGTTGTATGGCTAGTGCAGATCTTCTCCCAATCCATGGGCTTTCCAGTGATCTGGCTAGCTATGTCCTTTGCCATGCAGAAGCTCTGCAATTGCATGCAATACCATTTGTCCCATTTGTCTTGGATTTTTTTTTTGTATTTCTGAATCTCTATTAAGAAAATTTCCGCCTGTGCCAAGGAGACCTAAGGTTTCTCCTATTCCATCCTGTAATGTTTTCAGAGTAAGACTTCAAACTTTTAATGTTTGAAGATCTTTGATTCATGTTGAATGGATGTGAGTAGATTGAGCTGTTGCATACATTGTGTGTGTGTGTGTGTGTGTGTGTGTGTGTGTGTGTGTGTGTGTGTGTGTGTGCGCACGCGCACACGTGTGTGTATCATTGAAATCAAGGATAAGGAACTTGGTTCCTTTTTCTGAGATATACATTATGGTGTTTCTTTGTTGGTGTTAGGCTGATTGCTTGCCTTTGCCTGATGTGTACATTCCAGCTCAATTTTTCAATTAAAGTTACTTAATTATTATTGAACATATAATGCTCTGATATTGCTTTGTCTTTAGTCTGCCATCTAGGATCTTCTTTTCCTCTTAAATATTAACATTCAATATGAATTTTACCTCCTGACTAATTTTCCCTTTAATTTGCATTTTGAAATAAGAATTATAATACCTTTGATCTCTGTATTCATGAAGAAAATCCACTTTGAATTCTTTGTTTAAAATAATAACACCTGGACAGATTTGTTAGCACCAAGATCTTAAATTATCTTTTGTAGTTTTAGTTTAAAATAACCCTCCTCCATGTTTTTAGCGTGGGTAGAAAAGAATTCCCACAATGCCTCACAACTTGTATCTTTCACTTTGTCTATGCTTCCTTGTCAATGCTAAATTGTTCTGGATGCCTGTATTAGCTACCCAAACCCCTGCAAAGCTGTTGCTGCTACCCAATTTACTGCCAATGCAACTCAGCAATTACAGTCACAATTACCCTTTCCATGTTATCCTATTCTCTGCTACTCATTTGGCTACCCATAATTCTTAACACCATGGTTCCAGCTACCTGATCCCTGATACCCCTGTCTCTGGTACCACATTCCCAAACAAAGCAAGGCAAGAGTAGGCACAGACAGTCGAATTGGGTACTCCTCTTGCAGGAACAATGGGACGTTATTCCTCAGGTATTTAACATGAGGAACTAACTAGTGGTGGAAAGAAAAGAGGTTACTCAGAGGGGACTAAAATCCAAGGATATCAACTTGTAACTTGTTGCTAGGAAAAGCAGGCCCTAAGGTGAAAGTTAATGAGAAAAGAAAATTTGACAAAAATATTGGGAATGATATAAACAAAAGTTTTAGCTTAATCTCTTCTACCAATGATCTGAATTATTTTATGACATAGATATGTAACTACTTTGCAGTTTTAAAAGTTTATGAAGTTGCACATTTATGTGGTACTTATATTAATTTATGGAATATTTGCATATGATCATGTTAATGATACTCAATAGTTTATGATTTATGATATGCTCATGAGTCTGCCTTTGGCAATATGAATTGAGTTCTCTAACAATAAATGGGATTTCATTGTCAAATACTACAAGGATATTACTGAGGCTAATACCAAAATGGAAGCTGAAACAAGAAAAGTGAACAAAGCTACAAGTTTGACGGGAAGGGGTCAGTGGTAAGGGCTATGATAAAACAGAAATTCTTCACATAGGAATCTTGGAAGAATAGAATGTGTCTTGTTGAATCACTAGTTTTTAAAACATTCTTAGAAAGCAGAACATGATTTTTGATTCTAGATTTTTGGGACCTCTTTAATGAGTGGTTAAACAAAAAACTATTGAAATGACTGAAAATCTACTGACATAAATTATTAGATTAACATTATACTCAAAGTTGCCTTGAGATGCAGGCAGGCTGGATTCCTTTTCTATTAAATTAATGGAATAATCTTCCTATTGAATGGTTGGACAGTCCATGACACTTGTTCCAAAACAAAAAAGATACTGGAGAGAAAAAAAAGAGGAAGGAGGATCAAGGCTAATGAAATTAGCATATTTCCCATTTGGACTTTAATGGGTTGTTACTACAAAGAATTAGAATTTCATATTAAGATAATAATTTTAAAATTGATGTGCTAAAGGATAGCTTCGAAATGTAATATTTAATGCTGTTGCATTACTTGAAGACAAAGGTTTACAGAAAACTTTAAATTCCAGAAAAACTGTAATGTACCAGTAAACACCTAGAAGAAATATAATTTAAAAATTTACTTGTTCAAAGCAAATCCTGGCATGAAAGTCTGTGAGTCACTTATCTCCAAACAGGAAGTGGCACTCTAGCTCAATTGGGAGAGGGCTCCCCTTGAGCTGAAGCACTCTGGGATATATTAATACCCAAGCCCTGAGTTCAAGCCCATGACTGACAAAAAGAAATGTTAAAGAATTAAATCATTAGGGTTGGAAGAAGACTTGTGGTAGAGTGCTTGTCTTGCATGCATGAGGTCCTGGTTCAATTCCTCAGCACCACATAAGCAGAAAAAACTGGAAGTGGCACTGTGGCTAAAGTGGTAGTGCACTAGCCTTGAGCTGATCAGCTCAGGGACAGCACCCAGACCCAGAGTTCAGGCACCCCTACCAACAACATCAGCAACAACAACAACAAATTAAGGCATCAAACAACCTGAAGATGTTGTCCAGAATAATGAATGCAGCATTATCCGTTGACATGACTTAGTGACTTGAAACCAAGTTTACCAGGGGAGATGGTGGGCATTTTGTGTGTGTGTCAAAACCTGCAAAATTATTTTCTACTTTCCCAGGGAGGGTGAAAGGAGGAAATGGTGGGGGGAGGGGGGAGGTGTTTGGTGGACTTGCCTTTTGTTTCACTGATTGTTTTCTGTAGTCAAATTCAGAGAAATTCTGCTTGCAAACCTAGTTGCATGGGCAATGATGAAGCCATGTCCTGGAAGTGGTTTTGTCCTGTCCTTGGCCTGGTTCCAACCAGCACTGGATAATCCAAGTCCCACTGCAGGACCAAGATGCCTTGAAGACTACTGATCCATTGGGCAGGTGGACCTAACCACATCCAGAATAAGCAGAAAATCCAATTCTGAGGGCAGCACTGGAAATTTATATCGGGTAGACATTTTTAATATATTTTTATTGTAAAAATACTGTACAGAGGGCTCAGAGTTACAGAACTAGATAATGAGTACATTTCCTATACAGCATTGTTACCTCCTCCTTTGTTTTTCCCCTGCCATCTTTTCCATCCCCACATCTCCAACTCCTCCCTCCTCAAACCCTGCCTGACATTGTAAACTCATTTTCGACAAAGTGTCCTGTACATCTCATTGTCACAATGGTCAACCTGCATCCCCATTTAAGCGTTCTGCTATATTCCTTCCACTCCCCAAATTACAAATATATATATATGGTGCAGAACACTGGAATCAAATAAAGTGAAAACAGGGGTTTACCGTGGGGGAATAGCGTACAAAAGGATCATAGAGTACATTATAATCATACTAAAAACAAAAGAAAGAAAGGAAAAACCAATTGTGTCTCTGACTTGGAGTACATTTTGCTTAACATCATCTTGTATGGTCATATGTACCTAGCTTTGATCTTCTCTACTTGTCCTAGACATGTACTAATCCTTGCAAACAAAGGTAAACCATGGGTCCTATGTTTCTTTGGGTCTGGCTAACTTCTTTCTGATGGAAGCATAGAATTCCAGTGTGTGTGTGTGTGTGTGTGTGTGTGTGTGTGTGTGTGTGTGTGTGTGTGTGTGTGTGTGTGTGTGTGTGTGTGTGTGTGTGTGTGTGTGTGTGTACCACATTTTCTTGAACCCTTCGTCTACTGAGGGGCATTGGGGTTGGTTCCATATCATAGCTATTGTGACTAATACTGCAATAAACATGGTTGTGCTGGTAGTTTTGTGATCATTTGGGTAAGTGCGCAAAAGTGGGGTTGCTAGGTCATTGGGGAGCTCTAGGTGGAGTCTTCTGAAGAAATTTCATACTGTTTTCCAAAGTGGTTAAACAAGTTTAAACAGCTACAAGTAATGCAGTAGGGTTCCCTTTTAGATACATCCCCACCAGCATCTGTCATTATTACATTTCTTGATTACAGCCATTCTAACTGGAGTGAGGTGTAATCTCAATGTTTTGATTTGCATTTCATTTATGACTAGAAAAATTGAGTATTTCTTCATGTGTCTAATGGACATTTTTTATTTCCTCTTCAAAGAAGTCTCTCTTTAAGTCTTCAGCCCACTTAGTTATGGTGCAGTTGTTCCTTTGAGGATTTGTTGTTGTGGGATTTATGATTTTGAGTCCTAAGTATATTTTAGATATAAGACTTTGTATGTTTTATGACTCATGAAGAACTTCTCCCAGTAAGTGGGCTTTTTATTGATCTTGCTATCTATGAACTTTACCATGCAGAAGCTCTGCTATTTCATGCAATCCCATTTCTCCAACCTATCTTTGATTTGTTTTGTTTCTGGTTCTCAATTAAGAAATTTTTGGCCTGTGCTAAAGAGCCCTAGAGTTTCTCTTATCCTTCATGTAATGTTTTCACAGTGTCTGCTTTTATTTTGAGGTCTTTGATCCATTTTGATTTGATTATCATGCAGAGTGTTTTATATATATATGGATATATCTTTAGTTTTCTACAGGTGTTCAACCAATTTTGCCAGCACCATTTACTGAAAAGGCTGTCTTCTTCTATTCAATTTTTTAGCTCCCCTGTCAAAGATTGGGTGGCTATAGGTCAGTGGGTTTATTTCTGAGTCTTCAGTCCTATTCCATTGGTCCTCAGGACTGTTCTTGTGCCAGTACCAAGCTGTTTGTATTACTATGGCTTTTTAGTATAGTTTGAAATTTGGAACTGATATTGCTCCAGTGCTGTTCTTTCTGCTAAGAATTGACGAACCTACAGCCTGCTTTATACTTAATAGTGAAAATTTAAAGCCATTTCTTATTAATTCAGGAAATAGATAAGTATGTCTGCTCTCTCCACTCCTCTTCAACTTAGTATTAGAATGCTAGCTGGGGCAATAAGACTAGACGCAAACTTAAAGGGAATCCAAATAGGGAAATATGATGTAAAACATCAAAGATGACCAATGGAATAGAATTGAAAACCCAGAAGTGAACCTACAGTCCCATAGGCATCTAATTTTTGATAAGAGAGCTAAAAAATAGAATGGAAGAAAGACAGCCTCTTCAGTAAATGGTGATGGAAAAATTGGATAACTACTTGTAGAAAACTAAAGTTAGATCCTTATTACCCTGCACCAGAATCAACTCAAATGGGTTAAAGATCTCAGAGTCAAAGCAGACACTCTGAAAACATTACAGGATGGAATAGGAGAAACCCAAGGTCTCCTTGGCACAAGCCGAAATTTTCTTAATAGAGACCCAGAAACACAAAAAAATCAAAAAAAAAGGTTGGACAAATTGGATTGCATGCAATTGCAGAGCTTCTGCCCAGCAAAGGACATAGCTTGCAAGATCACTAGAAAGCTCACGGATTGGGAGAAGATCTTCATTAGTCATACAACATACAATGGTCTCATATCTAAAATATACCTGGAACTTAAAAAATTAAATCCCCCAACAACAAATCTTCAAAGAATCAACTGCCCAATAAATAAGTGTCCTAAATACTTAAAGAGAAATTTCTCTGAAGAGGAAAGAAGGATGGCCAGTAAACACATGAAGAAATGCTCTCCCTCAGATAAATAAAGAGGTAAATCAAATTAGCAGCCAAAATGTTCACTTTTATAAAAGATAATACACATAGAACAATATTTACTATACCAATACAGTGAAATTATATATTATGCAGCTCATTTTTAAGTTAATTTTATTGTCAAGGTGATATATAGAAGGGGTTGCAGTAATTGTAAGGTAGTGGATATATAACATCTCAAAATTTTTACCCCCTCCCTTATTTTTCTCACACTTTTCCTTCACCCCAATACTCCTCACAAGTTGTAAAGTAAATTTCTAACATGTTGTCTTGTGAGTGTTGTTATTGCATTGGATTTCCTTTTGTCCTTTTTGGGCCATTTTATTGTTCTGTTTCCCTTGTCAAATGAAGATAAATGTATACAATACACAGGATACTGAAATCAAATACAACAGTGGACAAACCATAGAGGAAAACACAAAAGAAAAAAGAAATCACATAGTACATTAAAAACAACCACAAAATAAAATCTCTCTTTCCATATCTAGGAGTTTATTTTGCTCAGCATCATTTTATGTGGTCATTTATACATAGCTATTGAGCCATTCTACTCATCTGCTAGGACTATCCTAGATATTTCCTAGTTATTACAAATGAGAAAAACAATGGAATCTGTTTCTTTGTGTCTTGCTTATTTTTCTTAGTAGGATTTTTCCAGCTCTTTCCATTTCCTTATGAATTGGAAGCATAGAATTCCTCCGTACATATATAAAACACATTTTTTCAATTCCCTCATCTACTGATTGGTATATCGGTTTAAAACATGATTGCATGTAAGTATCACTTATGGCCATTCAAAATGACAGATGGCAACTCAGCAGATATACTAATGTCATGATTTCCAAATAAGATAGTATTTTATGGTGGTACAAGTGTTGAGATATCTGAATGAGTCTAATGTATATCTTGCACTGAATTAGGCAGGAAGATATCCAATATCATATAGGATAAAAATGGTAGTGTCAAAATATTTCCCTTGAGAAAGATATAGGAGGCTGCCAGAAGTAAGAATTAGTTCAGATAATTTGAAGAATTTAGAAATGCAAGATCAATTATTTCTCTTTACATAATAATCATGTAAGTGGAAGGGCAAAATAAGAGTAAGAGAAGAAAATAACTGACAGCAGACAATTTTCCCAAGTTACAGTACAAAAAAATATAATCTATAACTACCAAATTAAAGAGATCCCAGTATAATACGTCCCACTTAATTTAGTTACATGCAGAATTTTTACTTGGCTTTTTCCTACTCTAATGCTACAAAATAAATGAATACTTATAAGAAAAGTTATGTGATTGCTATTGCTTAAACTTGAACACTAACTGTGATAAGTCCTCTTTTTCTCATTTTTGCACTTGGAAAATAGTCCCTAAGTTGATGATGATGTGGCTGATTAGAGTCAGAGTTAGGGGCTTCTATTTGTACAATTATCCCAGAATAGTTTAAAGCCGTTTTCCCCCATGACATCCAACTACATTATCTGAAACTGTACTTTGAACACACCCTCACACCTGAGCACATTATTTGAAATTATACTTCAGTTTTTCTTGGCACATTCTACTTTGTGCCTTTGTCTTTTTTGCACATTCCTTTTGAGTTCATAGTTGCTCTGTTTCCATTTCATCTGTACAAACTGCTAAGAACATTGTTCAACTACCACTTCTTGTTTGCACACGCCCAGTCTATGTATGAAAGTACTTTGTCCATGTTAAGCAATAGAGTAATACTTACTCTCTGAGGAGAAAAGTTCCACAATATAATCTTATGCCCACATTAGAGGATGTAGAATTTAAAGTATTTTGAGACAGTGATATTAGAATTGAAAGGCTCCTTAGGGAAATTTTCCTGGAGCTCATTAGTTTATCCTAAAGAAATAAAAATATCCACAAAATTTGGAGCTAATTACTAAGTATCCGAATTAACATTAGATCCTAGATGTTGTGTTAATACAAGTCATGATTGTATTATTGTTACAACAGAAACCTTCACAACTTGGCAATGTGTATGAGAAAATGAAAGAAAGGCATTAAAGCAAAATGTCTTATCTTTTTAGGCATTTAATCCTAGTGGTGAGGGTAATGTCTGAACTCTTTCATTCAATAAAAGCTTGAAATTTATAAGAACACTTTCCTACATATACGAATTTGTGTCAGGTTGATAGACAGGGTTATTTCAGCATGGAGATATACCAAACAAGAATTACATTTCAATAGAGTATTTGGCAGTTATGATATGTCAATAGGTATTGAAGCATTTTCTATTTTAAAGAAGAATCAATTTAAGGAGTCTTCAGTCACATCAGTAAAGCTGTATGTTCAACTTAATACTTGGTGTTACTTGTCCTACATTTATAATGAGTAGGCTGATAAGATATCCAAACATATCTAAATATATTTCAATAAAATCCCAAACTGATATGGAGAGATGAGTCACTAATTTGAAGTGTAGGACAAATTAGGCTTGTCTGTGCTTTAGTTCAATCTATAATCTCCTGGCTAAATAAAGTTTTCAAAAATGTTCACAGAATACCTCTAAGAAAAGTTCATGACAGTTATATCTGTATAATATTTCTAAGGTCAGGATTAAAGAATTTGTTCCCAACATTTAGAATCAACAGGACCTGTTGAATTTATTGGTCCAGAATTTTATGTCTTCACATTCATAGCTCAACATTTTATCAATATGACTTTCACCAAAACACTGTTCTTATTGATCTTGTCTATGTCCTTTTACTTTTCAAATCCAAATAGTAGATTTCCTTACTGAAATTTCTTTCCTTCCTTTTCTTCTGTAAATCTGTGTTTATTACCTTTTTTTCCTTATTTATCTCTTTCCTCCAATCTTGTCCACACTAGTACTCACATTGTTCACACTTTTGTCAGAACTTTCCTTTTCCTCTTCCCTTTAATAATGTCCCTGATTTTATCATTACATTTCATATTCATGTTTGTGGATATTTTGATGTTGTTCAAACAGACCTATCTTGGCATCTGTTTAACATAAACCATAGAACGATCAGAGAGTTTATTTTCCTCTAAATCCATCTTTTCCTCCTGTAGTCCTTATCACCAAGCATGTAACTAACACAATTAGGAGACAGAGATGTGAAAACACTTTATATTTCTTCTTACCCTACCTCCATCCATAGATAAGATGAATGATCAAGATTTTTTCAGTTTCTGTCATAATGTAATTTCTATGTACTCCTTTTTATGCCCCTGACACCAGCCTATTGCAAATACTCATCACCAGTCACTCAGTCCTAAAACAACTGTTTACAAAGTATGCATTTTTCCCCATAGTCTTTTCATATTGGTCCTGTCCTTCACCAAATGACTCTCCTTGTAAGCACACAGAGTAAAGAACTCAGAAAAAAATTCTAGTTCCATTATTTGCTAACAACATTGACTGTTGGTCTTATATTTCTCATCTGTAAATGGATGTAATCTGCTAGAAATATTGAAGACTATATTTGTTGAATTCTAGAGCAAGGAAAAAGAAAGTAAACAGTCCTTACATATTCTACCTTAGATTACAAATAAGGAAAGAGTCAAATTCAATTTGTTGGTATCAAGTCAGAAATAGTTTCATGCAGAAATAAAAATAAATTTTAACTCCTGGCTCTGTAGCTTCTGTCCTTTTATGGTAACTGCAGTTATGTAAGTGGCATTATGTAAATTTTATCATGTATTTACAGCTGTAATGAAGAACATGTTCTTAATATATCATTGGTAAACATTGGTTATTGAATAGTATCTATATGAGAATGTTATTTGAACTAATCACACTAAGTTGAAACCTACATCTTAGTCCATCAAAATATGGAAATAAATGTTTTTATTTATAAGAAAATAATACCACCAAGAACAGTGAGTATACATTAGAAAGACCGCTGGAATAACATTACGGTTTTTACTGTCTCTACCTGTTTATGTGATTGTATTTCTTGATATTCAAACTCTCCTCTTGTTATTCTGGTTCTATTTTTTTTTTCTTTTTGGTTCGTCATGGGGCCTGGACTCTGGGCCTGGCACTGTCCCTCAGCTCTTTAACTCAATGCACTCTACCACTTGAGCCACAGTGCCACTTCCCGCTTTTTCTGCTTATGTGGTGCTGAGGATTCAAACCCAGAGCCTCATGTAGGCAAGGCCAGCACTCTGCCTCTGAGCCAGCTTCCCAGCCTTCCTCTTGTTATTGTTATTGTATGTAATCCAACTCTGTTTATAACTATGCATTCAATGTGGGAAATTTAGCTTCAAAGATATCTAAAGGTTTTTTTTTTCCTTTTCAATCACAACATCGTCATTATCAGGCGACACGGTGGTCATCATCCTCTCCAACAAAATTATTATTAGTATCATAAGTGCTAATTATTGAATGTTGGATATGTGTCTATGATTTTATTATTATTTGTCTTTTGATTAATAATTTTAATGTTACCACTCTGCATGCATGCATATTGGAATTTTGAACAAATAAACAAAAAAAAAACTAAACCATATCAGGTTGCTTCACTATGTGGTTATAACAAATTATGGAATAGATTTTTTAGAAGCATTGAAAATTCCTAATCAGTATGAATTAACTTCCTCCCTCTCCTTAACTACAAACAAATATTTAAGAGTTTGGGCAGAACCTTTTCAAGTAATATACTGTAAATATTACTACAATATCATATGTATATGTAAAATTCCCTTGAAAGTAATAAACTCTACATTCTATTGAAATATTAGTTATTTTATTCTAGAAAACTTTTAGAAAAATAGAGTGTATATCTTTGAATTGAAAAAGGTCAAGAATAGTAACATGAAAATTTTAGAGGGTGTCTGTCATATATATATATATATATATATATATATATATGTATATTTATATAAATGTTATGTGTAAAATAGTACATTTTTAGAGATCATTTGTCATCAGAAATATATACATATATCTAAATTTATTTGCCGAATGATATACATCATAGTGAAACAAACATCTTAAAACATAATTAAAATTAAAAAAAATACTTCATGAAACCAAGTGCCGGTAACTCACCCTTATAATATGAGCTATTCTGGGTGCTGAGATCTTAGAATTGTTTTCAAAACCAATCCAGACAGAAAAGTACTTATTAAATTCTTATCTCCAATTAACCACTGAAAACAGGAATTAGCTCTTTTCCTCAATTTCTGGAGTGCTGTCTTTGAGCATAAAAATGCTTAGCGACAATGCCCAGGCCTTGCAAACACCACCACCAACAAATTGTATCACATTAATTTCACAAAGGCATCTTTTAACTGCTGTGAACATTTCTTAGAAACATGAATACATACCACTGGAAAATGTTAAGTAAAAAAGTATAGAATATTACGTCTGTGTTAAAGACATGACTATGTATACTGTTTAAGATATTTAGGTAATGATTAGAAGTTAAGAATAATGATAGGTAGCTCGTATACTGGGAGTGGTTTTTTTATTCTATTTTTTATTCTATTTTACAATAGTAATAAAATGATATTTATAATGATTATATAAAATTACTCTTGATTGGTATTGGAATTCTCATAAGTGATAAATATTTTTAAATGATTTCCAAAGCAAAGGAATATCAATTCTTTTGTGATTTCAAAACAATTAAGAAAATGATTTCAAGGTTGGTTCACTCTAAGTCTATATTTATTTTCTTGTTCTAGTTTTCATATGTTTGTAGAAATTAAAATTGCAAAAATTTAATGGATCTTGGCATTCAGGAACATCTTCACATACACTAATATTGGATTCCCTTAAGTGGAATTGCTTTATTTTATTTGTTACTTTCACCAATAAATCAAGATGATTGTGTATTTTGTTCTTTTCATTGCTTTTGGCTCTTATCTTGAGAATACGTTTTTCCTAGCAAAGTAGAGATAAGCAATTGGATTGAACAAGTAACATATGACTTTGATAAAATGCAGATGCATAGATTTGTGTCTTCTGTCATTTGCTAAAAGTTTCCTCCAGAAAAGTTTCTCAATTACTTAAAAAAAATTTTCCCTTCCCCTCCACAAATTATTCTGACATCAAATACAGTGAAAGCAGGGGTTATACTGTGGGGGAGGGACATACAAAGCAACAAAGAAAAAATCTTATAAATGTGTTAGAAACAATCGCATGAAAGAAAAAAAAAACATTTGAATACATATCTTAGGGTTCATTTCCCTAACATCACCTTATCTGACCTTTTCTGCTTGACTCAGACATATACTAGATATTGCAAATAAGGGAAACCATGGGGGAAAATAGGGATACAGGTGAACCCATTGCAACAGTGAGATGTACAAGTCGAAAAATGAACTTTACAATGGTGGTGGGGGGGTAGCGGGGAGGATTGGGTGGGGCGGCCGGGGAGGATGGGAAGGGATGAGAAGGGCAAACAAAAGAGGAGGCTACAATGGTTGATAAGAAATGTACTCATTATCTTGCCCATGTAATTGTAACCCCTCTGTACAGTTTTTTCACAATAAAAAAATAAAAATAATAAAAATTACTTATCACATATACTTTTTGATTGAGTTATCTCTGTATAAACTCAAATGGACAAAATACCCTCAAAATAAACAGAAATCACATCTTTGTTTTAAATGCAGCAGTTTACAAAGAGTATTTAGCCAGCACCAAAAATATCTTTTTAGCAGTTTGTGAAGAAGTTTTAACAATAGTTTTTTTTCCTGACATGCAATTCACTTACAATATAATGTCTCCTTTTATTGTATACATTTTAGTGCTTTGGAAGTGAATTGTACCTTCATAGGTTTTCAAACCCTAATTTTCACAAACTTGCATTTCTTCAATTAGAAATGCTGTAGATTTTAGAACAGACATTAAAATAGATATAAAATTCAGTTACCGGAATTTGCCCAGCATACATTCTCTATAGTGTGTCTTTTCAAAATTTGTCTTTGGGGATCATATCCAGGGTCTCACACATACTATTCAAGTTCACTGTCAATTAACTACATTCTCTGTCCAAAAAAGTTTTTTACTTCTGTTTAATACATTCACAGAAGTGTAATTCCTGGACCCTGTACAATTCTTTCACCTTTTGAAGACTTGAAAACTTGTTTGCTAAAATGATTGCAGTATTATACAAATCGATCACTATGAGAAGTATATCAATTTATCGACAAATGTATTACTATATTTTGGGTCCTCTTTTTATATTATGGTCATACTAGTGAGTTTTCTTTTTATTATTTCTTAGACACTAAAGGGGAGCTTATTTCATATGTTCCTCCTATTTACTATTAAATTACATATGTTATTTAAAGAAATATCTTATTCAGGAAAAAATTTATATAGAATTAGAAGATAGAAAAATACTTAAGTTTCATAATCACTGTAGCATTAACATTGTAGCATTAACAAATCTGTGCCCTCTGTTGGATATGTTTTCATTTCTGTTATACTGTCCCTTGAGTTATGAAACGTTATCACTTGATATAATTCACTTCTTGCTTTTCTTTAGCCCCTAATGTTTTCCATGTCAAATTTTTAGAAACCTTTACTGATCAATGTCATGAATTTTTACATTTAATTTTTATAGGTTTTTACAATTCACATTTAGTTTGATAATCATTCTTTATAAGGTTTGAGGTAGGCCATGTGCCAGTGGCTCATGCCTGTAATCCTAGCTACTCAGGAGGCTGAGATCTGAGGATCGTGGTTTAAAGCCAGCCTGGGCAAGAAAGTCCATGAGACTGTTATCTCCAATAAACCACTAGAAAACCGGAAGTTTTTGCTGTTGCTCAAGTGGTAGAGTGCTCACCTTGAGCTGAAGAGCACATGGACAGCGCCAAAGCCCAGAGTTCAAACCCATGACCGGCAGACAAACAAACAAACAAAGGATTGAGGTAGTAGTCTAAGATCATTCTTTAAATCTAGAGAGGCAATAGTGCAAATACAACCATTTAAGTTTCTGTTTTTATTTCATAAAGTCATAGCATCCTTTCCAAAATCTGTGGATCATAAAACTAAGAATTTATTTTTGCGAATCTGTTACCTTCTTCTATGTGTCTGTTCTTATATTAGAACTATGTTGTCTTCACTACTAAACATGGTAATACTATTCAAAGCTAGTAGGAAGGCTCAACCTACACCGTTTTACAAGATTTCTCTGACTGACCTGTATTCCTTGAATTTACATATGAGATTATTGAGCAGGTGGACCAATATTCTACAGAGATATCTAAATATTTGATAGTCACTCATATTTCACACCTTGTGAAAATACAAACACCTGATATTATATATAGAAAATGTCTTAGAGACTACTCAATGCAACTAAAATTAACTTAGGAATGAGTTAAGATTTAGATAGCAGTACAGCATAATAAAGCTGAACTACTTGAGCTGCACTGCAGAAGAGAGTGAGAGGGAGAAGAATGGTGGACCACAGAGGAGCTGTATGTCATTGGTATTGTTTCAAAAAACAGAAAGATTTCAGAGAAGAGAAGGAGAAAAATAAAGTGTCCTGAATCTAGTTTCTTTTTAATCCACCTGATAGATTGGACTGAAAGTCAGATAACATGGGAAAAATAAAATAGAAAATAAAGCATTGTATAGAGCTGTTACAATGTAAAGAAGCTGTACTAGGAATGTAATTAATTTCCTAATAAATAAGAGAAAGAATAACAATAACAATTGCTAATGTGGATAGAAGATGGATCACATTTTATCATACATAATTTTGAAAAAACATACTAGGAATGAAAATTTCAAAGTCATAATTTAAAATACAATTTTTATTATAACTAGATAGTATAGCTCAGAGGTAAAACATTGGCCTAATATATGTGAAGCAATTGTGTGATATCCCAAACATTACAAAGTACACACAAAGCACACACAAAAAAACACATAAACACACACACACACCACATACCCACATTTGTTATTATCATATTAAACAGAGGAAATTTCACCAAATAGTAAAAGTATTTTAAAATATGAAATCATAATATTGCTCATAGTATTTAAAAATTTAGTAGAAATAAAATAGTCACAAGATTCTTGGATCCTATTTTTTTAATTTTTACTTTTTATTGTGAACATATAGTACAGAGGGGTTACAATTTCATGGGCAAGATAATGAGTAAATTTCTTATCAAGCATTGTAGCTTCCTCCTTTGTTTACCTTCACATACCTCCCCACCTCCTCCAGCCCCGCTGCACCAAAGTTGTAAAGTTCGTTTTCGACATGAAAACTTGTACTTCTCATTGTTGCAATGGGTCCACCTGTATCCTTATTTAAAACACTTGTTCTTCCCCTCCCCCCCCCCCACAAATTATACCGACATCAAATATAGGGAAAGTAGGGGTTACACTGTGGGGGAGGGACATACAGAGAAACAAAGAGATATTCTTATAAATGTGTTAGAAACCAATGCATGAGAGAAAAAGCAATTAAATACCTATCTAAGGGTTCATTTTCCTAACATCACCTTACCTGACCTTTTCTGCTTGACTCATATATATACGAGATATTGCAAATAAGTCAAACCATGGGACCTATGTTTCTTTGGGCTTGGCTTACTTCACTTAATATAATTTTTTCCAAGTCTTTCCATTTCCTAACAAATGGCGCAATGTCATTCTTTCTGATGGACGCATAGAATTCCATTGTGTATATATACCACATTTTCTTGATCCATTCATCTACTGAGGGGCATCAGGGTTGGTTTCATATCTTAGCAATGGTAAATAATGCTGCAGTAAAATAGTTGTGCTGGTAGCTTTAGTGTGGTCTTGTTTGTAAACATTTGGGTAAATGTCCAAAAGTGATATTGCTGGGTCATAGGGTAGCTCTATGTGAAGTCGTTTGAGGAACCTCCATATTACATTCCAAAGTGGTTGAACAAGTTTACACTCCCAACACCAATGAAGTAAGATCCCCTTCTGTCCACATCCCCTCCAGCATCTGTTGTTATTAGAGTTCTTGATGTTTGCCATTCTAACTGGGGTGAGGTGGTATCTCAGTGTTGTTTTCATTTGCATTTCTTTTATGGCTAGGGTCGTTGAGCATTTCTTCATGTGTCTATTGGCCATCATTCTTTCTTCTTCAGAGAAGTTTCTCTTTAAGTCTTTCGCCCACTTCTTTATTGGACAGTTATTTCTTTGAGGATTTGTTGTTGGGGGATTTAATTTTTTGAGTTCCAAGTATATTTTAGATATGAGACCCTTGTCCGTTGTATGGCTGTTGAAGATCGTCTCCCAATCCGTGAGCTTTTTATTGATCTTGCTAGCTACGTCCTTTGCCATGCAGAAGCTCTCCAACTTCATGCAATCCCATTTGTCCAACCTTCCTTTGATTTGTTGTGTTTCTGGGTCTCTATTCAGAAAATTTTGGCCTGGGTCAAGGAGACCTAGAGTTTCTCCTATTCCATCCTGTAATGTTTTCAGAGTGTCTGCTTTGACTCCAGGGTCTTTGATCCATTTGGAGTTGATTCTGCTGCAAGGTGATATATATGCAAGTAGCTTTAGTTTTCTACAAGTAGTTAACCAATTTTTCCAGCACCATTTACTGAAGAGGCTTTCTTTCTTCCATTCTATTTTTTTAGCTCCCTTATTTAAGATTAGATGGCTATAGGTCTGTAGGTTCATTACTGGGTTTTCAATTCTATTCCATTGGTCCTGAGGTCTGTTCTTGTGCCAGTAAAGAGTTGTTTTTATTTCTATGGTTTATAGTAGAGTTTGAAATTTGGTATTGATATTCCTCCAGTGGTGTTCTTTCTGTTGCGGAGCGTTTTTGCTATTAGGGGTCTTTTATTGTTCCATATGAATTTTTGGATTGCCTCTTCTATTTCCTTGAAGAATGAGGTTGGAATTTTGATAGGTATCGCAATGAATTTGTTGCTAGCCTTGGGAAGCATTGCCATTTCACGATGTTAATCTTTCCAATCCAGGAGCATGGGAGTTTTTGCCACGTTCTAAGTTCTGTTTTAATTTCCTTTCCCAAGTTTTTAAAGTTTTCATCATAGAGGTCCTTCACTTCTTCGGTTAAGCTAATTCCTAGGTATTTTAGTTTTTGTGGGGCTATCACAAATGGAGTTGATTTCCTAATATCAGCCACACTTTTCTCATTGTTGGGATACAGAAAAGCCATTGATTTTAGGGGGTTAATTTTATACCCTGATAATTTGCCAAAGTTTTGAATCAGCTTGAGTAATTTGGGAGTGGATTCTTATATATTAATTAAATTGAAAATTAAGAAATAAAAGACATGAGAAATTTGTAAAAAAGTTTTAAGTAATAAACATTTTGAAATATGTGTCCTTTTATTTTGACAAAAGATTGATGTTACTGGTGTTTTAACTCAAGATTTAGTATATGATAACCAGGTGCTCTATATCTTGCTAGGGATGGCTATATCTCTAATCATTTCACTCTGGAAATTTTACGATAATGTCTCATAATTCCTCAGTCTCTCCAAATTACAAACCCTATTTACACTTCCCCCAATAGTTAGAAAATGGAAACCACAAATCACTATGCCTAGCTCAAACATTATTTTAATTCAAGTACAAATATTTCCAAAAAGTGACCAGGTAATAAAGCCTTTTTAAATAAAGTATGTGCTTCTTGAAAATACAGTATTTTTTAATGGACAAATATGTTTAGAACTATAAGAAAATAAATTTATTTAAATTCGCAAACCATATAAAATTTAAGAAAATAATTTTTACATATTCACATGCTAACTGTTTTGAAAGCAAAATATATATCTGAATAATTTACCAGTGTTAAAATTATACAAAACTAAATTAACAAATCCTACAACTCTGAAAAAAGAATTACCCTAAAGAAACAAAACAAAATAAGGTCAAAATTTGAAATTTAGAAAATAAAATGTTCTCTTTAGTTGACTTAAGTACCTGTAAACCATCTGTATATCAATTTTATAGTAAGAAATGCATAAACAAAGAAAGAAATGTACCCATTGGTCAATTGCGAAAGGAAAAACATCAGTAGTTTTTTTTGAGTGTGCAAAAATTCAATGGAAGAGATAACAAGGTTCCTTCCATAATAAATGTACTCATCATCTTACTTATGTAACTGTATCCCCTCTGTACATTACTTTTACAGTAGAATTAAATTGAAATTAACAATAAACTAATTAATATACCAATTAAGATTTCTTAGGGAGCTAGGAAGTTGGCTCAGTGGTAGTGCGCTTGCCTTGCATGCTTGAGGCCCTGGGTTCGATTCCTCAGCATCACATAAACAGAAAAAAAAAGCCAGAAGTGCCGCTGTGGCTCAAGTGGTAGAGTGCTAGCCTTGAGCTAGCCTTGAGGGACAGTGCCAAATCCAGAGTTCAGGTTCCACGACTGGACACCCCCCCCAAAAAAACAAAAACAAAAACAAAAAAAACACCAGAATTACTAGAAGCCATTGGTTAAAAACTTTTTAGAAAACTGCCCTAATTACCCAAGTAATATAATTTGATGATACTATTTATATACTTCAACTTCAGCAGAGAAGCCAAAAGTTTAAAAATGTTACAAAATAAAGTAATAAATCAGAATGTATTACTATTAATAATAATCAAAAGATGAATTTATAGTGGTAGTCAAATATGTAAGAAATGAGGCAATTCGCCATTCGTTTGCACTTAATAAGTGAGAAGGAATTTTCTAGGTCTTTTTAAATATATAGTAAGTTTAATGAAGAAACTATTCTGTCACATCATATGATACTGAGATGAAGCTGATATTAGAACAAAGAGCAGATTGTACTAAGTTTTGGATGTTAATGTTTATACTTATTTTGGTTGTGGGAAATTGTGTTCAACTTGGGGTATTATTTTTGTTATACTGGTGTCATATCAGTGGTTAATTTTAGGATAGGGGTTCCTTTTACACAAGAACATGCACCTGATCTGTCTTTTTAGCCTTCCCATTATCAATGGCATAAGAATTGCACACCAACTCGTCTAAATTCCTACCTTGGTTGGCCTGGATTCTGTAGTCCTTCCAATTTTATCCTGTAGATAGTGCAGGATGGTGGAAATAATCCAATGCACCCAGCAATAAATAGAGAAGGAAGCCCACTAAACTTTTGGCCTGGGTTCTGTTCTCAAGCCTCCTCAATAATTAAGAGTTCAGATGGGAGCCCCTGGTGCCACGCAGTAAGGCTATTTTTTTAAAGCAACTACACATATATATGACTTAGTCATGTGAAAACCTCAGGACAAGAATAAAAGATCAGTGAAGCATAAAGGACAGGCTCAATTTTAACTAGCTACTTAGAGGCTGAATAAGCTTAGCTAGCTACTCAGGAGGCTGAGATATGAAGACCACTATTCAAAGCCAGTCCAATCATGAAAATAAATGTGATTATCTCCAAAAAAAACCAGAAGTGGAACAATGGCTCAAGTGGTAATCCACTATCCTTGGTCACAGAAGATTAGGGAGAGTGCCCAGGCACTATCAAGCCTCAGGAATGATGAATGAATGAATGAGCACTTGCACATGCACATGCATGTATATGCGTGCATGTGTACACACACACACTCTCTCTAACACACACACACACTCACACACACACAAATGAGTATTTCAATGCGAAGTTCTTTTTTTACGGCGTTGTAATCTATTTCCCTGTATTAGTTTACAAATTAACAAAATCAGCTAAGCACCTACTTACATACAACTCATCATGTTTCTCTAAAGTCAACTCTCTTTTAGGAAGCATGCTTTTATTTGAACCAAATGTAAATTATTCAGAAGTTCGATTTATCTCCCTCAATTCTGTAGAATTAGATGATTGTTTAGCTTCCTCCAAGCAATATAATTTTGTGAAATCCTGCATCAAGCAACGTATTTCTTTCACTAGACGGGAAGCCTCTGTCAAACAATTAATAATAGGTTTTCTTCTCCTTGATAGCATCTGTAGTTTTATTATCTTCTTATATTTCATGATCTGTCTGTGTATGACAAAGACTGGTGTGAAAATAGAAAGACCCTTCGCAGCACTTATCATTTATATACCATTCATAGATATGAAGGTGTTTAAATATTACTGAAATTGCTTTGGAATGAATCATGTTCACCTTGACTATCCTGAAAAAGAAGAATTGGTTTCTCAGAGCTTTAGGTAAGAACTTGATTGAAAGAAAGAAAAGGAAAAGTGAGGAACAACTCAACACATACATTCAAATGAAACAAAACAACCCAAGAAAACAAATTAATTAAGTACTGAAGAACCTGCAGGAAATGCAAAGACTTAAAAAAAAATCAGCTATGACAAGCTTATGAAAATCCTGACTACATGGGAGTCTACTCTTGTGAGGATAGAGGTTAAAGCCCAGGCTGGACAAAGATGTGTACACAATGCCATGCACCTGATATTCTAAATTCCAGGAAGAATAACATAATGTGGACTGAGCTCAAGATCATATACAAGTATCTGAAAAATAATGACAAAGCGGTAAGAACACCCATTTATGTGGCACAAGACACTCAATTCAAACTCTAATATTATGAGTATTAAAGTAAAAAGCTATGATTTTAAATAATTGGAATAATTGTAAGATTTGAATATTTGAGTGGAAAATGCATGAGAGAGATAGAATGAACCCATGGTGCAATGCTTTCAACTTAAGTGAAAATATTTTCTGGTACTTCAGACAAAACAGAGTTACCTTGCAAATGAGCATGGTTGTGCATTTGGGTGATGGACATACTTTACTTACACAGGTGTAAATTAAATAGATTTTATTTGACTAGTTTGTACTTCTTGAACTAAGAGCCTTGATGATGTCCCTGAAATTTTTCTCTCAAGGCTACCACTCTACTACTTTGAACCACAGTTCCAATTCTGATTTTCTGTTGATTGTTTGGTGATAAGAGGCTCCTGGACATTCCTGCCCAGGATGATTTCAAACCATGATCGTCAGATCTCAGCCTCCCGAGTAACCAGGATGCCAAGCATGAGCCGTCGATAGTTTTAATAATTTAGTAAATTGTACAGTTACTGAAGTTATTCATTATCATTATAACCTGTGTAATATATGTGTGTATGTATATAACAATGCATACGGATAGAAATATTTTAACATATTTTTGTATCTACAGTATGAAATCATACATTATAAAATAAAATGGAGACAAAAGTTAATAAGGAGCAAAACAAAGGAAATTATCACATGTTTCTTGTTGTTGAATGGAATACGAATTGCAAATATCAGTTTGGGAAAATCATTTGTACGTTAACAAAATGGATAAGAGCTATTAATTCCAATCCATCTATTTGCCCATGTTGTGCAACCTCACACATGAGTGTCAAAATCAAACCACAATTTTTGCCTTTGCTTTTAACTCATCTGTTATAATTTACAGGTTAGATGAAGTAATCAAATAAAGATTAAAATAGTATTATGTGAGGCTATGAATTGGAGCTGAAAATTATATTAAATGTGATAATAGCTAATTCAATTGCATACTTCTTACTTTTACTCTGTGATGTCCCTCATTCCCACATTAGGAAAGTACATAGGAGGTTCTCACTAAATTATATGTACAATTATGAAATAATGTATTGAAAAAATATGGGAACAATGTGGTTTTAGCTTATTTAGACCTGTAGGGGGAAGTGTGTTTTTGAGGACTTGCAATACATTGTGATGAAGATGAAGGGAGTGATATTCTTATTCTGGAAAACTGGCTAGAGGATTGCTCCCATAAAGGTAGTGATGAATTCTACCAAAAGATTACAATAAAATCACTTTCACAACCATGTTCACTGCTACACTATTCACTGTAGCCAAGTTACGGAAACAACCCAGATACCCTTTGGTGGAGTGATGGTTGGAGAAAGTGTGGCACATATACACAATTTGATTGCACCCATCCATTCTGAAGACTGTTACATTATTTGCAACGAAATGTATAGATCTAAAATATATTAAGTGAACTAAGTCACTAAGTGAACTAAGCCAGACACACAAAGGACCCATGTTTTGTCTCATATTTGGAAGCTAGATCTTTATATAGGTTTACACAAATATATTAACCAAAGCATTCTATTTGCAGAGGAGTATTGCAGAGGAGTATTTCAAAGGTGTAATTTCTTATAAAATTGAAGTTTTAATCCAACAAAATATATATCAGGAAACTATCACTTGGAAGATGTGAGGGGAAGTCAAAAGGAAGGAATAAAGAGAGTTATGTAGGAAGAGAGTGAAGGTATAATATTCAATGCAGATAGTATGAACCTAGAAAAAATTAAAGTGGGGTGAGGTTTGGAAGGGTGTGGAAAAGTTATATAAAGATCCATTATACTTAAAAAATACTGATTTGTTGAATGGAAATTCCATTGTCCATGTATTTAGGATAATAAAAATATAATTAAAAACAATGAAGACATCTGATCTTAAATTCTCCTTCCATCTCTTTTAAAAAATTAAATTATTTGCTCTATATATTGATCAGAGGGATGGATTTTGTGGCTAGCTAGATCATTTCACATCTGTCTCTCTCTTCCTCTCTCCCTTTGATGGTTCTCATAGGTAATATGATTGCTCCATAATTATCCTAATTTATTTTGCTTTCATATTTTTGGTTGCATCATTTCACTTTCTGCTCTGCCATTTCCCAATTCATTTACATAGAAGGCATTATTTCCTATTTTCTCATTCCTAGAATAAGCTACACATGAAGACACAACTGGTCCTCATTTTCAGTCTGTACCTTTGAATACGGAGGAAAATCTTTCCTCTGCTCTCTACCAATTCCCTACTCTACAGTTAGAATAATTTAGAATAGTAAAAATTAAAAAGGAGAAAATAAATAATAGTGAAAAAAACAGATGCAGAAAATTTACTGGATTTTTCTGACCAGTTCATCCGATGTGAACTATTGGAGAAATACATGGACACCTCATTCTCACTGGCACTCAAAATCTCTGGCTAGGCAATTCTGATGAAGATGAGGAACAAGATGAAAAAGTAAGAAATGGTAACAATTGCAGCGAAAAATTGAGAAGGATTCAAGTAAATTTCTTCTTTGGTCTGACGAAAATAATCGCCTTACTACAGTGTAGAGACTACTTTCCAAAAAGGCCACTCATGTGAATGCTAGGGATAACAATGAATATACCCCTCTTCATCAAGAAGCCTACAGTGGACACTTAGATATTGTCCATGAGTTGGTGGCTCAAGGTAGATATTCATGCAATAATCGTGAATGTCTGGAAACCCTGCACAGTACTTATACATGGAATAATACCAGAGTGGCTTCTTTATTTCATCATGATGCAGATACAAATGGCCAAACTAAAGGCTTCTCGAGCCCCTTGCATCTTTCTGCTGAGAATAGAAATAGCAAAGTTATGCTAGATCTCCTTCTGTTGAATCATTATATCAAACCAGGTCTGAAGCACAACTTGGAAGAAACTGCATTTGATATTGCCAAAAGAATAATTATGTATCACTACCTCTTTGAAGTTGTGGAAGGCAGTACAAATTGTTCTCCTAAATCCTAATGGTTTGGGTAAGTTTCTTAAATTTCAAAATTGCCATTCCATCCTATGTGTCCATACAAAATATTTTTACAATACAACAGCAATATCTTACTTTAAAAATTCATGGATAGCCGGGCGCTGGTGGCTCACGCCTGTAATCCTAGCTACTCAGCAGGCTGAGATCTGAGGATCACGGTTCAAAGCCAGCCCGGGCAGGAGAGACTGTGAGACTCCTATCTCAAATAAACCACCAGAAAACCGGAAGTGGTGCTGTCGCTCAAGTGGTAGAGCGCTCGCCTTGAGCTGAAGAGCTGAGGGACAGCGCCCAGGCCCAGAGTTCAAGCCCCACGACCGACAAAAAAAAAAAAATCATGGATTCCATGGTATTCTTCCAAGTGAACTGCCTGACTTTGATATAAAAATATATTTGAGTTGTTTCTATACAACTATAATGATTTTTGTGATTTTTTCATTAGAAATAATTTTAAGTTATCTGTTGAAATGAGTAGTATAGAAACTAAAGATAATTCTGGTGCTTGTCTGAAACAGTATATTTTAAAGTATTTAGTATTCTATTTGTATAATATCCATAGTCTATTTCATTCTCTCCTAGATATAATACTTTGAATTCGACATTGTTTTACAATATATAGGTTCATTAATAAATGTGGCCTTTCAGATTGCATTCAATATAGAAACAGTTTAAGATTCCTTTAATTCCTAGATCCTTATAGAATTTTATTTCTTTGGGATAAAATGACAATGTTATCATATTTCAAAAGTTTTATAAACGTTATGCTATGTAAAGGCCTTTTATTTCTATTAATTACATGTATTATTACACTTGTACATTTGTAATCAATTTTTAATTACTTTTTAATTTCTTGCATCTGAAGAATGAAAAATATGGAATACTTCACAAATTTTCATATCATCCTTCTACAAGAACCATGTAAAACTCTGTATTGTAATTCGGGTAGATGTGCTGCTGAAACATGTAGTATCCTGTAAATTTAAGTAGTTAATGATGCGATCTTAAGACAGGCATATATCCTTGGTTGCCTATTTGTGACAAGGAAACCTTATTGTTCCCAAAATTTCTATGAATTGATTTCTGTAAAATTCTGTGTATGGTGGAAAAAACATATTATTTGTTCGGTTGCTCACATTTGCAATTTTTGTCAATGATTATTTTAAGTCTTTTTCATTTGAAATTTGATCATACATTGAAGCCTTTATAGCTAGGTCCAAAGGTGATGGCTGTTCAAATACTTATTTATCAACTGATTTAGCTTTGTGGCGCTAATGGATTCAAAGTAAGCCTTACTTAAGAGCTACTTCTAAACTTCGGCAGCATAAAATTTCCCAAATGAGGGCTTACTGGCACAAATGTCTCCCTGACCCTTTACCCTTGCTCCATGTAGGAACAGACCAACCAGAATATCTTACCCTGATAGCATAGATTGTCTTATTGGAGCAAAACTAATCTTAGTTACAAGGGATCATAGAGAGACGAACAGTTCAAACAGAAATGTTCAGACTAGAAGGTATTTTTTCAAAATATAATTGTTTATTACACCCTACTATTTCAAAAGTAGCTAAAGCCAAGAAGGTGAAAAAATTGTTCATATGCATGATTCCCTAATGTCCTGGCCTGTCTACCATCCAACCAGGCAGGAACTTACACCACTGATTTTCTATCACCAAATATATTCCATAGGGCCAGGAGAAGTCCATATGTTTCTCCTCGTTATTAGGCCTTAATTTGGTAATGTTTTAATCACAGTGTTCCCTCTTGTCTCTAGGCTGTACATCTCCAAATGGTAATTCTTTAGTTCTAATTCTACCAAACACTGAGGTAGAGGTAATGGAATAATAGTTTCAAACAGTTGCCTTTGATACCATAACCACAACAGAACAATGCAAAACATTTTCATATATTATATATAATTATATATTTTATATTTATATGTGCTGATTTTATATTTCAAACAGTGAATTTTATTAGAATTAATTGATAATTTGACAAATTAATTGATATTTATTCCTATAAATAGATTGGAATATAAATAATCAGGATTAGAAATATATTAGAATCTAAAAAGTATCAATGCAATGTTTTCGTTATAAACTTGAGATACATTCTAAGTGTTCTTGGTTTCTGAATTCACATGGTAAAAAAAAATCCAATGTTGTTTTCCTCTAATCTATAAGGGATTTTACTCTGCTGATGTTTATTGTTTTAACTCGCTTGTCCTAAACTGTTTTTCTCCATATTTCTGAAGCATTCCTACTGATTATGCTCAAAATTTATTGATATGATGTATAAAAGCTATTATTGTTCTACAGGATCCACGGGTCCTAGGATCCCAGGTCCCAGTTATCCGCATCATCAGATAACTAGGGCAAGAGTTCTCACCTAGGCCCAGGCAACATGCCAGCAGAAAGTAATTGAAGACCCATCTCAATTTCTCATTTCCTATATTTCAGGGCCCCAATTCCTTGAAATGCAGGAATTAGCAGTAAGCAATTGGGAAATGCAAGGCAACCTAAAATGCAAGATGAAATCACAAAATGTGAAAGTACAGTATTTCAAACTTTCAATTTTCAGATGACCATCCCATATGAGTGAACAAGACCACAAATGTTACAAGATTATTTGTAATACCCCTCTCCTAATGATTAATAAATGATTTCAGTCCAACATCATCAGGCCAAAAAATAGTTCCTGGAACGATAGATTCATAATTGTCTACCAATGCTAGGAATACTTGATATAGAGGTCAAATATAATTCAGAAAATCATTAATTGAGAAGATCCTTAGTGCTTCAAAACACTGGTACTTCAGTAAAACTTGGTTCTGTAGTATAAAAATGTTGTCATTCTCAAACAAATGATAACCTACATTGAATCTCCTGAAAGTATATTCCTTTTCAAATAAACTTTTTAAAATCACATTTGCCAAAATAACACTTTACAAGTAGATGATATTTAGTGAAGTTACAGGTTTTTCAAGTGTAGGGAGCAAGTTACAATAGAGTTGATTTATTTACTCTGCACTAATGCCAAACAGATTCAACCATTCATTAAAGTGTAGAAATAGTACCCCCCTCCATTTGTGCTTTTCAGTAGGTGCCTTCGAAAATTTGTTAACTAGATCAGCCTCCCATATTTCAAACCAAAACATTAGCTAATAAAGTAAATTTCATCACATAATAAGTACATTTTAAAAAGTCATGAATAGTTGCCTTATCATATGGTGTTTTATGTTTTCCCTATCTGTTTAACATAGTAAGAAATATGACTTTAAATCTTGAATATGGGTACTAATCAGAGATTTGACAAACATAAAACTGTCTTCTATTTCTATCATATTCCTCTACAGTAGTAAATTTTTAGTTTTCTTCTTTTGCCAAAACTTATAGTAGTAGAAAATATTATCCCATGTAAAATAAAGTAATCACAAACCACTGTACAAAGCCATTTATAAAACTGGTGGTTAGGAACACATTCTAAGCCATTTTTAAACTTTCTTGTTGACCACAGATTAGTCAAAAAAATCAATACTGTTTGGCGTCTAATTTGAATTAATTATCCATTTTTAATCAGAGGACCATCAACTTGAATGCTATCCAACTAGACAATATTTTCACAAAATACTTACCAATATTTTGAAAAAAGAATAAATATAGTCCATTCTCATACTAAAAGGGAAAACAGTTTAATTCTATGGAAATATATAACTTTTAAAAGTAAATAAGTTGTTAAGAAGACAGAATGTATGTGTTCTTCAACATTCCAATGACTCGTAACTACTCATTTTCAAATTTGGAAGATTCCATACCTGAGAGATTCAAAAAAGTACCGGCATGCATGTTATGTAATTCTGCAATAGATGAATTTTCCAAAGGGATGTTACAGATTGAGGGTCAACAGATAAAAACCACATTTTGGTAGAGAATAAAACTATGTAGCATTGGTAATAATTAATTCTTCAAGAGTAAGCAATTGTTTATCACAGTAACCTAGAATTTTTATGACCATCAATACCAATATTTATGATATAGAGTCATCCTAGCCCAACAGTTTCCAACTTTTAGGTTGCACCTCAAACTTCCCTTCATTCATATCATGAATAGCTTATATCTATTGTGAAAAAATAGAACTCTACTAATGTGATGCCATACATGTTCTGGAAAGAATACCATAATAAACTGGGTTGCATCATTCCCCCCCCCCCCCCCCCCGCGCCACTGGTATTCTTGAGATCGGAACACTTGCAAATATTATTCATATTTATACTTTTAAACTATCTTTTAAATTCTGGATGCTAAGATCAGAAGATTACAGTTCAAAGCCCACCCAGGCAGAAAGATTCCCTAGATTCTTATCTCCAATAAACTTCTCAGCAAAAGCCAGATGCAAATGGCACTGAGGTTGAAGTGGTAGGGCACGAGACTTGAGCATAAACAAGCTCAGAGACAGTGTCCAGGCCCAGAGTTCAAGACCTAGGACAAACCAATAAAACAAAAACAAAAATAAAAACAAATCCAAACCTAACATTTTTCTCAGTGTATACAGTAGCAAATAATTAAGGAAATTCCTTCCTGTGTTACATACAGGTAGAAGAAAGAAGATGTCACACGATTATTCTCTTCATACCATGTTATACCAAAGACTCCAAAAATTGCTCTTATACTAAATATATAAATTAATATCATCAATTTTTTGGCAACTCTGTCTAGAGTGTTCACATTATTATTTTATACATGAACTGTTGGAATTATCTATTAACTAAGTTCTAATTATAACTCTCTTGAAAGAATATTCTAGGGAAATAGAATGCAAAATCATTTGTTAATTTGTCAATTAACTCTCTACTTAAAAAGAATTTCATAGAATCCTATAGAATGTAAAATTTCAAGCAAAAACAAATTATTTTAAATCTAAATTCTAATTTAGCAAGATCTTCAAAATCCTATATTAGACGAACTTTGCTATTTTTCCAGGCTTAATCTTTTGTAATCCTTGATCATTTCTTTGGGATACAACAGAATGATGATAACTTATTTTTCAAATTTTGGATGGGAATCATAAGTCATTTTACATCTAGGAATGTTTTGTAATGAAGAGAGAATTTAAAACACAAGTGAGGATTAAGTATGAGTTTTATTTCAACAGGAAATTTGACTTCTCAAAACATAATGACAAAATTAGCCCAAATGTCCAACTATGTATACCTTTCTTGTTTGTTTTGTTTTATTAAGACAAAATTACCTGGTACAGGGAACATATCACTATGTAATTCCATTCTCTAATCTCCTGTCTTAATCTCAGCGCTAGAATTCTAAGCTAGAATCACATTGCCCTGTCATAGTTTCTTGGTTTATTTAATCTAGATACAGACTACCAATTCTGAACTTCTCCAGTGATATTATACACCAGAGTGACTGCTTAGACTGTTTACTATTTTCATGGATGTTCTAATATTTGACACAGGAAATGAATATTTTCAGATGCACCTGCGGGATCTCTGATTCATTCCGCCATGGATCTGATCCCTTTAATAATGATTATTGACTCTCTTACTATCTCTTATCCCTATCAATGAAATATTCTCAAACTTATTTGAAGGAAGTTCATTTGAGGACTTCTAATATTAAAAATTATCACTTGATTCTAGTCTTGTTCAGGACATACATTTATTGTTTTCTAACTTTTCTACACATTCTGAGAGTTGTTTCATTTGTGTATTTGTGTGTGCATATATAATTGCTTCTTTGTGTATGTGTATGCTTTCATGTATGTATGCAAAAGCCTCAATCTCTTATTCAGCTTATGACTGGTCTTCCATCACCTGAGCCATTCTTCCAATCCAGCTTTTGTCTGCCAAATTTTATATACAGTTGCAAAGAGTGTTCTGCCCAGGCTGGATGCAAACTGAACTTCCAAGACTCCTTTACATTCTTAGGTTTTATTTCTCCAGGACTATCAAATTTTAAACTACAAACATTTTTTGAGGGTAATGTCTAAGCTGTAGCCCAGATTTGTAACTCAAGAATTATTTTTGTTTGTTTGTTTTGTTGGGGGGTCCGGTCATGGGGCCTGAACTCTGGGCCTGGACTCTGTTCCTCAGCTCTTCAGCTCACGGCTAGCCCTCTACCACTTGAGACACAGCGACCATTTCGGCTTTATTTCTTTTTTGCTTAAGTGGTGCTGAAGAATCGAACCCAGGGCCTCATGCATGCAAGGCAAGAGCTCTACCACTGAGCCACCTTCCCAGCCCCTAACTCAAGAATTCTTACAAAGATAGATGAACACACACATTACATATCCTGAGTGTATACTGTTAGGAATGTGATCCTAAGCTGGGTCATGTTGAGATATGAGGATTGAGGTTCAAAGCCAGCCCAGGTAGGAAAGTCCCAGAGACTCTTTTCTCAAATTCACTAAAAGAAAACTGGAAATGGCACTGTGGATCAAGTTGTAGAGCATTAGCCTTGAGCTGAATAGAAAGAGAGACAGCTCGCAGACCCACACTTCAAGTGCCAAGACCACCTCCAACAAATATGTGTGTGTGTGTGTGTGTGTGTATGTGTGTAAAGAAAAAAAGAAATGTGATCTTAGCCACCAGTTCATTGCTAGCATAATACCTGCTCTCACAAGATGGACATTTTTTACAGTTGATTCCGTGTTGTTATATTTGATTGCATTGAAAACATAATTACTCTTCCATTCTACTTTCTACAAAGTTGCATGATTACCAAGCATGGTTTACAATGGGATTGGCCTAATACTTCATGTTCCACATAGGAGTCTTGCTTTTTGTATATCATTCCCATAAATCTACATACTGGGCTTGGCTTTATTGTTTCAATGTTGCCTTATTTGTAGTCTTCTATATTGTATTGAACCCTTATACTTAAACACAGAACCTCTCTTTCTCCTATTATTGCTATTGTTTCCTTACTCTTAGCTCATGTACACTTGGGAAATAATGAACAGCACATACACTCACAAAAAGAATGTTCTGAAAACCTTCTTCCCATTTAAAATTCACCTTAATTTACAGAGAACTTACAAAGTTTGAACTCAATGTACTCTTGTATAATGCATGTATAAGTAATATAAATTTCATATTTTCCATTTACTAAGTTGTCTCTGAAACACATGTTACCTCTCAGGTCCATAGGTGTTCTAGTGTTATTTCAGTGAAGCCAGAAAACATTCATTATACCTCAAGCAGCACCATCAATTGTTACTGGAAGTAATTGTTACTGGATTTGGAAACTGACCCCAGGAGAGGAATGGAACATAGAGGAATAACAAAGTTCAAGTTACCTTGTGCTTTCCTTTTTACTGTACAAGAAAAGTATCCCAAGGCTTGAAGGAAACTCTGCCCCTGGATTTTTCGAGTGTGTTCTTTACTCAAAATTTTTCTGTAAACTTCTAGTTCAGAGGGTTACAAAAAGAAATAATGTACCATTTGAAGGCCAGCATACAACAAAAGGAAAAAAAAAGGTTGTTTTAAAAGTGTTCTCCAGCAAAGGAACAAAGACATGGAGGTTTTAAAGTGTCTTATGGATGGATATTTCAATCCTGAGTTGATTCTCTTGATGCAGGAGTCAGTTATCTGTTCCTTTGGTCTGGTCCTGAGTTCTCCAGAGCAACAAGGATTCCAAAAAAGCAGGATCCAGTGAGTTTGATCAGCAAAAGGAGCATCTTCTCTGACCAGTACTCCTTTAAGGAGGGTCCCAAAGAATTATCTGGGATTTTTGTTTGCTTGTTTGTTAGTTTGTGCTGGTTCTGGGTCTTGAACCCAGAGGCTGGATCCTGTCCCTGAACAGTTGTCTTTCCTGCCCACCTGCCCCCAAAGCTTGAAATCTACTGCTTGAGCCAAAACCCCATTTCTGGTTTTTTGGTGTTCAATTTGCGATAAGAGTTTGACAGACTCTCCTGCCTGGTTTGGCTTTGAATTAAGATAGTAAGAAAGCTAAGTGACATCACCTGTATAGACTTCTCTTTTGAAACAAAAAATATTAGATGAAGTTTATTGTAAAGCTAGTATTTCACAATTTTTAAAGGAAGAGAATATGTATAACAAAGAAGCCATAACTTAAATAATTCAGCAAAATTAGGTGCACTGAATCATTTTGAAATTACTTTTTTCTGCTTGAGAAGATTATTGATCTTGTTCTTCCTTTTGGGAAACTTAAGGTAATATTTGCACTTTTTGTTGGTTGTGGGGCTTGAACTCTGATCCTGGGTGCACTCCCTCACTTCTTCAGCTCAAGTTGAGCACTCTATGGCTTAAGCTACAGCACCACTTCCTGGTTTCTGGTGGTTAATTGAAGATAAGTGTCTCATGGACATTCCTGACCAGGCTGTGTTTAAACCACAATCCTCTGGTTTCCTGAATAGCTAGGATTACAGGCCTGAACCTCCAACAACCAGCTCATATTTGAGTTCATGTGCACTGAATGACACTATATAAACAAATAATGGAAATTTGAATCAAATGATGGCATTGCAGCTTTTCAGAAAATTTGAGGTAACAATAAATATGTCCTCCTTGTCCATGTGGTTTCATTAATAACTCATGAGTTATGGGACCCTTAAATGATCATTCTATGCCATCTGTGTAGGTATTTAGTATCAGGAAATGTTCATAGAGAAATATAGAAAGACAGATTTTAGAAAGCAAAGAAGATAAAGTAAGAAAAAATAGCACAGAAGGAGATATATTTATTAAGAGGTAGCATAAGAGATTTAGAATGTTAAAGGTAATGAGGAATAAGACTAGTTGATAACTATTTGTTCAATAACCAAAAATGGTTCTCTAAAACAGATTCTGGTATACCTTAGTTATTACCATTTATTACTTACCTCTGGAATTATTCCTTCTCTTCTGTCACAACTGTTACTTTGCCTCTGTGTTTTGGTGCCATGAATGGCCAAATATATTTCCAAATCTCACTTAGACTACCCTTCTCATTGTGATTAGCAGTGACCACTCAAAAACCTGGAATCTTTGAATTTCCACCTGACATCTAAGCACATTCAAGACATTAATTGCTGTGACCTAATGAACAAAATTTTTTTTCAACACAATATCCTAATATAAGTAAAGTTCATGAATTAGGGACTATTGTCAGGTGTCAGTAGGCAGGAGCAATTATATATTCCAAGTATGGGTTCTTTATTTTGCATTTACTAATTAAATGTTTTTTGGTTTGGTTTTGGTTTGGGATTTTTTTTTTCTCAAGGCTATCACTGTACCACTTGAGTCACAGCACCAATTCCAATGTTTTTTTGTTTATGTGGTACTGAGGAATTGAACTCATGGTTTCATGCATGCTAGGCAATCACCGTATCATGAAGCCACATTCCCAGAGCCCTAAATGACTTTCTTAAGTGGACATTACATTTTCCTTCAGTAACTATGTACCATGGTATTGTCCAGGTACTAGAAAATAATGTAGAAAAGAATACAATAAAATAAATCCAGTAAGGCAAGATGGACAACGAATAACCAGCACAGCCTTTCAATGGCACAGAGGGTTTACCTCATGGAGATCTATCAACACGCTGAATGAGACAGCTCCTGACCCACAGCCCACCTCCAGAATGAGTGGGCAATCTTGGGTTCCAGCCACCTGGGGACGTTGTGCCACCTCCTACAGCACCCATTCAACCAGTTCCTGAGAGAGAGAGAGAGAGAGATCAGAATTACACTTAAATCAGGTGCCAGTGGCATAAAACTCTAATCCTAACTACACAGGAGGCTGAGATATGAGGATCATGGTTCATAGACAGCCCTGGGAGGAACGTGTTTGAGAATCTTATCTCCAAAGAACCACCAGAAAACTGGAAGTGGCACTGTGAACTCAAGTGGTAGAACGCTAGTGTTGAGCTGAGGAGCTCGGGAACAGTGCCCAATCTTAGATTTCAAACGACTGAAAAGAGGTGGACTTCCCACCACAAAAAGTGGACTGAATAGCACCCATTGTCCTAGGGAGCATGGTAGAGAAGTCAGGCCGAGCTTCCTGTGAACTTGAGGTCATAAGTAGATCACCTGGCTTCTCTGTGCCTCGGTTTCCCCAGCTGCAAAACTGAACAAAGTGAAGGATCCCCTTCCTCATGGGGATAGGGTAATAATGAAAGAGCCATGTTTTGGTTCATAATCCCACACCTGTTGCACTATTAATAACAAGCCCAACCTGAGCCCTTTCTGGTATCTTCCTGTCATATGCTCACAGAATTGCCAAAACCTTATCTGAAGTTCGCTCCCTCTCTGCGTAGACATTGTCCAGAGATCTCTCTGTATAAATCCCTTGTTTCCTCACAACTGTCCTGTGAGGAGACTGAGGTCCAATGGTTGAGGCCCTACAAAGAGCTTCACGTGTGGTCAAGAATCTGTTGCTGTGGACTGAGTTTGGGATAATCCATCTACACCTATGACTGAGCATGACACCACATGTCTAACATCCCAAGTAGAGAGGACCAGGCCTGGTGGAGCATATCTTTCACAGGAGGACCGCGATCCAGGCAAGCTTGATCATATATTTAGTTTCTATCTCAGAAATGCTCAAGACAGAAAGGTGGCTCATCAGAGCCAGGGAGAGGAAAAATGCAAGGGGGTCATGGTGCCTCCAGAGGGGTGTTTGACCCAGGGTAGGTTGGGTTGGTGTTGTAGGTTGGTGGTGAGTGCACCTGTGCTGTTGGGAGAAGCTGTTGGCAGCTGCTCCAATTGGGGCAGCAGTGATGGTGGCAGCATCGCGGACACATGGGCCCAGAGTAGAAGACTAGGGGCAGGGACCAGGTCTGGGATTTAGGCCTGCTGGCAGCATGGCCTTTCCTGAGTTTGAAACCTGGCACCGTGTGAAGGGAGGGAAAGGGCCAGGTGCATCAATTTTCTACTATACTCCAAAGTCACCTCGAGTCTCTTCCTCACCACTCAGCCACTGCTGCTTTCCTCAACTGCTGGTAATGGTGTAAACTAACAGTGAATCCCAGTGCTAGCTGGCAACATGGAATTTGGGCATGGCCACCATTCTTGTATACCATTGGTCAGAAAGAAGCATGAAAGAATGTTGGTGTGGCCATAATCCTGTGAAGCATGCAGCATGGGCATGGGCGGAGTCAAGAACACAGAGGTTCTCCCAGCCCTTTTCCCAGGGAATTCTGTCCAATTCAGTTGGGGACAAGAGGGTGACCTGCTTTAGCTGGATGGCTACACAGATTGTTGTGTATTTCTGTTTGTTGCCAGTCCTAGACCTTGAACTCAGGGTCTGGGCACAGTCCATGAGCTGCTTTTGCTCAAGGCTGGTCCTCTACACTAGAGCCACAAAGCTTCTGGCTTTGTTGGCACTGAAGTTGGACAGGGGTCTCAAAAATGTTCCTGCTTAGGGTGACTTTGACCATGATCCTACTATCACAGCCTTGTAAGTATCAAGGAGGTCTGCTGAGAGCCACTGGTGCCTGCCTAATCACTGGTATTGTTTACGTTCTTGGACAGACTGGTGAGTTACCTATCCTCAGGTTGAAGTGGTGAGAGCTGGAGCCCACTATTCGAATCCTGGTCCTGCCACCTCTAAATGGTAGGAGATCCTAAGAAACTTGTTCCTATCCGTATGATCACCAATGGAATGTGATGTAAGTCATGATTAAACAGTTCTTGAATAATTCTAGGATAAAATTATACACAATTATATTACACAACATTGATCGATTTTAGTTAATATTTTATTAAGTATTTAAACAATCACATTCATTAAATGGAGGTATAATGAAATACCTAAGAATTGGGCCTCACGTACTATAAAGGTGACATTTTTTCTACCAGGACTGGGATTGGAACTTATAGTCTGGGTAACTCTATTGCACTGTGTGGGAAGGGGAAACTTGCTTCCTTGGAGTCAAGAAATTCAAGTCTGTTCCTTAGGCTTGAAATCGATCTCCAGCAATAGAAAACACCCTATTCATGTACAATTTACATATACGTTTCATAGTTATATACATATGTTGACTCCATATTGTTTTCAGTGTAGTTATTTTATTTTTTGTTTTTTTTCATGTATTGACCATTTATTCTATTGACTATTATAGCAAATAGAACACTGACTACATAGGATATAGGTCTACATATGTATTCCACCTCATACCTGACACGCAAAAGATTCACAGTAAAGGAAACCATGTGTCACCATCATCTTCTTACTCCACGATTCATTGTTTGGAAGTGCTGGCATCTGAACTCATGGACTACAAGGCCAAATTCATGAATGGGTGAGTGTAAACACGCCATCCTGGGGCAAATTGAGCTGACAGGTTGTTCGCAGGACCTGAGAACGGGCCCCAGGGGTTAACACAATAAGAACAGATTGACATGTAGATGGCAGTATGCTAATAAATATATATCTTTATAGAGTGCCAGACATGTCTATACATTATTCGGTTACATAGACTATATTCCTACCAATTCCTGGGTATTTATTATGCGTCCATGTTATTAATGTTATTGTTTTCATCCTTAAAATATTAATGAAAGCACTCAGTGTCCTGAAATTATTGCATTCCTGTAAATAATAATATTCTTTTAATGCTTCATAAATATTAAATAAAATCCACCAGCCTTCTAAAATGATGCTGTTTAATTTTATAGGATCATGATTCAAGATCAAATCATTCAACTGTGAAATTGACAAAATTCTAATGTTATTCCTTTGGATGGAAAACAGTTTCTTAGTACCTCCTGCCATTGGTTGGTTTCAGGACGGGGATTCGAAATGAGGGCCTATGTTGCCACGTGGGCCTATGGCTTCCCTGATAGTCTGCCTGCCTTCAGCAATGCAACATGAAGTAACATTTCAACAGTGTCATTCAGACCCAGAAGGGTCACTGTGCAAAGGAAGAAAACATAAAAGGCCACATTTTTCTGTGCATTGTTTTCCCTACACCTGAGGGTCTAAGACCCTAGCAGCACCTAGGTGTCCAGTGGTTGCACCCCATCCTAGGATTATCGAAGCTAAGGCGGACTTGCTACGACCTGAGTTCAGGCCACATGCTGAGAAAAAAATTAGCTCCCTGGCTTGCAATTCACAAAGTTTATACTTACAGGCTTTGGATTTGAACTCAGGATCTGGGTAAATCTGCAGCAATGTGGATAAAGGGGAAGATCACCTTACATGAAGATAAAAAAGTCAGGCCTGTTCACTAGTCCTGAATTCAAGACCCAGCCCTGGAAAACATACTATTTATATGTATTATAAAGATAGGATTTATACTTACCTATAGATGTTCAGTCCATACATGTTTGCAATGGTTGTTCCTTGTATCTTTTGTTTTATTCATGTATTTACCATTGATTTTACTATGATGAAACACATTCTGTTTAATACATTGATGAAAAACTATCACAGAACATCTAGATTTGGAGAAATGTTCTCCATTATGCTTGACCCCCAGAATTCTCAGAGAAAAGGAAAACAAGTTTCACACTCTCCTTCTTACTCCACAATCCACTTGTTGGTAGTGCTGGGATCTGAATTCAAGGCAGAGCAAAACAAATTGGCCAATCAGTCAAGGTGATCATACGAACCTGTGAGCAACTAAGGAGTGTGGCCATTCCCAGAATCTCACATTGATCCCCAGGGTGGTCCACTATAGTCATAAATTCATAATTTAAACATAGGATCTATATTGACATACAGGTTTGGACAGCATCTTTTGTTCAGTGCAATTATTCTCCTTATTTTGTCTCTAACTCATAGAGGTACTGTGTATTTTAATAAATATGGTGACAGGTATTACTGTGCTGACATGGATGACAACCTGTTCTGATAGTTACAGGGTTGTCTATCGTATTCTCCATCGTATTTGAGGCACAGGACTTTCAAAGGAGAGGATAAAAGGCACAACGACTGGCTTCTGACATCAGGATGAATCTTTTGTCAGTGCTGGGATTTTAGCTCAGGTCTGGGTAATTCTGTTGCACTGTGGGAGAAGGGGAAGCTCACCATCTCTGAAGAGTAGAATGTCAGGTCTGGTGCAGGGCCTGATTTGAAGCCCCAGCACTGGATAAAATAGCAAGCCCACCTTTTTAAAACATAGGATTTCTCTTTAACTGCAGGTGTGGTATGCATCTTGCATTCAGTGTAGTTATTCTTTTTATTTTGTGTCTTTTTCAAGGATGTATTGTGTATTTTATTGCGTATGGGGTGACAGATATAACTGTGCTGACATGGATGACAACCTATTCCCATGGCTAAGAGTTGCCTATATAGCATTCTCCATCCTCAATGAAACCCAGGACATTCACAGGACAGGAAAATTTGTGCCATCATAGGCGTCTCACATCAGAATGAATCTTTTAGTAGTGCAGGAATTTGAACTCAAAGCCTAGCAGGCCCAATTGGTGAATGGGTCATGGTGAGCACACCAGGCTTTGAGCCACTAAGGAACTAGGCCATTCCTGGGATCTGAGAAGGAGCCCTGGTGGGGGCCAATATAGTCATAAATTCATAATTAAATAGAGGATCTATATTTCCAAACATGGGTGGGCGGCATCTTGCCTTTGGTGTTGTCATTCTCTTTGTTTTGTGTCTTATTCATTGATGTATTGTGTATTTCCTTGAGTATAGGATGACAAATATAACTGTGGTGAACTGGATGACAACCTATTCCCATGAGTATAGACTTGCATATACATTCTCCTTCCTAGCTGAGCCCCAGAACATGCACAGTACAGGCAAACAGGTGCAACGACTGGCTTCTCACATCAGGGTGAATTTTGGGCAGTGCTGGGATTCAAACTTTGGGCCTAGGAGGCCCAACTGCCCAATGGGTCCATGTGATCACACCAGACTGTGAGCCACTAAGGAGCTGGGCCATTCCCAGGAACTGAGATCGAGCCCCAGGGAGGCCAAAATAGTCCTCAATGATCATTGAAACATGGGATGTATATTCACATCCGTGGGTGGACTGCATCGTGCATTGAGTGTAGTTATTCTCTTTATTTTGTATGCTATTCATGGGTGTATTGTGTATTTTCCTGAGTATATGATGACAGGAATAACTGGGCTGACATGGATAACAACTTATTCCCATGGCCACAGGGTGGCCCATGCATTCTCCCACCTAGCTGAGATCCAGGACGTGCACAGGAAAGAAAACAGGTGCAACGATTGACTTCTGACATCAAGATGAATTTTTTGGCAGGGCGGGGAATCTGAACTCCGGACCTAGCAGGACCAAGTGGTGAATGGGGTCATATGAGCACACCAGCCTTTGAGCCACGAAGGAGCTAAGCCGTTCCAAGGACCTGTGATTGAGCCTCGGCCCCCGAGGGGACAGCGGGGAGCACAACAGTCATCCATTCATAAGGTGAAGGTAATATGGAAATAAATACACATTAATATAGAGTAGGAGAGATGGTAACCTGTGGTGGAATCCAATCTGCATGACTACCGATTCTTGGATCTTTCCTGATGCCTACATTTCATACTGTGTTGATTATTTTCATGCTTCATCAACTGTTCTTTACAAATACTCGATACCCCATGACTCGTGCCTATCATTTCCTACTTGCATCATGCACAAACTACTCATTCAAGGATGAGATCGATCACATTCCATGAGTCATCCCAGGTCCATAAATGAGTATCTCAGATCTGCTGCCATTTCTTCTGCATAGAGGTGCTGAATTCAAGCCTCAGGCCTGGAAAAGATACTCCATATATATATATATTGGTCCACTCCTGGGCCTGAACTCTGGGCCTGGGCGCTGTCCCTCAGCTCTTCACCTTAAGGCTAGCACTGTACCACTTGAGGCGCAGCGCCACTGCCGGCTTTTTTTCTGCTTATGTGGTGCTGAGGAATCGAGCCCAGGGCCTCATGTATGCAAGGCAAGCGCTTTACCATTGAGCCACCTTCCGAGCCCTCCTTATATATATTCAAAGATAGGATTTATACTTCCATACAGATGTTCAGTCTATATTGTGTTTGGTGTGGTTATTTATTTTATTTCTTGTTCCATTCATTTATTTCGAATTTATTTTATTGACTCTGATGACAACTATACCATTTATTACATTGTTTACATCCTGTCACATAACATCCAGATGTAAGATGTGTTCTCCATCATGCCTGGCAGTGCCAGGATCTGAACTTAGTGCCTAGCAGGCCCAATTCATGATTGGGTGAGTTGAGCATGGCAGCCTGTAGACAATGAAGATGTCAGGTGGTCCCCAGACTCTGAGATCAACCCCCAGGTTTGGCCAAAACAGTGACACATGGATAGGCAGAGAGAGGTATACAAATATATATATATATATATATATATATATATATATATATATATATATATATATATATGTAAAGAGTTCCATAGTCGTCTATGATAGAATGACACCTACTATGTTGCTACCAAGTCTTAGGTATTTATTATACCCCAATTGAAGAAACATTATTCTTTTCATGCTTAATAAACTATTAATTATGCTCAATCAGCATTCTAGGATTATTGCATCCAATTTTAGCCTAGACCGTTGTACAAAATACTCTTTCAATCAGTATTCCTATGCATAGGAATGAGTCCCTTGTATTCTCCTGCGATTGATGTCCGGAATGTGATTTGAACCCAGGGCCTATGTTGACAGGTTGGACTATGGCTTCACTGATAGCCCACCAGCCACCAGCAATGGCAGCTCAATTCCATATTGCAGGTTTGTCATTCAGACACAGGACGTTCACTGTCCAAAGAAAAAAATCGTAAAACCCCAGCTCTCTGCAGGTCACCACTTTTTAAGCTTTCCAATGATTTTTTCTTCTTGAAAGCCCTCTGGGCCCAGGATCCCAGGATGGGCTATGGGACCTGAGATTGCACACCAGCAAAGGGAGATCCAAGCTGAAGTAGAATTTTCATGACCTGTGTTCAAATCCCATGCTTGGTTAAAAAAAAAAACTATATATATATATATTAATTTTTTAACTAAATTAAAAAAATATAGCTCTCTGGTTTGCAATTTCTGCCAGTTTTCTTTTCTAGCCTGGGATTTGAACTCAGGGTCTTGGTAAATCTGTAGTAATGTGAGCAAAGAGTTGCCATTATTGAGTTCAAACCCCGTGCCAACCAAAAATGAAAAAATTAGTCATTGACCTCGGCAGGGGGAGGTAGTTGTAGAGATGGGAGGGAAGGGATGGTAGGGGAAAAACACAGGAGTAGTAAACAATGCTCAATAAGAAATGTACTCATTACCTTGCTCCTGTAACTGTAACCCCTCTGTAGAACATTTTTACAATAAAAAATATACAAAAAAAGAGAAACAATGTAGTTCTCAGAGAAGCACTTTGGAGGTAAGGGAAGGACGTTTGAATAGCTGTACAAAAGTCTACAGTGCTTTTTTTAATGTCCAGTATGGAACTGAATAAACATAACTGCTTCCATCAAAAAAATTAAGTTACTCTCTTGGAACTGGGGCCAGTATTTCTGCCATTGCTACTTTTTGAGCTCACCGTCCAGGTAACTCTTTTGCAACATGGGTGAATGCGAAGCTCATTGTCCTTGAGGAAAAGAAATTCAGGATAGTGTTCCCAGGGCCTTAATGAAGGCCCTGCAATGGAAGAAATATTTCTATACATGTGTAATACATGATATATACATATATATGCATGTTAAGTTCATATTATGAATTTTATTATTGATTTTGTATTGTATTTTTCTTTGATTCATTTATTCATTATGGTATTTAGTATTATTATACACATAATATTATATTTTGCACATCTATTATAAAATTATACAGAATAATTTAGGGCATTGACCCATTTTAATTAACATTTTATTAAGTGTTGAAACATGATACATAATTGAATGGAAGCATTTGTCCCAGTCTTCACATATTTAGAGTCCCTCCTAAGTATGAGCTTTGAGTTCAAGCCCAAGTCTGGCAAAAAAAAATGAGCCTGGTGAGATATATTATTCTGGAACTCAGAGGAGGGCCGAGGTTATAGTAAGAGGTAGGATAGAGAGCAGGTGCTGGAGGCTCACCCCTGTAATCTACTCAGGAGGATGAGATCTGAATATTCCAACTGCAAGCAAGAAAGTGAATATGAGACACTTTTCTCCAATTAAACACCCCAAAAGCCAGAAGTAGAGCTGTGGTTCAAGTAGAAGAGTGCTAGCATGGAGCACAAAACCTCAGGGATAGGATAGCATCCAGGCCCTGAATTCAAACCCCAGGACTGGCACACACACACACACACACACACACACACACACACACACACACACACACAAACACAAACACACACACACCAATATAGAGCATTTGCCAGTCAGCCTGCACAAGTTCCATCTCTAGCAACTCAATATTTAAAAAAAAAAGATGGACAAGGGAAGGAAAGATTTGCTCCAGGAAGTGATATAGCCAGTGCCAAAATTCCACAGTAGTTCTAATATGTGGGTACAAGACAGAGAGCCTCAGGCAGAAGGTATAGCATGGGCAAAGGTCCTGAAATGTGCTGTAGATCAGGTGGTGTGAGTGGTATGAAGGTTTTATGGCTTCAGAAAAGTCTGGCAAGAAATTCAAGGCTGGGTCAACGTTGACTTGAGTCATAGGGCAGAGGGTGGGGTCCTAGAATGGTGCCCAGGGGGAAGCTTAGCTTGGCTTTTCGCCAGGGACCCAAAGTCATTTCCTGTGGCTGGAAACCTGTTTTCACAACTCCTGACCCTCAGGCCTCCTTTGCATGGAGGAGTCAGGGCAAACTCAGGGAAGAACTCTTGCTTTAGAAAAGCTTCTAGCCCAATGCCACCAGTGACTCAACCCCTGTAAATCCTAGCTACTCAGGAGACTGAGATAGAGATCGAGGGTCATGCCAGCTCTGGAGAGGAAAGTTAATGAGACTCTTCTTGCCGATTAACTACCAAAATCCAGAAATGGAGCTGTGGCACAAATGGTAAAGTGGTAAACTTGAAGGAAAAAAGAGACCAGAGCCAAGACCCTGAGTTCAAACCCCAATACTAGCACAGAAAAATTAAAGAAAAGCTTTCAGGAGCTCCTAGTCCACTGTGGTGTAAGGCCAGATTACCAGGCACAGGTGGCTCAGCCTGTCCTCCTAGCTCCTCAGGAGGCTGAGATGTGATGATCACGTTTCAAAGCCAGCCCAGGCAGGAAAGTCTGGGACACTCAGATCTCCAGGGAACCTACAGAAAATCGGAAGTTGCTCTGTGGCTCAAGTGGTAAGGTGAAGAGCTGGGGGACAGAGCCCAGTCCCAAAGTTCAAGCCCCATGACCAACACTTGGCTTGCTTAGACCTTACTCTTTAGCTCTAGACAGAGTTCTTTCCAGTGGGTCCCTGAGGGTGTACTAATGTCTAGGTGTCCTACAAGTCTTGATAGCAGCCTGTTTGGAGGCCATTGCCTACAGAGCAGGACACAGTAGCAGAGAAGTATCCAGCCGTGGGGCATGAAGATCATCAGAATGGCATCTGTCATGGGTGCAATGTGGATCAGAGCAGTAAATCACTATCTCAGACCACAGTTCTGGGCCAGGAGGGGCAGGAGCTGTATGATGTCACACCAGATAATGCCCATCACATGAGTATCACAAAAGTGCAAATTTGTCAGTCAGACCTTGGGCAGGTGTTGAGTTGGGCTCATGAAAGTTTTGTAGGCTCAGGAGTCCAAAGCCAACTGGCTGCTGCTTGTAGCTTTCACTATCCCAGGATTCCGAGGGCTCAGTGCCCTGCTTTCCTCATCAGTGCTTGGGGAAGGAGCGCAGATGAAGGTCTGGAATCATGGGCCGACTACCAAAAGCAACCCTAGTGTCCTTCACTTGATCCTGTAGGCCCATGTTGAGATCGAGGGGCAGGTTCCACAGAACTTACTGCCATGGCCCAAACCCCTCAGCCCAAGAAGGACTTAGGGAGAAACCACTTGATCTGGCTTGAGTGTTTACTGTGACTATGACTCAGGACTGCCCCCCAATTGTAGCTCAGCTCATCCAGGGCAAAACTAATGCCCCAGAACATTGAGGTACTGGTTATACCAGTCTCTCATCCCCCAGTTCCCTGGGCCTGGAATTTAAAGTATATGCCTCTGTATTCTTGGAATCCAGAATTGTCTAGAAGGACCTGAGAGGCCCAGCTGTTGTCAGAAGACAGATTTGCCTACAATAAGGTATGCTGACATTTCCTAGACATCGAACAATACCTCCAAGCCACCTTGGCCTCACCTCTTAGGTAGCCCCAGATTATCCTTGTTTGGGGAGCCTTCAGTCAGCTATCAAGGTCGAGTTGGCCAGAGCCACTGGCAACCACCCTTCCCCCACACCACTGCCAGCCTGTTGGGAGTGGGAAATGCAGCCAGGGTCCCAGCTGAGAAAAAGAACAGACACAGCATGAGTCACCCTGGCCCCCAGAGGCAGGAGAGAACATAAGCCAGCCGGCGCTGAGGACCCAGAATCCCCTGGATGAGGACAAAGATATGGACAGCCAGACTTGTGTCCCAAGGAAAATTTGGAATATGCAGGTCTCTGGCAATTTTGGACTCATTGTAGACCATGATAGGGGACTAAAGACAAGGTTGCTATTGAGGAAGGGCTCCATCCAAGGTCAGGAAGAGGCAGACAAGCACCCAGGAAGTGGGTAGAGAATGAGCAGGGAAAAATACACACACATAGAAACACACACACACACACACACACACACACACACACACACACACACACACATGGGTAGCCCAAGGACTCAGCAGTCCCTGAGCAAGTGAACATCCCAAACTCCAAGAAGATGGCACTACCAATCTCAGACCAAATGTTGACAAAACTCAGAGCCTCTCACACATCTGGAATGGCTCATAAAACAGCATTGCATTTCCTACTGTACACCCCACTATGAAGAAAACTCAGCCACAGCATTTTGGTTGTCAGTCATGGGGTTTGAACTGTGTGCCTGCGTGCTATCCCTCAGCTCTTCAGTTGAAGGTGTGCGCTCTACCACTAGAGCCACAGCACCAATTCCAGTTTTCTGGTGCTTCCCTTGAGTTAACGTCTCACAGACTTTCCTACTCAAGCTGGCTTTGAACTGTGATCCTCAGATCTCAGCCTCCTGAGTAGCTAGGATGACAGTTGTGAGACACTGGCAGTGCCCAGTTTCAGCCACCTTCTTACAACCAGGGGAAATCCAAATTGTCAGGCCATAAAGCACATGCAACCCTTCACTTTCAGACTTTGAAACTAGTATCCAAAGCCATTCTTCCTTGGTTGGAGAGAATATAATCGACACTACCCTCCAACCCTATTCCCATTCTCCCACTCCCTGCCTAAGATAGGCCACAACCTATGGAGTTCTTGGTAAGACAATGCCCAGCCTGCTGTAACTTTACACTTGGGCAAATGTGGGGAGTTCTTAGAAATGGCTGTACACTGAGGCCAGATCCTGGTGTCCCAAAAACAGCAACCCCACTCCTTCACCATCTCTGGCAAGCAAGGGGTGTCTTTCATTCTTGTTTTTTTGGATGAGGGGCTTGAACTCAGGGCTTGGGTACTGTCCTTGATGATGAATTTGCTCAAAGCCAGTGCTCCACCACTTGAGTCATGGCACCACTTCAAGTTGGAGATTGGAGATGAGAATCTCATCGGAATTTCCTCCTTGTGCTGGGAAACAAGACCCTCTGGATCTCAGCCTCCCGAGTAGCCAGGATGAAAGGCGTGAGCCATCAGCACATGACCTATAATGTCTCATTCATTACAATTTCCATCGAGTCTTCCTCTAGACACTACCACCTAGACCCTCCTCTACCTCCCTTAGGGACAACAAAGGGAGGCTCAGAATCTGGAAAGGGCCATGGGCATAAAAGGGGCCCCTTCACATCACTAACCCTTTCTAAGCTCCCATTTACTTCCTCTGGATGGCCTGGATGTCTGGCGCAGATCAGACCTACTAGGACTTCTTAGGCCTGCCCTGTATCCCCCCCGCCCCCCGTCACACCCAACCGGTACCTGAGAATTTCTGGGGCCAGCTGCTCCATGTCCCAGTGGAAGACGTTGGAAGGTTGCTGATAATCGGGTCCAGGGGTGCCCAGGGCAGAAAGTGTGTCCAGATCCCCTCTGTCAAAGAAGGAGACACTAAGCATGAATGGATCTACTAAGTGCTACAGGGCACACCATCCACCTGTCACCCAGGTCCCTTGGAGTGAAGTTTTACCTTGACAGAGCTGGGGCTTAAACTCAGGGTCCAGGTGCTGTCCCTGAGCTTCTTTTGCTTGATGTGAGCACTCTTCCACCTGAGCCACAGTACCACGTCAGGCTTTTTCTGTGTATGTGGGACCTAGGAATCGAACCCAGGGTTTCCTGTGTGCTAGGTGAGCCCACTACTGCTAAGACAAAATCCCAATATTGGATAGCTGTTCTTCTGTGACCCCTTAGGCCTGACTCAGGAAAGTCTTGCACATCTTTACCGAGTATCTAACCAGCAGCCTTGGCTGGAAAAGAACACGCTCTGCTATGTTGTCCTTTATCTATGGCATCTTTTCTCTCTGTGCTTCCTGTCCCATCTTCCTTCTTAAGAAAGACCTCCTTTCAAGTGCTGCCTCTAAGAAGCCAACTCTAATCACCTTGGCACAGGGGGATCTTCTCCACTCTGCAGGCTTTTGGCCTTGTCATGCTCTGCCTCAAGCTGGTGTGGTTGAGAGCACAGGAGGGCAAAGGCCTGGCTTTCACCACCCAATTTCTGAAGGCTCTGATACACTACCCAGGGACCAGTGCGGTATCACACTCTGTGAGAGGGCACTTGAGGCCCAGGCAGTCTAGGGACAAAAAATGGGGCCATTTCTTGTGTGGGTTTGAACTGAGGATCTGGGGGCTGTCTATCTGAGTTTTCATGCTCAAGGCTGCTACTCTACCACTTGAACCACAGCTTCACGTCTGGATTTTTGGTGGTTCCATGCATAGAAGTGTCTTATCACTGTGCCAGCTTATGGCTGGCTTCGATCTTTGATCCTCAGATCTCTGCCTGCTAAGGAGCCAGGATGTCAAGTGTGAGCCTGAGCCAGACAGGCTCCAGAACCTTTCCTTTGAGTTTCTGTTTATCTCGTGTCAACTAACAAGCCGTAGTTAAAATAGTCATTTATAGAGGATCATGTTCCTCTCCTATGTCAGTTAACCCAAGGAGATAAAGTATCTTTGGAAAAGGCTAGTCAGAGTTGGCCTAGATGAGTGTGTGTGTGTGTGTGTGTGTGTGTGTGTGTGTGTGTGTGTGTGTGTGTGTGTGTGTGTGTGTGTATGAGTTTCAGGGATACCTACCCACATCTCTCTGGTGCTTCTTTCACTCAGAGGTGAGTACATCCAGCATCCCTACCCCAAGAAAGGCGGGTAGGGGAGGGTACTTAAGGTCACATGAAGTGGGATGATCTGAATTCTATCCTGCAACTGAAGCCAGGAGAGATAATAGAGAGAAGGAGAGATTTAGAGGAACATCAAGGGAAGCCCCTTACCTTTGGCTACAAGTACCGGAGAAAAGAATGTATCCATCCTTTTTGGTAGTAAGATAACAAGTGCCACTATTCACTTTTTTTTTTTTTGTGAGTCCCAGGTGTTGGATTCAGGGAATAGGTTTCATCCCTGAGCTTCTTTTACTCAAGGCTGAGTCTCTATAACTGGATCCACAGCAACAAAACTGGCTTTTTTCAGGGTGGGGTGAAGGAGGTCGTTTATGGGAGATAAGAATCTCACAGATCTTCCTGCCTGGGCTGGCTCTGAGTTACAACCAGCAGGACTCAGCCTCCCAAATAGGCCGGATGACAGGCTACAGCCACTGGCACCTTGTTGGGTCTTCATCTGCACAAAAGACAGACAGGGTCTGAGGAAAGGAAAGGTAAGTGAGGCGCTCACCCGTTCCCCAGCCTCCCTCAGCCCGGGAGACAATCAGACACAGTGGGGAGCCAAATCCAGCAGGTAAAAAACTGGTTTATTAACAGAGAGCAGCCCCTTTTAAAGACAAAAAGGTTCCTTTCTGTCCACATCCCCTCCAGCATCTGTTGTTGTTAGAGTTCTTGATTTTTGCTGTTCTAACTGGAGTGAGGTGATATCTCAATGTTGTTTTGATTTGCATTTCTTTTATGGCTAGGGATGTTGAACATTTCTTCATGTGTCTATTGGCCATCCTTGTTTCTTCTTCAGAGAAGCTTCTCTTTAAGTCTTTCGCCCACTTATTTATTGGGCAGTTGATTCTTTGAGGATTTGTTGTTGGGTGGTTTAATTTTTTGAGTTCCAAGTATATTTTAGATATGAGACCCTTGTCCGTTGTATGGCTAGTAAAGATCTTCTCCCAATCGGTGGGCTTTCTATTGATCTTGCCAGCTATGTCATTTGCCCTGCAGAAGCTCTGCAATCTTATGCAATCCCATTTTTCCAACCTTTCTTTGACTTGTTCAACCACTTTGGAAAGCAGTATGGAGGTTCCTCAGAAGACTTCACATAGATCTCCACTATGATCCAGCAATCCCACTTTTGGGCATTTACCCAAATGTTTACAAACAAGACCACACTAAAGCTACCAGCACAACAATGTTTATTGCAGCATTATTTACCATAGCTAAGATATGGAACCAACCCAGATGCCCCTCAGTAGATGAATGGATCAAGAAAATGTGGTATATATACACAATGGAATTCTATGCCTCCATCAGAAAGAATGACATTTCCCCATTTGTTAGGAAATGGAAAGGTTTGGAAAAAATTATATTAAGTGAAGTAAGCCAGGCCCAAAGAAGCATAGGTCCCATGGTTTCCCTTATTTGCAATATCTAGTATAGGTATGAGTCAAGCAGAAAAGGTCAGATAATGTGATGTTAGGAAAATGAACCCTTAAATATGTATTTTAATGTTTTCGTTTCTTTCATGCATGTGTTTCTAACGCATTTATAAGATTATTTCTTTGTTGCTTTGTATGTCCCTCCCCCACAGTGTAACCCCCGCTTTCACTATATTTGATGTCAGTATAACATGTGGAGGAGATGGGGACAAAAAGTCGTTTAAGGATTCAGGTGGACCTGTTGCAACAATGAGAAGTACAAAATGTCATGTCAAAACCAGCTTTACAATGTCGGTGTAAGGGGGGGAGGGGGGTATAATTGGGTGGGGGGAGGGGGATAAAATTGGGTGGGGGGAGGGGGGAGGCAGGGAAGGGAAGTGAAGGGTAAACAAAGGAGGAGGCTGCAATGCTTGGTAAGAAATGTATGCATTATCCTGCCCATGTAATTGTAGCCCCCCTGTACAGTATGTTCTCAAATAAAATAAAATACAATTAAAAAAAAAATAAAGACAAAAAGGGCGGGTGGCATGGTATGTGAGGAAGAGGAACCAATCACTGTCAAGGTCACACCCTATCATTCACCTGAGCCTTCAAGGGCTGGTTAGGCACTGATCGGCAGGTCAATTGGGCTCTGCCCACTCTACTCTCTCCCAGTGCCATCTTGGCTGCCCATGTGCTCTACAGTAAATTAGGCTCTGCCTACTCAATCCCCTCTCAGCGCCATCTTTGCTGCCCATGTACTCCACAGATTCACCTTTTTTTTGTTTGTTTTAATGGCAGACCCACCTAGCACAGTAATAAACATCAGCCCCACCACAGTTAGAAATGTCTGAAGCAGTTCAATTAATTCCTGGGCACCTGGTGTCTTTTAAATAAGCCAATTCCTTGTACATGCCTTAAGCTAGCACAGGGGTCAAGATGACCTTTGAGCTTTACTGTCAGCTCCCAATGGCTCCCAAGATCATCTCCCCCCCATCTTTGTTTAAAGAAGCGAACCCGCCTGTCTTAGGTTGGGTGGATCGCTTTACCTGTCATCGGGAACTTCTTCAGAGCAAAGCTGAAGGCTCTGTCTTAGGTTGGTCACACTGACACCCCCTCTTACTCGTCTCTGGCTGCGATTCCTCTCGGGGGGGGGGGAATTCATTCATTTGGAGCTTGATAACTGGCTGGCTAAGCTCATAAGAGTTTTGCAGTGCACGTATAATGCAAGGAAGGCATAGAAAAAACCATCAGCAAAAGCATTACCAGGCCAGGAAATGTCACTACTAGTCCTTTAACCTTAGTGAAGGATGGGATAGCAGTCTTTGCCACTTCAGAGTCTGGAGGTGGGGATTGTTCTAATCCAGCTATTTGCCTGTGGGGTTGAACAAGATCTAAACTGGAAGCATAACAAAAGGTGGTTGTTTAACAATAATTATGGATAATGCTGCTATACAAGCAATTAGTAAAAGAACAATAAAAGCAGGTAACATTAAAATAATTAACTCCTACAAAAATATTAAACAGTCCATAGCGTGGTGAACAAAATGAAGGTCAGGCCACCAGGTCGAAGGGACAGCTTCTCTTGTGGTGCTCCTGACGATTTTTGCATTGCCAGCGTTGATCACTGCCCAGGTCACCCGTTGAGGTTGATGCAGAATCTGAAGAGCCATTCACAGGGTTGGGAGAGTCAGGACAGCCAACAGCTGGAGTATCGCCATCTGCAATTGTTAGAGAACACAAGAGCTTCTCAAGGGCTGGTTGCCCTTGGGGATGGTTAGTAATTGTCTTTCTGGCTTTTGTCTTTAAAACGCAAACCTAGGCCATGGCCGTTTTTCTTTCCTTGTTGGTTAGCTTATTCTTGGGCATCCTCCTGTATAGAGGAAATGGGTAAAAACTTAAGGTTCCTGGCAGGGATCCAAATGGGTGTACTCCCCTATGGGAAAAACACATCCAAATCCACTGCTCATAGTAACTAGGGGGTCAGGTCCTCTCCATTGTTGTGTCTCCACCTGACTTTCACTTGGGGCTTAGGGTTTAGTTGTCCCCAGTGCTTCTGAAATCTGGATTTAGTTGCCCCTTTTGAAAAATTTAAAAACAAAGCTATCTGTAACTGTATATGGTGGCTAACTCCCCCTTTTTTGTTTTATAGGCTATCAGAATACAAATTAAAGGCCAGCATTTCCTTATATTGTAATTGTAGGAACAGAAACCCATGACAACAGCCAATTCATTTCCCCTAAAAGACTCTGAAGTTGGGTTAAGGTTAGAGAGGCTGGAATATTCAGCAAAGGCTTAAGGGGGCTGGCCTGAGTCAAGGTAAGGTGGGTCCCGAGGACCATAAAAGGAGCTACCTTTTGAATTTAATAAGGGCTATGGTAAATCCCCCCTTTTTTAATATGGGGAGAACCTGGGTCAGAAGGCCCTCCAGGCAGCTTGGGTCTCGGTGCCCCAGAATCATATCATCCATGTATGCATAGACAAGGGACGTATCTGAACCCAGCACAGGCTCTAAAAGTATGGCCAAGTATGGTTGGCAGAAGGCCGGGCTATTGGCCATACCCTGTGGCAGCACCGTCCATTCAAACCTCCGATCAGGCTGGGAAAAATTAAGAGACGGTATAGAGAAAGCAAACTTCTCGCAGTCATCTGGATGCAGAGGAACAGAAAAAGAAAAACAATCTTTAATATCAATCAAAACCAAAGTATATTCTGAAGGTATAGCAGGAGTCCAGGGCATGCTTCTTAGGGGCGTTCCTACTAGCTCCATCCTTTCATTTACCTTATGTAGGTCTTGGAGCATATGCCAAGCCCCGGAGGCTTTTTGAATAACAAATACGGGTATGTTCCAAGGACTTACAGAAGGGCGGATATGCCCAAGGCTTTATCTGTTCCTCCACCAGAAGGTGGAGGGCTTCAAGTTTAGGTTTGGTCAATGGCCACTGCTCCACCCAGATTGGGCTTCCCGGCTTCCACCTAATGGGAGGTACTTGGGGGGCAGTGGCCTTTAGGATTGGGGGTGCACCCGAAAGGGTCCCCTATGTTCTTCTCTGTAATTATGAAAGTTAAAAAAATCCCTTTCCTTAACTCCCTCTACATCCTGTTTATGCCTTTGTGCTTCCTCCCCATCCAGGATATCATCATAGGATGCTTGATGGTCTGTAGTGACCACGGCATCCATTTGTCTTAGTATAGCTTGCCCTAGTAAATTGGCAGTGAGGTTCTTTGCCACTAAAGGGTGTATCTTTCCCTGTTCTCTATCTGGGCTAGTCCATGTCATAAGGGCAACCGTCTCTTTGGTCTGGGAATTGCCCTGTACCCCCAATATCGGGGGCCCAGGTGCAAGCTTCCAATCCAAGGGCACTTCCTCCTCCCTGAGTATGGTTCGGTCTGCCCCACTGTCAATTAAGCAGTGAAACCTCTTTGTGCCTATGAGAATACTCATTTTAGGGCAGAGTCGGTCCACCAGGGGGATGGTCCAATGGAACTGGGCTGCCCTGCCATGAGGCTGCCTGGGCTTCACAGCAGAGGAAGTTCCTCCTTGAATTAATGGGGCTAGAGAATACCCCTCCCTAAGTTTAAAGACTTCCCATCTAAATCAAACTTGTATCCTTCCATGTCCCTGGGGCAGGGTGTAGGGGGCAGTTTGCCCTCAGGCTGGTTGGCAGGGGATTGTTGTAAACAGTCCCTCTTAAAGTGCCCCTTTGCCCGCATTTAAAACAAGTCCCTCTCCTCGATAGTCTCAGAATTCCTTGGCCCTGGGCTGCCAGCACCTGAGTAATAGCCTCAGTCATTGCAGAAGTCTGAGCCTGTAAAGCTAAAGCTAGTGATTGGGACTGGTGCTGTTGCGTTCCCACATCCTGTGGGGCCACCACCCATCTGCTCAGGTAACTCTCTCTCAATCCTGCGCAGGCCATGCGGTGGTTTGCATTCATCCCTTCCCAGACCAGGAGCTTTACAAACTGATCTCAGAGGTTCCCTGCCAGTAGCTTGCATGAAAAGTCTGTTGGACTCGGTCTATGAAATCAGGTAGAGATTCACCCGGTTTTTGTCTCACTCCTACTATGGGGGACTCAGTAGGTCCATCATCTAGCTTGTACTACGCGGCAAGTCCTGCTGCCTCACCTGGTCAAGCTACAGGCCAGGTATTGCGGCCTGTTGGACACCGGTGAAGTACCCTTCCCCCGTCACTGCTAGCATGGCATAACTAATGGGTATCGCGGGTTGAGCCTGCCTATTACTCTCTGCTCGCACTCTGCATTCTTCCTTAAAAAAGCACACCATTTAATAAACTGAGCACTAGTGAGAACGGCTTTGGCCACATCCATCCAGTCCTTAGGGACACACGGGTGATATGCAATGTCTTGTAATAGGGTCTGGGCCCAGGGAGAATTTGGGCCATCCTCCGCCACCACCTTGCGGAGCTCTTTAAGATCCTTAGCTTCCCATGGATACCATTCCAAGGGCCTGTTAGCTCCTGGTGCCAGGTTGACCAGATATGCTTGGGGAAGTGAATCCTGTGGCCGAGAGTCTGGGCTCTTGAGTGGCCCTTCCTTTCCAGAGGAGGTCTCCGAGTAGGTTACTTTCCCGGCCCTCGGCCCCTCCAATGAAGGTTGGTAGGGGTCTGGGTCTTCCAAGTCCCTCTCGCAGGTCTCATAGGGCACCATACCTCCTCTCCAAATGGGGGAATAGGGAGGGGGCCTAGGATTGTCATTATCAGCTGGGTCAGAGGTGGTAATTTTTACCCTCGTTTTGACTTCTACTGTGCACGTTTCAGTGCGTTCTCAATCGGATTTGACCCTTTCCTTTTCCTTCTCATTTCCCAAGTCCTCCTGTACTCCTTCTAGGCCTAATGTTGCTTCCTCCTCCTTCTTCTGTGATATAGCATTACCCATATTTAGGGTTTCACTTACCCCGAGAGACCACTTAGCCTCAGCCGGTATCTTTTCCTTTCGTGCCCCACATTGGGCACCAGATGTTGGGTCTTCGTCCGTCCCACAAAAGACGGACGGGGTCCGAGGAAAGGAAAGGTGAGTGCGGCGCTCACCCATTCCCCAGCTTCCCTCTGCCTGGGAGACAATCAGACACAGTGGGGAGCCAAATCCAGCAGGTAAAAACTCGTTTATTAACAGAGAGCAGCCCCTTTTAAAGACAAAAAGGGCCGGTGGCATGGTAAGGGAGGAAGAGGAACCAATCACTGTCAAGGTCACACCCTATCATTCACCTGAGCATTCATGGGCTGGTTAGGCACTGATCGGCAGGTCAATTGGGCTCTGCCCACTCAATCCCCTCTCAGCGCCATCTTTGCTGCCCATGTGCTCCACAGTACCTGACTGCCACCATCCATTCATAGTCTCCTAGATCCAGTGCTGGGCTACCTACACTCCATCCTCCTTTTTGTGAGTTGGAAGCAGACCTGTGTGGGTTTGATTCTTCAACTGCCTACCTACCTTTGAGCATTGTTCTGGCTCAGTCTGATGCCGGCTTCCTTCTTATCTACAGCAATGACTTCACGCTGTCAAAGAACAAATGTCCCCCAGGAGGTGTCGCACCTGGGGTCTTTCCTCGGCACACTGACTCTACTCCCTGAAATGACACACTGCAGCAACGTGAAGTAGACATAGAGTGAATTCAGTTTGTTATAATCAGGGTCTGGCCAGATAGGTGGCAGTGAGGATCAGAGGCTCAGGATAGTGCTGTGCATTTGGACAATGCGATGCCTCCTCATCCACTTTCCTTTAACTGTCTTAGCAGAGGGTAGTGGGGAAAGACTCACGAGACAGACTGACAATGAGTAACCATCACGGTCTATCCAGGGCATAGAGGGGCTTACCTAAGGGAGCTAGTTCCACAATCCAAGTGGGAATGATCCTGACACAGCCTACCTCCAGAATGAGAAGGTCACCTTGGGTCCCAGCCACATGGGGACGCTGAGCCAACTCCCCCAGGACAAATTCAACAAGTTACTGAGAGAGAGAGACAGAGTCAGAGACAGAGAAAGAAAGAGAGAGAGAGAGAGAGAGAGAGAGAGAGAGAATTACACTTAAGCAGGATGCTGGTGGCACAGGCCTACAATGGTAACTACACATTGAGATATGAGGATCATGGTTCATAGCCAGCCGAGGCAGGAATGTCTGTAAGACGCTTATCTCCAAAGAACCACCAGAAAACCAGAAGTGGTGTTATAGCTCAAGTGGTAGAGCCCTAAACTTGATCTGAGCAGCTTGTGGACAGTGCCCAGGCCCAGAGTTCAAGCCCCACGACTGACAATAAGTGGACTTCCCACCACAAGAAATGGACTGAATAGCACTCATTGTCCTAGGGAGCATGGCCGAGAAGTCAGGCCAACCTCCCTTTCTCCTGGGGGTCATGAGTAGGTCACCCAGCTTTTCCGTGCCTCATTTGCCCCAGCTACAAAGCTGAACAATAAAGGATCCCCATCCTCATGAGGATAGGGTAAGGATGAAAGAGAGCCATGTTTTGTTTCATAATCCCATACCTGTAGCATGATAAATAACAGGCACCTTCTGAGTCCTTTCCAGGTATCTTCTTGTTATATGCTCACAGAATTGCCAAGAAACTTATCTGATGACCGTTGCCTCTATGCCTGGCCCTGCCCCAGATTTCCCCTTGTATTGATCCCTTGTTTCCTCACAACTGTCCTGTGAGGAGACTGGGGACCAATGGTTCCAGGCTGAACCCAGAGCTTCAACTGTGGTCAAAAATCGGCTGCTGTGGACTAAGAGTTTGGGACAGTAATCTAAACCGATGACTGAGCATGGCGCTACATATCTACCATCCCAACTACAGAGGACAAGGCATGGTGACACCTGCCTATCATAGGAGTACCATGATCCAGACAAGCCTGAACATATATGGAGTCTCTATCTCAGAAATGCCCTAGACAGAAAGGCTTGGCTCCCATGGAACAAGACCTGATTGGAAAGCCTAAGCTCTTGAGTTCAAACCCTAATATACTACAAAGAATCTGAGGCTCATGCCTATACTGCTACCTACTCAGGATGCTGAGATCTGAAGATCACAGGTCAAGATTTAAAGTAAGGTTGGCCTTGTCCATCAGACGTCATGATGAGATGCCCCAGAGTTTGACCCATGCCAATAAGGTCCATACTAACAGGGCTCACAGCCTTAATAAGTGCTAACCACGCTCTCTGTCTCCCTGGGGAGCCAACCCCTAAGGGCCCCACCCCCAGGCCCTCCCGTGCTCCCTCTGCCACCAACCAGGCCCAAGAGAGTAGACAGTTCCAGATCACAAAGATCCCTTGTTCTTATAATTAAAGGTGCTGAGTCCCCTTCAAACGTCTTACCATTCCAAGCCCCCAGACCTCAGCCACAAAGTCCATGCACCCCTCCCCCAAAGACAGCGGTTAGAAGTTACCAAAGGGTCCAGCACTCCTTGTAACAACCAACTTCTACACACACACACACACACACACACACACACACACACACACACACACACACACACACACACACACACACACAGAGCCATCACGGGTGGCTCCTCTCTGTCATCCTAGTTATTCAGGAGGCTGAGATCTGAGGATCACTGTACAAATCCAGACACTCAGGAAAGTTTGTGAAGCTCCTATCTACACTGAACCACCAAATAGCCACAAGTGGAGCTGTGACTCAAGTGTCAGAGCTCTAGTTTTGAGCAAGATATCTCAGGGACAGCACCTAGGCCTTGAGTTCTACCTCCAAACACACACAATCACAGACACAGACAATCAGACAGACAGACAGACAGACAGACACACACACACACACACACACACACACACACACACACACACACACAGGATAGCCCAAGGATTTAGCAGACCCTGAGAACAGAAACATGAACTCCCTCAATTAGGATCAGATTCCACCCACTAGAAGGTGGCAGTACCAACATCAGACCCACTGTAGACAAAACCTTGAGCCTCACATATATCTGGAATGTCTCATAGACCAGTATGGTATTTCCTATCATGCACACTGCTATGTGTAAAACTTAGTCACCTCTTTTTTGTTGTTGTTCAAGGTGTTTGAAATCTGGGCCAAGGTGTTGTCCCTCAGCAATTCAGCTGAAGGTGAGCACACTCCCACTTGAGCCAAAGCAACACTTCCTGTTCTCTAGTGGTCTATCATCAAGTCTCACAGACTATTCTGCCCAAGCTGACTTGTAACGACGATCCTCATATCTCAGCCTTCTGTGTAGCTAGGATGAGAGTTGTGAGCCACGGGTGGCTTCTGGTTTCAGCCACCTTTATATACACAGAGGAAACCCATCTCATCAGTCCAAAAACTTATTGCAACCCTTCACTTCAGATTTTGATACTCAGCATCCAAATCTATCCTTCAATGGAGAAAATAAATACAAAACAATCACACCTGCACCCCTTCGCCCACTCCCTGCCTGTCACAGGACATGTCCTCTTGAAGATGTGGCTTCCAACTGGGGCAAACTTGGGGAGTTCTTACAAATATCTTTACAGTGAGGCCAGCACTTGGTCTCCCAAACACAGCACCCTCCCCACACCCCCACACCTCCACCATCATTTGCAGGCAAAGATGTCTTACTTTCTTTCTTTTTTATGTTGTGGAGCTTGAACTCTGGGACTGGGTGTTGTCCCTGAGCATTTCAGCTTAAGGCAAGCACTCAATTGCTTGAGCCACAGCACAACTTCTGGTTTTCTGGCAATTCCTTTTAGGTAAGAGTCTCAGGGTCTTTCCTGATCAGGCTAGCTTTGACCTGTGATCCTCAGATCTCACGTCCTGAGTACCTAGGATAACAGCCATGAGCTACTGGCACCCAGCCAAACAAACTTCCTTTCTGTCATCCTCTCCCCCCAGGAGACTGAAATCTGAGGACTGCAGTTGGATTCCACTTAGCAGCAAGGCCCGTGAGAACTCTTTATCTCCAATTAAACACCCCAATAAGCTGGAAGTGGAGCTGTGATTCAAATGGTAGAGTGCTATCTTGGAGCAAAGAAGATAAGATCCATGCCCTAGTTTCAAGCTTTTTCTAGCATAGACCCACCCAAGAAAGGGAAGCAAGTGGGCACACGGGAGCTCAAAGCTAACACATAATACTCAGGACTCCCAGAACAGACCCCATCCAGCTCTGATTCTCTAGATTCTATGTCCTACACCATGGCAGTCTTAGATGGCACTGACCATGCACCAAGTTGGGACATTCAAGTACAATCTCATCCTGAAGATCCCCTGACCTTATCACTCAGGATCTCTTGCTGTCCTGCCTGAAAACTAGGCAGTGAGGTAAGATCTAATTATCCACCACATGATATGGGAACCAAAGGAATTCCTGGTCAAGGGAGGGAGACTGGGGGGATCTAGTTCCCTCTTTGGGAGTTGAAAAGGGCTGCTCTATCCCAGAAATTTTCCTATGTTGTGTGTATTATCAAAGAAACAACCCTGCTCAGACCACAGTGCCACTGATTTTTCCACCAGCCTCTACCCAGCTCTGCCCCACCTTCAGCCTGCCCTCTCTGAATCCCAGATCTGCCATCTATACTAAAGAGTGAGCCAGCCGGAGACGCACTTCCTGCCCTTATTCCCAGGCTGTCCTGTGTCAGCGGCATGCTTACCTCAGTCTTTGGTGAAAGAATGAACACCAGGAGTGGTATCGTCAGATTGAGCCCTGGAAATTCCTAGTCCCTAAGGGTGTACTGCACAGGCATCCTGCAGTGAATGGCAGCCAGGTTGTCAATGATGAACCCAAGGTGCCAGGACTTTTAATAGCAGTGTGGCTGGATCAAAGGCTGGCAGTCTATGTTGTCAGGCGAGGTCATGGCTCCAAAGGCCTGACACACGTGACCCAGGATCATTCTTCCTCTTCAAATTCCTACTTATACCTTGATCCCCCCCTTGAAACTCTCTCACTCCAATTCCTCCCTAGCCCTTGGAAACTTTCTTTTTATCTGACCAGAAAATAAACTCAAAGAGGATGGGCATAATTGATACCTGTTGACCCCCTCTGAGCCCTAGGTTCTACCCGAGGCTAGTTCCCTATATTGTCAGTGGCCACACATGTCGTGGATGGCATGAAGTTTCTGAGGGGTCCGTGGCTTGGTCCTCCATACTGGCTTTAGGCTCTGAAACTGTCCCCACATAGATTGTGAATAATTGGCTCCCTTGATCCAGAGACTCCAAACCATGGCTTGCATGTTCTCCCTTCTTTCTTCCTTTCCTTTTTTTCTCCCTCTGTCCTTCCCTCCTTTCTCTCTTTACTTTCTTTGTGTCAGTTCTGGGCCTTGTACTCAGAGCCTAGGTGCTGTCCCTAAGCCTTTTTACTCAAGGCTAGCAGTCTATGGCTTGAGCCACACATCCATTTCTGGTGTTTTGTTTTTGGTAGTTAATTGAAGACAAGGTCTTACAGGCTTTCCTGCCCGGGCCAAAAGCCTCAATCCTCTGATCTCAGCCTCCTCAGTAACTAGGATGACAGGCTTGAAGCACTGGCATCCAGATCAATCCAAGGTTTCTTCATGGGCTGTGGAACCAGTCCTGGAACTTTTCGTTGTCTATGACCCCCAGAGCCTCGTGCACACTGTAATGGTTTGTTGGTTAAATAAATGAGCAACTGTCTATGACAATACTACAGAAAATCCCATCTGATTCAGGTAAGAATCCTCTGTGGGGGAGTGGGGAGGAAGCCTGTGTAGCTCTCCCACAGTTCTCCCTCCTCCCTCTTACCCACTCCTGGTGCCACAACACTTAACTGTTTTGGCTCTGAGGGTGTGAGCCACTATGTACTTGCTACATTCCAAAGCCTCTGGGATGCCTGTCTTCTCAACGATCTCTGTCCAGCAGCTGACCAGCTCTGTGGCACTCAATTCACCATGGAGGTGTGAATGAGTTTGCTGTGAGCTGAATGGCTGGCTCAAGGGGACTCCTGTCCTCTCCCTGGGGCCAGCCAGGATTGTCCACCACATGTGGCTCTAAATTTCATGTTGTAGATGAAGGATTCTTGAGGTAGCCTAGGTTCTCTGAATCTCCCAGATTCCAGTACAGGTGCTGGGAATCACCTCTACTCATTGCTGGCAGGCTGGGGATGGTGAGGTCACAATGTCTGCTCCCCACAATGTCCTCAATTGGGGTCATCACCCTAGAGAGATGCCACAGCTGCCAGAGAAAGGCAGTCAAGGCACAACGTTCAAAGCAGGAGACAATCTGGCTTGGGAACTCTGCGTGTGCAGCTTTGAACATCATTGTTTGATGGCTGAAATCATCCATCTAATTTGATCCATAATCCCAGATATTAGTGGAAATTGCCAGCTTAACAAAAAAAAAAAACCTGGAAAATGTGGTATTTAATTTGTTCCGATCAAACTTAAAGGGTTCCAAAATCAGTTGTCCCCTTTTCCTTCCAGACTGCCTATAACAGGTTACAGAAACTGGCATTCAGCCAGCCCTAGCTAACTGCCACCTCCTGATACCGAGCGGGCTCCAGCAGGAGAAATGGAGTTGCCTACCACTGCCCAGCTGGAAACAGCCCAGACGGGACACAGACTGGATTCTGCAGGACTCCAGGGAGGATTGACACTGAGCACTGCCCCAGGAGGGTGTCCTCACCACCAGTGGGGGCCCGCAACCCTGTGCCAGAATGCCCACAGAGACCGTTAATGCCATAGATATGGTTCCCCTCTCATCCACTGTCATGGTGAACCATCTGCCATGTCACACCATACGCCAGTCCCCAAAACCTCATAGTTTCACAGCCCCTGCCTTATCATTTCCCTCATCTCGTTCCCTAATTATGTTGGGGAAACACATTCCAAACCCTTGAATTACCTCCAACTAAACACACAAGAGCAGAGTGTCTGGCTTGAAGAATGTGGCTGTGATCTCATTCACCTTATGAAACTTCTGGCTGGGGATAGAAGGACAGGCGTCCACTCCAGTCCAGGGTTCACACAGTTCTTCTAGAGGAGGCCCACTCTGGCCCAGCAGCTACTGTGGGCTACAGGAAAGGGGGAAGAGAGAGGTGGAAAGAGGAGGAAAGTAATGTCTACTGAAATCTTCCATAAAGGAGCCATGAAACTGTGAAGGAGAAAACAAAAATTGTGGTTGGGCTTGTACTTGGTATTGATGAAGAACAACAACAAATACACACACACACAGAGACATAAAATGTTTTTGCTGTTTTTAGACATGGTGACTTAAATATATTTTCATTGTTCTCATCTCCCTGCTCTCCCAACACACACACACACACACACACACACACACACACACACACACACACACACACCCCTCCAGAATGGTGACAGATGACACTTCCATGCAACACCTGCAATTTGCAAACTGATCACTCACCTGAGGACAGTCAGGCTGTACAAGGAGAAAGATTCTCTCTCTCTCTCTCATTCTCTCTCTCTCTCTCTTCCTCTCTCTTTCTCTCTCTCTCTCTCCCTCTCACACACACACACGCGCACGCACGCACGCACACACACACACACACACACACACACACACACACACACACACACACACAGACTCAGAGTAGTACCTCTCCTAAGTTTGTTGATTCCTCATCAGAGCACGCGGGTTCCCATTCTCTGTTCCCTTGTCAGAACCAAGGGCTCCCACACAAGGGGAGCACCACTCTAATGACACAGCACGACCCTGCCTCTCCCCTTCTCCAGTGCCAGACCCTTCCCCTTGGGAACAACCAGCCTTAACTCCTCATTAACCAAAACCCTACGCCAGGATGCTGGGTGAAGGAATCCCCAGACAGGTGGATCCTCACAGCAGGACTGAAACAAGCAGTGGGTCATGGGGTCCCAAGGGGGTGTCTTACCCAGGGTGGGGGCGGTGTTGAGGAAATGGATGGGGTCCTAAAGGCTACATACATGCACAGACTCGTACTTCCAGCCTAGATACTTCTGGGCAACTGGGCAGATTCTTGGGAAGGACAAGGAGAGCAGATGAACAGGGAACACCGGCAGACGCTGGCAGAGCTGGGAAATGTGATCACCCTGTGAGTACTGTTGACAGCTGGGATGGGGGGATAGGCCAGGTATATGTGTGTCTGAGGGAATGTGTTCCTCCCATATATTCACCTATTATCTGACCCCCAGTGCCCTCACCTCCCTAGTGGGCTTTTCTGGGACCCTCCTCAGATGAAAGGGTGACTGAGCACTCATAGCTCACATAGCAAGGGAGGCCTATCTTCTGCATCCAACATCCCCCACTCCCAGCAAAAAAGGAAAAGACCCAATAAGGCAGGTGCAGAGGTGATGTTCCCTACCTCTGACTAAAGCCACCAGGTTCCCACCAGGGAGAGGAAGGGTGCAGATGTGGGACTGTGTGGCTCCCACTGCTCCAGCCAGGGGCTCAGTGGTGACCCCTTTTCACCCATTCTTGCATCTCCCCATTTCCAGGGATACTGGCCACTAGGGATGGGGGTGAGTTCCCAGAGTCAACACCCACTCTGCAACCCCCCACTCCTGGGGCGCATTTGTGGCAGAGTCAGGGCTGGCCTGCTTGGTGCTGGGGAGGCGTGGTTGGGACACAAGAGGGAAGGCGGGATTTGCGGGGGGGGGAGTGGGAGTGGTAGGGGGAGGTCACAAGGTACTGACCTGCGATCAGCCACTTACTTGTGCTGCTGGGAGAATCTGTAAGCTGTGGTTCTGTGTGCAGCGTGCAGCAATGGTGTGAGGGATGAGCCTGATGTGCTGGCTTTTTGTGCTCTGTACTCCTGGCCCAGACCAAAGGTCCCAAAGCAGCAGAGGTTTTGAGGCCGCCATCCCTGGTGTATGTGCCTGCTCTTCTATCTGCTCTCTTTCTGCCCCCACTTTTCTTCAGGACTGCCCCGCCACTGTTGCACAAGTGCTGCAGTCCATGTGTGCCCCTGGCTGCAGCAGATATGTGCCCCCTCAGCCACGCCCTATCCTCCCCTGGGTCATGTCTCCTCCCTCCCTCAGCCACGCCTCCATCCCTGGCTTTGTGCTGTCCTGATTCTGCCCTAAGTGTACCAGGCCATGGCAGAAGCAGCCTCACCTCAGGTCAGGGCTTCCCCCCAACCCCAGCAGCTGCCCGGGGCGGGGGATCGAATCCCCACTCAGCCCAACCAAGGACTCTTCTCCATCCACCCCACACACCAAGCTGTTGCACGGTGTCTCTGTATGTTTGTGTGTGTGTGTGTGTGTGTGTGTGTGTGTGTTTGTGATTTTTGGGGATACCAACCTTGCAAGGACTCAGAACGATTTTAAAAAATAGCACAAATAATCCTGTGTAATGGACTCAGCACAATAGCAACCTTTGGAATCCTCATGGTAATCTAATGACTAGTAAGATAAGACATGCCATTTTAACATCACTAAACGTACATATCATAGTATTATGACATCATATGACATAGTGACATTATAGACATATTGTGAATGCCTATTCTGTGATTTCATTCTATTTCAAGTGAGCAATATTGGTGGATTTCAGAAATCCATTGTGACCTCAAAGCCATTGTGATGTGAAAATCGCTTTGTAACATCACAGTGCCATTGTGATAGTAACATGTTGTGACATCACAAACTGGTCCTGTCCATTGTGACCTCATCACCAAGGTGACATCACAAAGCCATTATGATAACACATTGCTGTTGTGACATTACAATCACCTTGAGACCTCCCAAACCCATTATGACATCTTTAGCACCTTTGAAAAAACACATGGCCTTTGTGACATGACAGTCCCTTTGTGTACCCATATCCTCATTGTGAAATGTCTATTGAGATCAGATATGCCAAAGAAATATCACAAAGTATTTACAATATTATCATAGGTGTGACATCACATTGTCATTGTGACAAAATCAGCTCATTGTGACATCACAAATCTGTAATGACATCATACCACTATGACATCACATTGTCATTGTGACATCATATATACATTATGAATGCCTATTAGGTGATTTCATTAAATTTCAAATGTGGCATGTGGATTCATGTCAAAAACACATTTTGACTTCATAACCATTGTGACATCACAATCCCTTTGTGATGTAACATTGAAATTGTGATATCTCTAAACAACTGTGACAACTCAAACATGTCCTGTCCTCAAAAGTTTTGTGAGATGTTGGCACTGTGTTATGTTAGGCCCATTGAGAGTTCAATCTATTTTGACCTCAAATTATTTCAGGAATGATATGAAAAATTAGAAATAAACTTTGACATCATGAGCATAGTGACATCACACTTCTAGATGTAATGAACATTGTGTCATATTGTCACATTACAAATCTGTTTTGACTTCATTAAATTTGTGTAAACAAATGCTTTGGAATCCTCACAAGCCCATTCTAAATTTATATACTCTTTTGAGTTAATGACAATTGAGGTCTGGAATGCCATTGTCACATCATCAATCTACTGCGACATCACAAAACAATTTTCAACTCATCACTACTATAGCATCAACAATTAATTATAATTTGACATCATATTGCAATTGTGATATTACTGTACCATCATGCTTTCACAAACCTATTATGACGTAATCAGATCTTAGAAAATGCATGGCCTTTGGGACATCAAGCTCCTTCTGTGAACTTGTATCATTGGGAACTTGTAGCAATTGAAATTTGAAACAATATGTGATATTACAAACTAGTTTTGACATTATTAACCCATTTCTATATCATTAATATTTTGACAACCAAAACCTGTTAGGAACTTTAACACTTTTGACAAAAAACATGGCGTTTGTGTCATCACAGTTCATTTGTATATGTCATGGTGACTTCATTCTCATGTCCTCACTGTAAACTAATAGCAATTAATATCTGACATACCATTGTGACATCACAAACCATTTGTGCCATCATCACCAGTGTGATATCAATCATTATGACACCATCAGCACATTGTGACATCAACAAGCTACAGTGACCTCATAGCATTATGACATCACATTCCCATTTTGTTGTCTTAGACACATTGTGAATGTATATCCTGTGATTTCATTCTATTTAAAATGTGGCATGTCAGTTGATATCAGTAACACATTGTGACCTCATAACCATTGTAACATTATAAACCCTGTGTGACGTCATAACTGGTGTAACATCACATTGTTGTTATGACATCTTTAGCTTATGGTGACATCACAAAATAGCAATGACATTATAACATTTGCCATTATGTCATTGTGATATCATAGTCACATTATGAATGCCTAATCTGTGATTTCATTTTATTTGAAATGAGGCATGTGAGTTGATATCAGAAACTCATTCTGATTTCACAACCATTGTCACATCAAAATCCCTTTGTGACATTAATTTGACAATATGACATCACAATGGAAATGTGATGGAACTAAGACATCATGATATCAAAATGGTCATGAACACACAATGGGTTTCTGATAACCGACATGCCACATTAAAAATAGAATCAATAACATAATAGGCAAACACAACGTGTCTATGACATCAGAATAACAATGTGATGTGGCAGTGCTATGATGTCATTGTAGTTTACATGTCAAAATGAGCTGATGGTGTCATAATGACAACATGATGTCACAATTATGATGTCAGAAAGGATTTGTTATGTTTCCTTGGTATGTTTGATGTCAGTTGTCATTTGTTCCCCATGAAGTTATGGATACAAAAAAGGTTCTGTGATGTCACAGAGGCCATGTGTGTTTTCAAAGGTGGTTATAAGTCATAATAGTTTTGGAATGGCACAATGTGATCCATAATGTCACAATGGAATGAGATGTCCTTTTGGGTTTTGATGTCACCGTGGTGATGAGGTCACAATGGCTTTGTGATGTCAGAGTTTGTTTGTAATATCAGAATGACCCAATTTCAATTACTCATAATTCAATATGAGAATACCATTTGATAGAAGAAGCTTCATAGTGTGAGGTCATACTATGTAAAAACCCAACGGGACAGTGATTTCACAATGACAATGTGACGTCTCAACATCATGTTATAATTATGTTCTGATGTCACAATTCGTGATGCCATACTGATGAGGAGGTCATAACTTGGTCATAACTTGTGTGAAATGCTGCCATTAGGATATTTTGGCTTTTAGTAAGCTTATAATCTGTTTTGAAACATAATAATTCAGGTATGACATATGATATCAGAAATTGACTCTGACATCATGAACATTGTGACATCATGAACATTGTGACATCACATTGATAGACATCAAGATCATAGTGGCACAATATGAACTCACAAATCTGTTAGGACTTCATCATATTTGTGAAACACATGACTTTAGAGACAACACAGTCCCTTTGTGAACTCATATCTTCATTGTGAATTAATGACATTTGAGATCTGGCATGCCATTGTGACATTTCCAACCAATTGTGACAGCACAAACCTATTATACTAGAAACACATTGTGATCTAATAGCCATTGTGACAGCACAATCCCTTTGTGATCCCACACTTTCATAGTGATAATACTAACCCACTGTGAAATTCCAATCCTCTCAAGCCCAATCCAGGTATGAAATGTGATACTCGAATCCAGTGTGACATCTAGATCATGGTGACATCACACTGATAGATGTCATGAGCATTTTGTCATATTCTGACAACACACACCTGTTAGGACTTCATCACTTTTGTGAAAATACATGCCTTAGGAGACATCAGATTCCCTTTGTGAGCTCATGTACTTATTGTGAGTTAATGAAAATTGAAATTAAATGTGTCATTTTGATATCACCAAGCCATTGTGACATCGACATCACACACTTCTTAAGTCATCAGTGTGGCATCACAAATTATGATATCAAAACATTATTAAGTCATCATATTGCAACATCACATTGCCATTATGATATCACTATCCCATTGTGTTTTCAAAAAACTAGTATGTCTTCATAGCATTTTAGAAAATTCATGGTCATTTATACATGTCTTCTTCTGTGAACTCATATCCTCATTGGACATGTGAAACTGGACATGTGATTATGAGGTGTGACTTCACAAAACTATTTGATATCATCACCAATGTGTCATCACAAAACTATTGTGAGCTTTCATTGCCATTTGACATCACTATCACATTGTGACATTGCAAACCTATTAGGAACTCTTATCACCTTTGAAAAAACACATGCCCTTTGTGACAACACAGTCCCTTTGTGGAACTATACCCTCATTATGAACTGACAATTGATATCAGACATGCCAATTTAATATCATGAACCCTTTGTGACATCACCAGAGTGACATAACATTTTCATTATGACAGCATCAACTACTTTTGACATGACAAAACTACAAGGACAAGATAGCATTATGAGATCACATTTTCATTGTGAAGTTATAAAAAGATTGTGAATGCCTGTTTTTAACTTTTTTTTGTCGGTCGTGGGGCTTGAACTCTGGGCTTAGGCGTTGTCCCTGCTCTTCAGCTCAAGGCGAGTGCTCTGTCACTTGAGTCTGAGAGCCACTTCCGGTTTTCTAATGGTTTATATTGGGAATAAGATTCTCATAGACTTTCTAGCCTAAGCTGGCTTTGAACCGCGAACCTCAGATCTCAGCCTCTGGAGTAGCAAGGATTACAGGCGTGAGGCACCGGCGCCCAGCTTTTTCATTTTATTTCAAATTTGACATGCATGTTAATATCAGAAACATAATGTGAACTCATAACCATTGTAACATCATAAATTAGCAATGACATCAAATTGTCATTATGACACCATCAGCTCATTGTGACATAACCAAACGACAATGGCATCACAGCAATATAAATCACAGTGACATTGTTACATCATAGACTTAACAGTGTGAAGGCCTATTCTGTGAATTCATTCTATATCAGAAACCGATTTTGACCATATAACCATTGTGATATCACAATCCTTTGTAACATCACATTGTCATTGTGATATCATCAACCTGCTGTGCCATCACAAACCAGTCCTGTCCTTATAAGTTTTGTGACAAACTGCCATTGCCATATATTAGGCCCTTTCTGAGCTCATAATCTGTTTTCAATCTGATATTTCTGGTATGACAGGTGATATCGGAAATTCCTGGTGACATCAAACTGCCAGATGTCATGACCATTTTGTCATATTGTGACCTCATATTTCTAACAAAACATGCCTTTGGAGACATTACAGTCCCTTTTTGAACTCATATATTCATTGCCAATTAATGACAGTTGAGATCTCCCATTCCATTCTGACATCGTGAACCCATTGTGACATCACAAACTTATTGTGACCTCATCATGAGAATAGCATCAACAACTAATTGTTTTATCAAATCATTATTTTGACATGATATTGTGGTATTGCTGTTGTGATATCACTCTCCCATTTTGTTTTTACAAACCTGTTATGGCCTCATCAGATCTTAGAAAATTCATGGACTTTGAGATTCAAGCTCCTTCTGTGTACTCATGTACATATGACCTCAAAGGCAAGGAGAAAATCCATCGAGTCACATTTAATATAATAAACCATTTTTCACTAGAAAGGGGACTGTGATTAACTTGTCCAGGACTTGATACCCAGGTTCAAGTGCAGCCTTGATCACCAAACCTCAGACCTCCAATGGGCAGCTCCACCCTTTCTTAATTGTTCTGCAAAACACCAACCACAAAATTATGATCTCCAAAGCTCCAAAGCTCAATGGGCAAGGCTTTTTTCTTTTCCATTCTTCCCTCCTTTTCTAGAGACCTGTCATTCCTTCCTCGTCTTTACCTTTTTCCCTTCCACCACTTCCTTCTTCTCTTCAGGCCTCTCCTCTCCACAGGCCTGCCCTACTCGGCCCCAGTGACCAATTGCCAACCTTCTGCTCTCCCTCAGCTTCCACCCTTCTCAGGTTTTTCCTTTCCTGCTGTCTCACAACTTTCTCCCATCCAGGTAACTCCCATTTTTATCTCCCCTTAAATGCCCTGAAAATGCAACTTATATATAGGTTGTACCCCTCCTCCCTCCAACGGATCTCAAGACTAACAGTTTTCAGCCATCACTTCCAAAACTGCCCAATGCTCAATCACTTCTTGACAGCTCACCGTGTGAGGCTTGACACCTCCACCTTTGGCAGCATTCCCCACACTCTCCGGTTGGCCAAGCCAAGAATTTACAATGAATATCGGCTCCCACCGATAATTCTGGCCCCACTGGTTATTATAGTATCCTCATAGTGAATTAGAAGAAATTGAAATTGTCTATATCACTGTTATATTACAAACTTGATGAGACATCTTTAACTCTTTGTGACCTCATCACCTCGGAAACATCACAAACTCTTTGTGTTATCACATTGCCATTGTACCAACATGATCACATTGTGAAATCCCAAAACTATTATGACTTCAGAAGCTTTGAAAGAAAGCATGGCCTTTGTGACATGACAGACCTTTTGTATACTCCTATCCTCATGTTGAGCTAATGACAATTGAGATCAGGCATGCCATTTAACATCGCAAAACCTTTGTGACATAATCACCAGTGTAACATCACATTGTCATTATGATAACATCAGCCCATCATGACATCATAAAACAACAATAACATCAAATCACATGTAATTGTGATGTCACAGATACATTGGAATGCCTATTCTGTGATCTCATTCTATTTCAAATATTGCTGGTGGGTTGATATCAGAAATACATTGTGACCACATAAGCATTATAATATCACAATACCTTGATGACACCACATTGCCATTATTATATCACTAATGCACTGTGACATCACAAAACAGTCTTATCCTCATAAATTTTTTGACATGCTGCCAGTGTGATCTCTTTGGCCTCCCTGAGTTCATAAATTGTTTAACTCATAATTCTTCAGGCATGACATGTGATATCAAAAATCCACTGTGATATGATGACCACTGTGACATCACACTGCCAGATTTCTTGACACTGAGTCACATGAGGACAACACAAACATATTAAGACGCATTACACTTGTGCCAACGTATGCCTTTGGATACATGATTATCCATTGTGAACTTATATAGTCATTGTCAATTAGAGATCTGGCATGAGATTGTGACATCACCAACCCATTGTCAAATCACAAACCTATGTGACCTCATCACCTGTATGGCATCACCATTTGTAACTTCAAAACCATACTATCTCATGTAATGGTAGCATCACATTGCCAATGGGATATCTCTGTCTCATTGCATTTTCACCAGCCTATTATGTCCTCATATTTTACAAAATTCATGGCCTTTCTGACTTCTAGCTCCTTATGTGAACTCGTATCTTCATTGTGATCTAATAGAATGAAATTGGACATGTAATGGTGATATTACACATTCATTGTGACATCACTGTCCAAGTGTGACCTTATCATCACTTGACATTACAAACTCATTGTGACATCATATTGCCACAGTGATATCATGATCACCGTGTGACACCCCAAAACTGTTGTGACCGCTTAGCAACTTTGAAAAAGCACGTGGTGTTTGTGATATCATGGTCCCTTTGGGTAACCATGTTGTCATTATGAACAAAGACAACTGACATCAGACATGCCAAATTACCATTACAAACGCATTGTGACATCACCTCCAGAGTGAGATCACATTGTTGTTATAATACCATCAGCCCATTGTTACATCCCAAAATGACAATGACATCATGGCATTATGACATCACATTTTCATTGTGAGGTCCTAAAGACAATGTGATTGCCTGTTCTGTGATTTTATTCTATCACAAATGTGGCATATAGGTTTATTTCAGAAACCCATTGTGACCACACCATCATTGTGACGTTACAATCCCTTTTTGACCTCATATTGACATTGTGATATCATTACTGCAATGAAACACCACAAACCTGACTTGTCCTCATAAATTTTGTAACAAGCCACTACCTTGGCTGGGCTGGATGCGGAGAGCTAAATTCAGTCTCAACCATGAACCCTCAGACCTCCAAAGAACAGTTCAGCCATTTGTTAACTGGTCTGCAAACAACCAACCGCCAAAATAATGATCTCCAAAGCTCCACACTTCAAAGGCCAAGGCTGTTTTCCTATCTCTTCATTCTCCTTCTCTACAGATCTGTCCTACCTTTCAGCTTTTTCATTTTTTCCTTCCAGCATTCCATTCTTTGCTTCAGGCTGCTCTGCTCTTGACAGGCCTGCCTTGCCTTGTCCAGGTGGCCAGTTGCCATCCTTCACCACCTCCTCTCTCTCAATTTCCTCTCCTCCCAGGTCTTTGCCCTCCAGCAGTCTCATCACTTCTTTCCATCCAGGCCTTTAACCTTTTTCTCTCCCCTTCTCTTGCTCTGAAAATGCAGCTTATATATAGGCTGTACCCTTCCCCAACTGCAATAATTTCTTGCCTTCCAGTTTTTAATTATCACTTACCAAATGTCCATGCCCAAAAACTTCTTGGCAGATCACCATGTTAGGCTTGACATCCTATCTCCTTCAGCAGCATGTCCTGCTCCCTCCAGTGTCATGCACCCCCCCCTTTCAATTGGTCCAGATTAGGAGGCCATGATGACTATCTGTTCCCGTGGATTATAGGGGCACTGCTGGTTATTACAGTGTCCTCATGGTCAACTAGTAGCAATTGAAATTGGACAAAAAATTGTGATATTACGAACTCATGACATAACTAACCCATTGTGACCTCATCACCACTGTGACATCACAAACCCCTTGTGACTTCACATTGTTGTTTTTGATACCAAGATCACATTGTGACATTTCAAATCTATTATAGCCTCTTATAACATTTGAAAAATACATAGCTTTGTGATATCAGAGTCCCTTTGTGTACCCAAAGCCACACTGTGAAATATTGACATTTGAGAATCAGACATGACATTTTGACATCCAAAACAGTTTGTGAGATCACCATAATTGTGACATCACATTATCATTTTTATACCATCTACTCATTGTGAAATCACAAAACTATAATGATAGAATTATAACTTCACATTGTCATCGTGATATCATAGACACATTATGAATGCCTTTTCTGTAATTTCATTCTATTTAAAATGTGGTATGTAGGTAGATATCATAAAAAATCAGGAACTCATAATCATTGTGAGATCACAATCCCTTTGTATATCAGGTTGCCATTGTCATATTACTCAACCACCGTGATATCACAAACCTATCCTCTCATGATAACTTTTGTGACATGCTGCAATTCTGATACCTTAGGCCTTATTGTCTTCATAATCTGTTGTTGACCTCATTAGATTTCATATATGACATTTGATATCACAAATTCCCAGTGACATCATGACCATGTTGGCATCATACTGCCAGATGTCATATCCATTGTGTCAAATTCTGACATCACAAAACTTTTAGGATTTCAATATATGTGTGACAACACATACTTTTAGAGAAACCACAGTCCCTTTGGGAACTCATATACTCATTGTAAGTTAGGACAACTGAGAATCATAATGTCATTGTGACATGCCCAACACATCACCAATATTTTGTGACCTCACAACCAATGTGGAATCAACTAGTAGTGACACCAAAACAATATTTTGACATGATGTAATGAGTTGACATTGTCATGGTGATATCACTCTCCCATTGTTCATTCGCAAACCTAAAATGACCTCCTAACATTTTTAAAAATTCATGTCCATTAGTACTTCCAACTCATTCTGTGAACTCGCATGCACATTGTGAAATAGTAACAATTGAAAATGTACTTGTGTTTAGATATTACAAATCATTATGACGTCAAAAACCCATTGTGACCTCATCACAACTGTGTATCATAAAGCTATCATGACCCCTATGTACCTTTGAAAACACACAAGGCATATGTGACATCATAGTCCCTTTCTGTACCCATATCCTCATTGTGAATACATGACAATTGAATTTATATATGCCATTGTAACATCACAAACCTTTGTGCCCCATCACCAGTGGGACAACACATATTCATTATTACACAATTACCTCCTTGCAACATCACCAATTTACAATGACCTCATAGCATTATGACATTTATTGTCATTGTGATGTCATAGTCATATTGTAAATGCCTATTCTCTTATTTCATTCTATTTCAAATGTGGCATGTGGGTTGATGTCAGAAATATATTGTGATCTTATAAATATATGGCATCACAATCACTTTGTGACATCACAGTGCCATGGTGATATCACTAACACACTGTGATATCACAAACCTGCCCTGTCCTCAATAGTCTTGTGATGTGCAGCAATTGTGATGTCTTAGGCCCTTTATGAGCTCGTAATGTGTTTTCAACCTTATAATATTGCAGTTATGATATATGATATCAGAAATCCACTGTGACATCATGACCATTGTAACATCACACTGACAGACATCATAAATATTGTGTCACACTGTGACATCACAATCCTCATCTGACTTCATAACGTTTGTGAAAACACATGACTTTGGAGATACCACAGTCTGTTTTGAACTCATGTTCTCTGTGATTTCATAAGAAATGAGATCCGTTATGCCATTTCGATATCACTAATCAATTGTGACATCATAGACCCCTTACCGTATGGCATCACCAATTAATTGTGACATCAAAACCGTTTGTAATGTCACAATGTGACACGATGATCATGACATCTGTCAGTGTGATGTCACAATGGTCATGATGTCACAGTTGATTTCTGTTATCTCAAGTCATACATGAAATATGAGGTTGATAACAAATTATGAGGGCAAAAAGGTCTAAGATATCACAATGTCAGCATGTCACAAAAGTTATGAGGACAGGAGAGCTTTCTGATGTCACATTGTGTTAGAGATATCACAATGGTACTGTGATGTCACAAAGTGATTATGATGTCAAAATGGTTTGTAGGCACAAAATTGCGTTTCTGATATCAACTCTCATGCCACATTAGAAATACAATGAAATCACAGAATAGGAATTCACAATGTGTCTATGATGTCACAATGAGAATTGTTGTCATAATGCGATTCTGTCATTGAGTTTGGTGATGTCACAATGAGCTGATGCTCTCATAATGAAAATGTGATGTCACACTGTTGAGGATGTCATAAACACTTTTTGATGTTATAATGGCATGTCTGATCTCAATTGTCATTACTTAACAACAAGGATATGGATACACAAAGGGACTGTGATGTTGAAAAGGGCATGTGATTTTCAAAGGAGCTAAGTGGTCATAATAAATTTGACATGTAACAATGGAATCATCATGTAACAATGACAATGTTGTCACAATGGCTTTGTGATGTAATGGTGGTGATAATGTCAAAATGGGTTTGTGATGTCACAACGAGTTTGTAATACCACAATCAAATTTCCAATTTCAATTGCTACTAATTCACAAGGAGGATACTGTAATAATTAGCAGTGCCCGATAATCTATAGGGTCTGATAATCAGCAGGGGCCCATCTCCTGGCCAGCTGGGAAGGACAAAGAATGCCACCAAAGAAGCTGAGGCATCCTGTGGGAGGGACTGGTGCATTAATCACCATGGGTTGAGCTGTTAAGAAGTGATTGGGTTGTGGGCAGTATGGGATGTGATAGTTGAAAACAGGCAGTTGGAGTGGAGAAGGGGTACAGACTTTATATAGTCTGTTGTTCAGAGCAATAGAAGGTGAGAGAAAAAGGAAAAAGTACTGGAAGGAAAGAACTGGTGTGTTAGCATAATGGGAAAGACCTGGGTGGAGAGGAAGTTGAGAGAGGGCAGAAGGTGAAGGATGGCAACTGACGAGCCCTGCAAAGCAGTTCAGGTCTGTGGAGAGTGGAGAGCCCTAAAGAGAAAAAGGAACTGGTAGAATGGAAAAAGGAAAAGACCTCGAAAGAAGAATAGGTCTGTAGCGAAGGAGAGATAAAGAGAAGAGGAAAAGAGCCTGTCCCTTTGATGTTTGGAACTTTGGATATCATAATTTTGGGGGTTGCTGGTTTGGAGAACAATTATTATATAAAACGTATCTCGATGGATTTTCTTGAACTATAGAGGTCTTAATTTTTGAAGACTCCATCGAGATAATCCATTTGGATTGTATCAGGCCTTGGCCCCAGGGAAAAATCCCCATAGATGTGAGTGTCAGACTTCAGGGTTGAGAGTCTACCTCGAGTGTTTGTCTCCGGAGGTCCAACATGGACAAAAGTCATTTATGTACCTCTAGAGGTGCATCTTGGCAAGCTTGCCAGCTTGTTTAGGACCCCTCTAAGTCCCTCTGTGGCTTCCTTGGGACGCCATCTGGAACCTACTTGAGAGATAATGTAGGGCTTCCATGGGAAGCCATCTGGAACCTCATCAAGAGTACATCTGCAACTTCCTTGAGAAGCCATCTGAGACCTACGCTGGAGGTCATCTGGGGCCTTCTCCAGGGGCCATCTTGGACTTTCTCCAGAAGTCATCTGGGGCTTCCTCAGGAGGCCACCTGAGACCTCTTCAAAAGTAGTCATTGGGGCTTTCTTAAGAGGCAATCTAGGACCACCTCCTGAGGTCATCTGGAGCTTCTTTGGGAGGTCATCTCAGTCTACCATGATGAGAAATCTATGACCGTCTTTGGACATCATCTGGGACTTCCTTGAGAAGCTATATAGGACCTTCTCTGGAGGTCATCTGTTGCTTTCTCAAGAGGGTTATTTGGAACTTCCTCTGGAGTTCATATGTGGCCTCCTTGAGTGGCCATCTGGGAGCTACTTGAGAGGTAATGTCAGCCTCATTGAAAAGACATCTGGAAACTCCTTTGGAGATTATGTGACACTTCCTTGGGAATCAATTTGGAACCTCCATGAGAGGTCATCTAGGGCCTCCTAGGGAGGACATATGTGACATCATTCAGAGGTCATCTTTGCCTTCTCAAGACACAATCTGGGACATTCTCTCTGTCATCTGGGACCTCTTGTAGAGGTCAACATTGATAGGTATGACACATGTGGGTTAAGTGTCTGTCGCTCTTGTTCTTTGTATGTATGCTGATAGTTCTATCTGTGTCCTGCATATACCTGTTTACTCCATTTCTCAGAATGGGAGAACAAGTCCTTAGATTGTCATATCCAAAAAATATTCTCCCCCAGGTTTACAGAATTCCTCAGAGGAAGATGCACTGATGTACTCTCTCTCCTATCCTTTGCCATCAGCACCTCTAATGTTAAGTCTTCTAATACCAAAAGTGGTTAATTGTACTAGTCTGAGGTGGTACAATGTGGTATGTTACCATTATTACCTTTGAGACAGGAACTTGGAGGAGATGGTGGGCATGCCCTATTTCTAGTATATGTTCCCTTTACAACTAGTGACCTGTATAAGTGGAAACAGCAAAATCCATCCTTTGCAGAAAAAAAGGGGCTCGTTACTTCATTAGAGACAGTAATTTTCACATACAAGCACATCTGGGATGAGTGTCAGCAAATTTTACAGGCACTTTTCACCTGGTAGAAATGGGAGTGATTCCTGCTTGGTGACTTGAAGGTGGTCCTTCGACCAGAGAGTAGCCCCACTATTGATCCAGAAAGTCTTTCCATAGACTTACCCAAGCTGAGACTAACAGCAATTGAGGTATGGAGGTGCTTACCTATTATTACCAGGTTCTGTTAGCAGGGATACCGCAGTGGCTAAAAAGCCAAATCATCAATCTAAGGTGGGTGAGATGGTACAGTTCCCCAGTGAGTACTCTAATGCTTTTCTGAAACTTCTCCCAGAAGCCTATAGGACATATAGGCCTATTGATCTTGAAGCCCTGGAGAATGAAAGAGCCCTAAATATGGCTTTGTTACCCAGACAGCCCCAAATATTAGAAGAAAACTTCAAAAGTAAGAAGGTTTTGAGGGAAAAAGTTTATTCTAATTTGGAAGTAGTCACCCAGAGGGTGTTTGTTAACAGAGATACCCGGGAAAAAGAGTCTAAGAAGAGGGTTTGAGTTTTGGTAGGAGCACCAGAATAGGGATCAAAAAACTCTTGGCAAAGACAGTAGAATTCATTTCCAAATGGCAATAGGGAACCTCTAAGAATACATCAGTGTGCTTATTGCAAACAAAATGGACATTGGGAAAAGGAATGTCCAAGGAGGAGAAAGATAGAAAATGACAGGTTAATTAATCACATTAACCACCTGGAAAATATGTTCATATCTCTGGAGAAACATGCAAAGGAGCTTGGGGCTCTGAATTCAAACTATGTTCAATTTAAAAAGCAGCCCTCTGAACTTCACAAATGTGGCAAAGAAAAAGTTCCACCCTTCTATCTCAAAACATAGTCTTTTTTTTTTTTTTTTTGTCAATCGTGGGGCTTGAACTCTGGGCCTGGGCGCTGTCCCTCAGCTCTTCAGCTCAAGGCGAAAGCTCTACCACTTGAACTACAGCACCACTTCTGGTTTTCTGGTGGTTTATTGGAGATAGGAGTCTCACAGTCTCTCCTGCCCGGGCTGGCTTTGAACCAGGATCCTCAGATCTCAGCCTCCTGTGTAGCTAGGATTACAGGCGTGAGCCACCAGCGCCCGGTTCAAAACATAGTCTTATAAAAGACTGTGTCTCCAATATGTGCCAGTCAAACCCACCAAGAGATTAAAAGCACATAGAAAAGCACATTGGAGAAAACAGAGAGAATTATTTGACGTGAAGAAAAGATTTGAAGATATAAATTAGGAACTTGTGAGAGTCAAAAATGAGAAAAAAAATCCTCAAAAGGAAACTAGAAAACACTCAAAATCAAATGAAATTCAAGTACATTAACCTGGGTGAGCATGAGGCAAATTAGGGGACCACAGGTCAAACAGAAGCACAGGACAGCAATTTTGCCATCCTTGCTAACCACAAGTGAGGCCAAGAAGAGATCCTGATGCTGCATTAAGAAATCATTTCCATGAAAAAGGAGCTGGACCTCATATAAGAATGTATTAGGCTGAAGTACATGTCAATTATCAGCTTTGAAGTGTGTCACCAGAAATTCAAAGCAAAAGAGAAAGAAGGAAAGGGTAGTTAACAGAGAAAATGGGGAAGTGCTGTGTCATAGAAGATGAGGCCAAGAAAAGTGAAAAGAAAAATATCAGGCCCAAGTTCTCAATTATTAACTAATGCCCTAGGAATAAATTGGAAGTTACAATCCATGTATAAGCCTCAGAGTTCAAGCAATAGAAAGAATGAATATGACCTTAAAGGAAACTTTAACTAAATTAAATACAGAAACTGGCAATGGCTAGGTAAGCCTCTTCCTCTTCACTCTCCTTTGAGCAAGATGTAGCCCTTATGTTAATGGATTCAATCCCTTGAAATACTTTAATGTAGAACACCCCCTTGGGTTCCTAAAATTAGGAAGGCTATATTAACAGAAATGTCTAACTACAATCTGCAGGTTTTACAACATATTCTTTTATGTACCTATCCTTTGGTAACCAAGGCCCAACGGCTGGATAAGAAAAAGTCCAACTGAAGGGGAGGGACCAAGAAAGTGATGGAACAGCAGGGAAACACCAGAGCTCTCTCCAACCAAATACTGAGTTTGGGTATCAATGCTCTGTTTCTCCAAGTGACCCACAAAAAAAAGGCAATTACACATAGAGATAAAGGAAGTGCAAAATGAAAAGGGAAAAACCTACAGAGACAGTAAAGTGGGAAGACCCTTCCCCCACCCTTTGTTGGTGATGGTGCTCCACGTTGCGCAGCTTAAGTGATGGGGTTTTGTGCCAAGCTGCTTAAGTGCCCCGGGACTGGACTCTCTGAGGACCACACACCCACAAGCATCCCAAGTCTCCCAGGAGACTCCCAAGAGCTGGGCCAACCCAGAATATACAAACAGAAATCTCAGAAGGCAGAGATGGAACAGACTCCCCTCACCCTCCCTGGTACAGCTCCTCTCCCTGGTTGGTACAAGTAGCCCAGCCCAGTCAGGAGCAGTAGCAGCTGTCAACAGTGGCAAACGACAGTAGTCTCTCAGGGTGGCACCTCTGTCCTGCTGGTGTAAATAGCCTAGCCTAACCTGGAACAGCAGCAGCAGCTGGCAGTGCTGGCAAACCACCCAGAATTTGGACACAATGCCTCTTGGCACTTGCCCAGACAGACCATCCTGGGGCGGCAGCGTTGGCTGAGGTGGGGACAGCTACAGTGAACAAGTCCAGACCTGTGGTGGTTTGTGCTTCTCCATACTGGCCTGCATAAGTGGCCCAGCCTAACCTGAGAAATTGTAACTCCTATGTACGGTATGTTCACAAAAAAATAAAATAAAATAAAAAAGAAATAAAAAAGAAAAAAAGTGTAGGGAAAAGTTTTATAAAGATCCATTACACTTAAATCATGATTTATTGAATGGAAATTCCCTTGTACAACTAGTTAATGAAAATATAATTAAAAACAATGGAGACATCTGATCTTAAACTGTGTTCTCTTAAACCATGAGTCAATATAACAGTTAACTCCTCAGAAATTTTCTTTGCAGGTATTTTCCTCATAGTGACAGAAAAATGATCAATGCAATGAATATCAATACATCACATTGCACATCAGAAAGAGACACAATAAAAATCACAGTAAAAATGTTAGAATTCACCACATGATAAAATAACAGGTAGAATATGCCAAATGTTAATTGATTATTTTTCCAAGTACTTTACCTGTGGTATCAAATTTAATCCTCAGAATAATTCCATAAAGTGGAACTACCTACATTTTTAATTCTCAGATGATGATATTGAAGTCTTCAGAGTTGTAATTACTAGTACAACATTGCACACATGGTAAGCGTTAGCCTGAGGTTCATCCCCAACTGTATCAATTAACCACATTCTATTTTATGACTAATATTCTAGGAAAACTTCCCAGAATTATTGTCTACACTCATAATATTTGAGCTTATCTTTGTTAGAAAATAGGGAACTGTAATATGAAAACTCGAAGTTCAGAATCAATGCATACCTCCCTGGTGAAAGGAACTGCTAAAGTATAACATTCTTGATTTCTAGGTCAAAATAGCAGAAATCATATTCGATCCCTTCACTCAACACTGCACTGCCTGGGGACCCTAACTCTGTTTAACACTGTCTTACTGAAAGAATGACCTCCCCAATTCCTGATGGAAACAGACTGCAGGTCTTATGGACCAATCATTTCCACATTGTAGCTCAACTAAGTTGTTTACCATTCGAAGTATTTTGATTGCTTTTTATACCCAACCTTTTGAGAGAAAGGTACTACTTTAAAATGCTATTAAAGCAACACAGATATAAAAATCACCTTTGACCCCAGATAAATAATTTACCTTTCATTTACCCAAAAATGCACTCTGACCTATTATTAATGTTAGGAATGAGAGAATAAAAAATCATAGACAACAAGGCCTAAGCATGAATTAAAGCCTCTCCAACTTCTGAATACAATTGGTTTAAAAAGACATTAAGGGCTGGGAAGGTGGCTCAGTGGTAGAGCGCTTGTCTTGCATGCATGAAGCCCTGGGTTCGATTCCTCAGCACCACATAAGCAAAAAGAAAAAAATCGCAAGTGGTGCTGTGGCTCAAGTGGAAGACCGCTAGCCTTGAACTGAAGAGCTGAGGGACAGCACCCAGGCCCAGAGTTCAGGCCCCACTACCAGACTCCCCCACCCCCGAAAAAAAGACATCAATACTACTATATTTGTTCAAAATTTCTTATGATACTGAAGATTCAATTGTAAACTGTTAAAACTTGAAAATAACTCATTTTCTTGGGAGTAGGAAACAAAACACAAGATTAATCCTAATCATTTTCAAAGACATTTATTTATACTACAAATTCACTCTTATAACTACAAAGATTCTAAAAATAACTGAAGCATAGTTTCACGAAGGACATAATTTAACTTCATCATATTCATTCAAAGGACTTTGCTAATAGAAAATAAATTTATTCTAATAATTAGCTCACCCAATTCACTTCCATTCTTTTATTCTATATCTTTTATTTTCATAAAAACTGGCTTTTCATAAAATGATGCATAAAAAGCCTATATACCCACTTACATTTTCAGATTTTAACAATGTTTATTTCAGAAATGTCTTTAGCTGTATAGTCAATGAACTGAAATAACACTAAAATATTCAAAGGGTTTTCAGAAATTACAAGACGCGCTCTGGGATGTTATTTATATTGGAAAGGATATTCAAAAAGCCTTATTTGTTAAAGTTGTGATAGTTACTCCCACAAAAGTACTATTAATGGAGAAACCTTTGTATGTATAATACAACTTCAAATGCATCCACACTCTGGAGGTGATACATGCTTTTTGTTTGTATTTGCAATGTGTATCTAACAAACATATCCACAATACTGATTTTCAGTCAATATGATGGGATATTCAAACCTAAAAAATAAGGGGTTTATTATCTTAGTGTGAATAGATACAATCTTACAAAGAAAGTTATTTTCAACAGAAATCCACCTTGAGTTTCACAGGAATAACCGGAGAGTAATACCTGTTTGGTCAAGTTTGTCAAAATTACTCTATGAGTATATCTTAAAAGTATATCCAATTTAAGAGGTCAAATACATATTTTGTACCAACAGTCATCTTACAGCAATAACTTACTACCTAATTATATGAGTATCTTCTTTCCTAGCATATACTAAGAGCTGAAAGTGATCTCTTTTATCTAATTTAATGGTGTAAATGCTTTGATTATGATGATGTTATTATTTGACAAATAAAATGTACAGAAGGGTGGTTCCACTGAAATGACAAGACGGAACACTGATAAATAACAATATTGCAACATAGCTCTTTTCAGCCTCACTCTGTCCACATTGGCAAGCAACATTGCAACCTCACACACACACACACACACACACATACACACACACACACACACACAATGTGTGCACATGTAAACACACATATTCATGAATGCCAAATTCAGGGTTTACTGTACATAAAAGTTCAATTAAAATATTAGTGATTAGAAAAAAATGATAGTTTGACTTATTACAAAATAAAACATAATCCAATCACCAAGGTTGTTACATTTTACCTGTCTCTCCACGTGACCACTTAATTTATTTTTAGTTCATTCATTCATTCATCATTCATTAGTTTAGTGCCAATAATGGAGCTTGAACTCAGGGCCTGGCTCTGTCCCAGAATTTGTTACGTTTTTGTTTTAGTTTTCTCAATGCTAGCATTTTACTGCTTATACTACAGCTACATTTCTAGCTTTTGCTGGTTACTTTCAAACCAGAATCTACTGGACATTTTTGTCTGGTTTCAAAGCACAGTCATCAGATTTCGTCTTTCTGATTAGGTAGGATTAAAGACCTGAGCCACCCGTGTGGCTCTTAATTTTTCCTGTACATATGTAATGCAATGCACATACTTAGAGAGTAATTTAAAACTGAGAGCATAGAAGCAAGATGTACAGTGATGATATTGTCCTGTCAGAAATTCAAGTTAGTAATGTAAATTTCTTCTTAAGACCATACAGAAAAATTACTTAAGAAGAAATCTGATGTTGTGTGTGTATATGTGTGTGTGTGTGTGTGTGTGTGTGTGTGTGTGTGCTGTTGCAATATGTTCCACATATAAGCACTGCACAGCGGTGTCCAGCCATTCACAGTTATTGCATGAATATCTGCTTTGAGATACCAACTCATGGGCAATGTCTAGGTGTCGACTCTAGGTTTCGCGATGAAGAGGGGTATACTCATCCTCATCCCTAGTATTCATATAAGTGGCCCTTTTGGAAAGTACTCTCCACAATGTAGTAAGCTGCAAGACAAGCACTCTACCACTGAGCCACCTTCCCAGCCCAAGGATTAAGATTCTTGTTTGTAATTTGGTCAAGGCTATGTCTCTTTACATAGGAGACTAAAAATGTATTTACTAATTTCAAGTAAATACATAAATTCTATTTCCATCTCTTTTAAAAAATAAAAAAATTTGTTTGCTCTGTAAATTGATTAGAAGCATGGATTTTGTGGCTAGCTATGTCATTTCACATCTGTATCTCTTTTCCTCTTTCTCTTTCATGGTTCTCATAGACAATATGGTTGCCCATAATTATCCTAATTTATTTTGCTTTTATATTTTTAGTTGCATCATTTCACTTTCTGCTCTGCCATTTCCCAGAACAGCAGCACATAAACAGAAAAATCCAGAATTGGTTCTGTGGCTCAAGTTGTAGAGCGCTTGCCTTGATTTGAAGAGCTAAAGGACAGTGCCCAGGCCCAGAGTTCAGGCCCTACAACTAATTTTAAAAAAGAATCTAAATACTTGATAATTCTACTAACAGATCTGACTGAAATCAGTTGAATCACACTTTTCCTGTACAATGAAGGAATAGCAGCTACAGAAGGCAGGCAGATTGTATCTGTGACAAAACTTTGTGGAAAATGGAATCGAGGATTACTTACTGGTGATTCACTAGCACTTGAAACATGATTCTGAACTATTGCTTGCTGATTCTGAACTATTGCTTTGATCATTATATTTTCCAAGAAGAAAAAGTGGAATTTAATTGATAGTAAAGGACTACTAATACATTTTGACTTCTCATTAAGCATCTTGAATCATCAAAATCACTTGAAGAAGCATCTTGAATCATCAAAATCACTTGAAGGCAATAGACAGGCCTATTTTTAGATGAAAACAAGTGTCTTTAAAAAAACAAGAATTTAGGTAGTCATACCAAGGAATTCTATTTTACTACTGCATTATACATTTTTTCTAATGTTGGATACCAACATTAGAAAGCTACTAGAAAGCTCTTAAAGCCCATATGTTGAATAGTGAGTTCTCTTACACTCTAACATGATATTTCCCAAATCATTTACAAAGAAGGCATTGTTTCCTATTTTCTCATTCCTAGAATAAGCTGCACATGAAGACACCAAGGGTCCTCATGTTCAGACAAGGAACAAGATGAAAAAGTGAGGAATGGTATCAATTTCAAGAAAAAAATGGAGTAGGATCCAAGCAAATTTCTTCTTTGGGATGCCGAAATTAATCCACTTACTATGGTGTGAAGACTACTTTCCAAAAAGGCCACCCAGATGAATACTAGGGATGAGGATGAGTTTACACCTCTTCATATGGAAGTCTAGAGTGGACATTTAGATATTGTCCATGAGTTGGTAGCTCCAGGCAGATATTCATGCAGTAACTCTGAATGGCTGACACCACTGCACAGTGCTTATATGTGGAATAATACCAGAGTGGCAGATACCAATCCCCAAACTAAAGGCCTCTTGTCCGCATTGCATGTTGCTGCTGGGAATAGAAATCGAAAAGATACTCTGTTGAACAATTATATCAAACCAGGTTTGAAGAACTGCTTGGAAGAAACTGCATTTAATATTGCCAAAAGGATAAGTATGTATCACTACCTCTTTGAAGTTGTGGAAGTTGTACAAATTGTTCTCATAAGTCGTAATGGTTTGGTTAAGTTTCTTAAATTTCAAAAATGCCAGTCCATCCTTTGTGTCCCTACAATTTTTTTCACAATACAAAGCAACAGCAATACCTTACTTTAAAAATTCATGGATTCCATGGTATTCTTCCAAGTGAATTGCCTGACTCTGATGTCAAAATATATTCAAGAGTTTTTTGTATACATCTATAATGATTTCTGCAGAGTTTGTGATTTTTTTAATCAGAAATTATTTTAATTTATCTGTTGAAATGAATAGTATAGAAACTAAAGATGTTCCTGGTGCTTTTGGAAAAAAAGTATATCTATGTTTGTACAATATCCATAATCTATTTCATTCGCTCCTAGATATAATACTTTGAATTCTACATTTTTATATAATGTATAGTTTCATTAATAAATGTGTCCTTTCAGATTGCATTCCATATAGAAAAAGTTTAAGATTCCTTTTTTTCCTAGGTCCTTATATTATTTTATTTCTTTGGGATAAAATGACAATGTTATCTAATTTCAAGTTTTGTAAAGGTTATGATATATAAAGGCCTTTCTAAGGTGAAGATTTAATACACTGATGTCAAACTAACCTTTAATTCTATGAATTACATGTATTGTTACACTTGTATTTTTGTAATCAACTTTTTAATAACTGTTTTTATATTTCTTGCATCAGAAAAATGAAAAATATGGAATACTTCACAAATTTTCATATCATCCTTGTGCAATTGCCATGTTAATCTCTGTATTATTGTAATTTTGGTAGACCTGCTGCTGAAGCATGTAGTACCCTCTAAATTTAAGTACTTAATGATGTAATCTTTATACAGGCATATATCCATGGTTGCCTATTTGTAACAAGGAACCCTTATTGTTCCTTAAAATGCGATTGATCTTATTTCTCTAAAATTCTGTGTATAGTGGAAAAGCTTATATCATTTGGTCGATTGCTCATATTTACAATTTTTTTGTCAATGACTATTTTGTCGTTTTCATTTTAAATTTGATCATACTTTGAAGCCTTTAAAGCTAAGTCCAACGGTGATGGCTTTTCAAGTACTTATTCATCACCTGAGTTATCTTTGCAGAGCTAATGGATTCCAAGTAAGCCTTGCTTGAGAGCTACTTCTAAACTTCTTTAGCTTAAAATTTCCCAAATGAGGTCTTGCTGGGACAAATGTCTACCTGAACCTTTACCCTTCTTCCTTGTAGGAACAGACCAACCAGAATATCTTACCCTGACAGCATAGATTGTCTTACTGGAACAAAACTAATTTTAGTTAGAAGGGATCATAGAGAGATGAACAGTTCAGACAGAATTGTTCAGAATGGAAGGTATTTTATCAAAATATAATTGTTTATTATACTTATCATTTCAAAAATAGCTAAAGCCAAGAAGGTGAAAAAATTTTCATATGCTTGATTACCTACTGTCCTGGCCTGTCTATCATCCAACCAGGCAGGAACTTACACTACTGACTCTCTATCACCAAATATTTCCATAGCTCCTGGAAAAGTCCAGGATATTAGGCCTTAAATTGGTAATGTTTTAATCACAGTGTTTCCTCTTGCCTATAGGCTGTAAATCTACAAATGATAAAGTTTTAAGTCTAACTCTACCAAACACTGAGGTAGAGATAATGGAATAATACTTTAAAAGAGAGTTGCCTTTGATTCCCTAACCACAACACAACAATGCAAAACAATATTTATATTATATATACTTATATATTTTATATTTATAAATATAAAATATGTGCTGGCTTTAAATTTCACACAGTGAATCTTACTAGAATTGATAATTTGACAAATATATTGACATTTATTCCGATAAATAGAATGGAATATAAATAATTAGATTTAGGATATATATTAGAATATAAAAATATCAATGCAATATCTTCGGTATAAACTTGTGATACGTTCTAAGTGTTCATGATCTTCTGAATTCACATGGTAAAATAACAGTATTGTTTTCTGCTAATCTATAACGGATTTTACTCAGATGCTCTGTTTATTGTTTTAACTCGCTGGTCCCAAAGTGTTTTTTTCCATATTTCTGAAGCATTCTTACTGATTATACCCAAATTTTGCTGATATGATGTCTAAAAGCTATTATTCTTCTGAAGGACCCATGGATCCGAGGATACCAGTTCCCAGTTATCTGTATCATCAGATAACAAGAGCAAGACTTCTCACATAGGCCCATGCAACATGCCAACAGAAAATAATTGAAGACATCTTAATTTCTCATTTCCTATAATATTTCAGGACCCCAATTCCTTACAAGAATTAGCAGAATTCAATTGTGAAATGGAAGGCAAGTTAAAATGAAAGATGAGATCACAAAATCTGAGAGAAAGTACTGTAATTCAAACTTTGAATTTACAGATGACCAGTTCATATGAGTGAACAAAATTACAAATGAACAAGATTATTTTTAATACCCCTCTCCTAATGATTAATGAAAGATTTTAGTGCAGCCAAAAAATAGTTTCTGTAATGATAGATCCATAAGTGGCCTACCAAGGCTAGAAATACTTGATTTAGAGGTCAAATATAATTTAGAAAAACATTAAATGAGAAGATCCTTAGTGCTTCAAAACACTGGTACTTCAGTAAAACTAGGTTCTGTAGTATAAAAATTGTTGTCATTCTCAAACAAAAGATAACCTATATTTAATCTCCTGAAAGTATATTCATTTTCAAATAAACTATTTAAAATCACATTTGCCAAAATAACACTTGACAAGTAGATGATAGTGACATTAAAAGGTTTTCAAGTGTAGGGAGCTAGTTACAATAGAGTTGATTTACGTACCCAGCACCAATAGCAAACAAGTTCAACCATTCATCAAAGTGTAGAAATAGTACTCCCCACCATTTGTGTTGTTCAGTAGGTGACTTCCAGAAATGAGTTAAATAGATCAGCCTCCCATATTTCAAACCCAAATATTAGCTAATAAAATAAATTTCATCACATAAGAAGGTACATTTTAAAAAGTCACTAATAGTTGCCTTATCATGTGTTGTATTATATTTTCCCTATCTCTCTAACATAGTAAGAAATATGACTTTAAGTTTTGAATATGGGTACTGATGAGACATGTGACAAAAAAAAATCTGTCTTTTATTTCTGTCATATTCCTCTAAGTAGTAAATTTTAGTTTTCTTCTTTTTCCAAAACTTATAGATAGTACAAAAATTTATCCTATGTAAAATAAAATAATCATACATCATTGTACAAAGCCATTTATAAAAACTGGTAGTTAGGAATAAATTCTAAGCCATTTTTAAATTTTCTTGTTGACTAAAGATTAATCTTCCAAATGAACGAGAATAAAATCTTGTCTAAGTGCTTCACATCTTCAGTCTTGCAAATTGTTATTACAGATGAATGAATTATGGAAATATAAGCTGACACCAGTTCCAGTATATGTGGGAGTGAAACTCCATGGAATGTATATAAACCTTTCAAAGTATTAACAGGCAGTTTAACAGAATGACTATCAGGAAGTTGAAACCAGAGAGCCATAATAGTAAAGACATAGAATGAATGAAAAATGGAACAAGGGGCAAGTACAGCTAGAATACTCAATGTACATATGTAATAAAGGAAGTGTTAAATCTGAACTCAATCTTGGAGAAAGAGTTGGTTGACATTGATAGAAGGAGTGACTCTGATCCAGGAGCAATAGACAATTAGATGGATATATTTAATTGTAACACACTTGCACAACCTTTTGAAATTCAGTTAAAAAAACAACAACAAACAAAAACAAACAAAAATGACAACCAAACAGCAATCTCTAGAGAGTATGAATATGACCCCTCAAAGTTTTAAGCAGTTAATGAAGGGCAGTCTTTGAAAAAGCAAACAAACTGTTCAAAGAGGACAGTTTGGGGTAGGGGAGAATTTTGACCAGATTTAAAAAGATTGTCTAAGGTTATAAATCACCTATATCTTCTGCAAATATTTTCTTCTGCGAGTGCTCTTTGTCTGAACTGGATACTCCAGTCCTGAGTCACACTTGATACCTTGTGAAGACAGAATGGGAGAAACAAGATCAAGAACGTATTACTCCACTGGAGAGAAAACAGTCCTCTCTGTTTTCTCTCAATCTCCTCACTACTCCATTTTCATACTTTTAATAACGTCAAGTGATTTTGAATTATATCTTTCCTTCTTTGTTCTCACAAAGTAATTGTTCAAAATAATTCATTAAACATTATTTGCCATTATTTTCTATCATGCTGTTTACTTGTTCAAGCAAGTCCATTAAACTTCCCCTTTTCATTTGGTTGCCACGAAAATCCAACAACTATGTTAATGAGGACCAATGCTAATGCAAAACTTTGTCTCCAAAAATCCAGTCCAAGAAACTATAATCACAAATATTTAGCTATAATTTTTTCTTTTTTCTTTTAAATTTAAATCTTCTTGTGTCTAAAGTGCCCACAAAAATAAGTATTCCACCACTTTTTGGTTCAATCACTTCTAACCTCAAAGATATTTTGCTAACAAGATGTTTAGAGGAAACCTAAGAATACTCCACTTTTATCTTCTCTCTCAAAACTTTTATCTTCTCTCTTAAGAATCTCCTTAGATACCATATCAGGAACAGTGAAGTTATCCTTTAAAAATTATTTCAATAGGTTATTTTCCTCTTGGTCTTGTATTTGCTCAACAAGATGTATGGAGAAGAATAGAGTTAAATCACCAATTCCTTGGATGATATTGTCTGTTACAAAGGACAATACATCTATGTCTTACTTCTATGTCCTCCTCTTAGCTCTTGCCTGATTTCCAATTAATCACAGTTTCTTGGCTTCAATTATAGTGAAGCTGAAGCACTATAAGGCGTCCCCCATGTACATCTTCATGGTTTCTCTTTAAAAACTCTTTTATTTGGAGGTGGAATTTATTTTCATGTCTTCATTCAATTTGTTCTGCATTATACTGAGCCAAATAAGCTCTGTAAATTACTTTAGGTAGCAAAAACATTAACACAATCTATATCACTATATAAAAAAGTTTTGGCCCCCTCCACTGATGAAACCAAAATGCTTAGCTAGGGCTTCTAATAACATGTTTTCTTACCTTTTCTATTTGCTCAATTCTTTTCTGATCCCCAAACTTTTTGGCTTATGTAATAAAAGCTACTTAGAAATGTGAAATCATTGAAGAATCCAATCAGGTTTTTTTTCTGTGTTTCAGTGCTTCACGTGCAAAGACATTGTGGAAAGTACTAAAACAGAGAAATGTAAACTCAATACGTTCTTTCATTGTGGAGGACACTTTCTCCATAAATATTTTGACCCAAATAATCTTTTTAAGAGAATTACTGTTTAGTAATTAAAGGACAATTCACAAATTTTGATGTCTTATTTTTTAAAAAAACTTTGAATTTAAATTCCATTACAAACTTGTTTCACACAGTAAGACTATATTTCCTGGGTAACGACAATTATGGGAACCTACAGGATTTACAGCAAGGTTTGTGAGGTTTGTTTGTTTACTGTGAAAATGAGCCAACTTACCCACATTGCTCCCTCTCAGCTAAGTCTCCATGGATTTCTTTGCATGAAAGCCTATTTTCCCAGGCAATTTTAAATTTTCTTAATAGGCTAAGTTAAAAGTTAGAACAATTAAAATTTAACTGTCATAATTTTAAAACACTTTTGAAATTCCTTTATCAGAATCGCAAATTTAACAATCCTAATTCCACGTTTACCATCAAAAACAGTTAACATGTTGTTTTCATGATATATTTTCCATGAAACTATTATTTTCCAGTGGCTTTGTTACACATATATATGAACATATAAGCTGATGCTGAGCAAAATGAACTCCAAGATATGGAAAGAGATATTTATTTGCAGTTGTTGTTTTAAATGTACTATGTGATTTCTATTTTCCTTGGGTTTTCCCCCTATGGTATAACTCCTACTGTGTTTGATTTTGGTACCCTGTGTATTGTGTATACATTTACCTTAATTAGGGAAGGGAAGAGAAACAACAAAATGGCGAGACAAAGGACAAAAAGCAAACCAATGCAATAGCAATACTCAGAAGACAATATGTTGGCAATGTACATTACAATGTGTGAGGGGTTTGGGTGTGAAGGAAAAATGTGAGAAAAAATGGGAGAGGGCATAACAAGTTTGAAAAGTTGTGTATTCACTGCCTTACAATTGCTAACCCACTTTGGAAGTGGCGCTGTAGCTCAAGTGGTGAGCGCTCGCCTTGAGCTGAAGAGCTGAGGGACAGCGCCCAGGCCCAGAGTTCAAGCCCCACGATCAACAACAACAACAACAAAAAAAAACAATTGCTAACCCACTGCACATCACTTTCACATTCAAATTAAATTTAAAAAATAAGCTGCATGACATTATTTACCATAGCTAAGATATGGAACCAACCCAGAAGCCCCTCAGTAGATGAATGGATCAAGAAAATGTGGTATATATACACAATGGAATTCTATGCCTCCATCAGAAAGAAGGACATTTCCCCATTTGTTAGGAAATGGAAAGGCATGGAAAAAATTATATTAAGTGAAGTAAGCCAGGCCCAAAGAAACATAGGTCCCATGGTTTCCCTTATTTGCAATATCTAGTATAGGTATGAGTCAAGCGGAAAAGGTCAGATAATGTGATGTTAGGAAAATGAACCCTTAGATATGTATTTTAATGTTTTCGTTTCTTTCATGCCTGTGTTTCTAACGCATTTATAAGATTATTTCTTTGTTGCTTTGTATGTCCCTCCCCCACAGTGTAACCCCCGCTTTCACTTTATTTGATGTCAGTATAACATGTGGAGGAGATGGGGACAAACAAGTCGTTTAAGGATTCAGGTGGACCTGTTGCAACAAGGAGAATTACAAAATGTCATGTCAATGCAAGCTTTACAATGTCGGTGTGTGGGGGGAGGGGGTATTATTGGGTGGGGGGGAGGGGGGAGGCTGGGAAGGGAGGTGAAGGGTAAACAAAGGAGGAGGCTGCAATGCTTGGTAAGAAATGTATGCATTATCCTGCCAATGTAATTGTAACCCCTCTGTACAGTATGTTCTCAAATAAAATAAAATAAAATTTAAATTAAAAAAAATAAGCTGCATGAAATAAAATTTCACTGTATTGGTATAGTTAATATTATACTTTAGGTAGTAACTTTTAAAAAATTCAATACTATTTGGCATATAATTTGAATTAATTACCCCTTCTTTATCAGAGGGCCATCAACTTGAATGTTATCCAACTAGATAATTTTTTCACAATATACTTGCCAATATTTTCAAAAAAGAATAAATTAGTACTTTCTCATACTAAAACCGATAACCATTTAATTCCATTGAAACCCATAACTTTTAAAAGTAAATAAGTTTTAAGAGGACAGAATATGTGTGTTCTTCAAAATTCCTATGACTAATAACTACTCACTTTCAAATTCTCAACATTCCATACTGAGAGATTCAAAATAGTACCTGTTTGCATGTTATGTAATTCTGCAATAGATGCACTTTCCAATGGGGTGTTACAGATTGAGAAGTGAACAGAAAAATAGCCACATTCTGGTATAGGATAAAACTATAAAGCATCGGTTATAATTAATTCTTCAAGAGTAAGCAATTGTTTATCAGATTAATCTATTATTTCTATGACCATCAATCCCAACATTTATGCCATAAAGTCATACTAGACCAACAGTTTCCAACTTGTAGGGTGCACCTCAATATTCCCTTAATTCACATCACAAATAGCTTATCTCTATTGGGAAAAATACTACACCTTGCTAATGTGATGCCCTCCATGTTCTGGAAAGAACACCACAATATACTGGGTTGCATCATTTTTCCTCCACTGGTATTCTTGCAAATATTATTTATATTTATACTTTTTTACTATCATAGATATTCAGGATGCTAAGATTGGAAGATTACAGTTCAAAGCCCACCCAGCAGGAAGGTTCCCTAGATTCTTATCTCCAATAAACTTCTCAGCAAAAGCCAGACACAAGTGGTTCTGAGGTTGAAGTGGTAGGGCACAAGCCTTGAGCTTAACAGGCTCAGAGACAGTGTCCAGGTTCAGAGTGCAAGCCCTATGACAAAGCAATAAAACAAAAAGAAAAATAAAAGCTAACCCAAATCCTAGCATTTTTCTCACTGTATACAGCGGCACATGCTTAAGGAAATTGCTTCCTGTGTTACATACAGGTAGAAGAAAGAAGATGTGACACAATTATTCTCTTCATTCCATATTATATTAAAGCCTCAAAAATTGCTTTTTCTAAATTTATAAATTAATATCATCAATTCCTTGGGAACTCGGTCTAAATTATTCACATTATCATTTTCTACATGAACAGTTAGAACTATCTATTAACTGAGTTCTAATTATAACTCGCTTGAAACAATATGCTAGGTAAATAGAATGCAAGAAACATCTGTAAATTTGTCAAGTAAACTCTCTACCTAAGAATAATTTTGTAGTATCCTATGGAATATGAAATTACAAATGAAACCAAAATATTTTTTGAAGTCTAAACTCTAATTTAGCAAGATCTATAAAGACCTACATTAGGTGATCTTTGCTATTCCTCCAGGCTTAAGCTCTTGTAATCCTTCATCCTTTCCTTGGAATCTAACAGAATGATGATTACTTACTTTTTCAAATTTTGGATGGGAATCATGAACCACTTTGCATCTAGGAATGTTCTGTAATGAAGAGCGCATTTAAAACACAACTGAGGAGGGGCTGGGAAGGTGGCTCAGTGGTATAGCACTTGCCTCGAATGCATGAGGCCCTGGGTTCAATTCCTCAGCCCAACATAAGCAAAACGGAAAAAAAGCTGGAAGGGGTGCTGTGGCTTAAGTGGTAGAGCGCTAGCCTTGAGCTGAAGAGATGAGGGACAGTGCCCAGGCCCAGAGTTCAGGCCCCACAACCAGAACCAAAAAAAAAAAATTAAAAAAAGAGTTAAAAAATAAAAAATAAAATAAAACACAACTGAGGATTTTATGCCATTTGTATTTCAATAGAAAACTTGGCTTCTGAAAACATAATGAAGAAATTAGCCCAAATTTCCAACTGTGTATTCCTTCCTTATACTAACTGGTCCAGGTAAGGTATCTGTAGTAATACCAGTCTCTAATCTCCTGTCAGTTTGAGTGCTAGAATTCAAGGCTTGTATCACATTGCCTCACCATAGTTTCTTGGTTTATTGTTTATTTATTTATCTGTTTGTTTGTTTATTTATTTGTGGGTCTGGTAATGGGGCCTGAACTTTGGGCCTGGATGCTGTCCATCAGCTCTTCAGCTCAAGGCTAGTGCTCTACCACTTGAGCCACAGAGCCACTTCTGACTTTTTTCTTTTTGCTTATGTGGTGCTGAGGAATCAAACCCAGGGCTTCATGCATGCAAGGCAAGCACTCTACCACTGAGCCACCTTCCCAGCCTCTTCTTAGTTTATTTAATCTAGATACAGACTATCAATTCTGAACTTTTCCAGTGATATTATCCACTAGACTTCTCAGACTGTTCATGCACTATTTTCAAAGATGTTCTAACATTTAACACAGGGTATGAACATTTTCAAATGCACCTACCGAGTCTCTGATTCATTCCTCCATGGATCCTATCCCTTTAATATTGATTACTTGACTCTTACTGTCTCTGGTCCCTACTTATGTAATATTCTCAAACTTTTTTGAAGAAAGTTCACTTTAGGATTTTCTAATTTTAAAAATTATCACTTGATTCTAGTCTTACTCAGGACATACTTTCTATTGTTTTCTAACTTTTCTACATATTCTGAGAGTTGCTTCATTTGTGTATATGTGTGTGCACATATAAGTGCCTCTGTGTGTATGTGTATGTTTATATGTATGTATGCAAAAGCCTCAAGCTCTTATTCTTGCTCATGACTGTTATTCCATCACCTGAGTCATTCTTCCAATCTAGCTTTTGGCTGGTTAATTATAGATAGTGTCTCAAACACTGTTCTGCCAAGGCTGGATGCAATCTGACCTTCCCAGACTCCTTTACATACTTAGGTTTCATTTATCCAGTAGAAACAACTTTTAAACTACAAATATTTTTGTGAGTGTAAAGTCTAAGCTGTAGCCCAGATTTTTTTTAAATTTTATTTTATTTGAGAACATACTGTACAGAGGGGTTACAATTACATTGGCAGGATAATGCATACATTTCTTACCAAGCATTGCAGCCTCCTCCTTTGTTTACCCTTCACCTCCCTTCCCAGCCTCCACCCTCCCCCCCACCCAATCATACCCCCCTCCCCCCCACTCCGACATTGTAAAGCTTGCTTTGACATGACATTTTGTAATTCTCCTTGTTACAACAGGTCCACCTGAATCCTTAAACGACTTGTTTGTCCCCCTCTCCTCCACATGTTATACTGACATCAAATAAAGTGAAAGCGGGGGTTACACTGTGGGGGAGGGACATACAAAGCAACAAAGAAATAATCTTATAAATGCGTTAGAAACACAGGCATGAAAGAAACGAAAACATTAAAATACATATTTAAGGGTTCGTTTTCCTAACATCACATTATCTGATCTTTTCCGCTTGACTCATACCTATACTAGATATTGCAAATAAGGGAAACCATGGGACCTATGTTTCTTTGGGCCTGGCTTACTTCACTTAATATAATTTTTTCCAAGCCTTTCCATTTCCTAACAAATGGGGAAATGTCATTCTTTCTGATGGAGGCATAGAATTGCATTGGGTATATATACCACATTTTCTTGATCCATTCATCTACTGAGGGGCTTCTGGGTTGGTTCCATATCTTAGCTATGGTAAATATTGCTGCAATAAACATAGTTGTGCTGGTAGCTTTAGTGTGGTCTTGTTTGTATACATTTGGGTAAATGCCCAAAAGTGCCATTGCTGGATCATAGGGGAGATCTATGTGAAGTCTTTTGAGGAACCTCCATACTGCTTTCCAAAGTGGTTGAAAAGGTTTACATTCCCACCAACAATGAAGTAAGGTTCCTTTCTGTCCACATCCCCTCCAACATCTGTTGTTGTTAGAGTTCTTGATTTTTGCTCTTCTAACTGGAGTGAGGTGATATCTCAATGTTGTTTTGATTTGCATTTCTTTTATGGCTAGGGATGTTGAACATTTCTTCATGTGTCTAATGCCCATCCTTCTTTCTTCTTCAGAGAAGCTTCTCTTTAAGTCTTTCGCCCACTTATTTATTGGGCAGTTGTTTCTTTGAGGATTTGTTTTTGGGTGGTTTAATTTTTTGAGTTCAAGTATATTTTAGATATGGGACCCTTGTCCGTTGTATGGCTAGTAAAGATCTTCTCCCAATCGGTGGGCTTTCTATTGATCTTGCTAGCTATGTCATTTGCCTGCAGAAGCTCTGCAACCTTATGCAATCCCATTTGTCCAACCTTTCTTTGATTTGTTGTGTTTCCGGGTCTCTATTCAGAAAATTTTGGCCTGAACCAAGGAGACCTAGGGTTTCTCCTATTCCATCCTGTAATGTTTTCAGAGTGTCTGCTTTGAGTTCAAGGTCTTTGATCCATTTGGAGTTGATTCTGGTGCAGGGTGATATATAAGGATCTAGCTTTAGTTTTCTACATGTAGTTAACCAATTTTGCCAGCACCATTTACTGAAGAGGCTGTCTTTCTTCCATTCTATTGTTTTAGCATCCTTATCGAAGATTAGATGGCTATAGGTCTGTAGGTTCATTTCTGGGTTTTCAATTCTATTCCATTGGTCCTGAGGTCTGTTCTTATGCCAATACCAAGCTGTTTTGATTACTATGGCTTTATAGTAGAGTTTGAAATTTGGTATTGATATTCCTCCAGCAGTGTTCTTTCCGTTGAGAAGTGTTTTTGCTATTCGGGGTCTTTTATTGTTCCATATGAATTTTTGGATTGCCTCTTCTATTTCCTTGAAGAATGAGGGTGGAATTTTGATTGGTATTGCGTTGAATTTGTAGATAGCCTTGGGAAGTATTGCCATTTTCACGATGTTAATCTTGCCAATACAGGAGCAGGGGAGGTTTTGCCATTTTTTAAGTTCTGTGTTGATTTCCTTTTTCAAGATTTTAAAGTTTTCCTCATAGAAGTCCTTCACTTCTTTAGTTAAGTTAATTCCTAGGTATTTTATTTTTTGTGTGGCTATTACAAATGGAGTTGCTTTCCTAATTTCAGCCACACTTTTCTCATTGTTGGCATACAGAAAAGCCATTGATTTTTGGGGGTTAATTTTATAACCTGCTACTTTGCCAAAGTTTTGAATCAGCTTGAGTAATTTGGGAGTGGAGTCTATGGGATTCTTTAAATACAAGATCATGTCATCTGCAAAGAGGGAGAGTTTTATTTCTTCTTTCCCTATTTGGATCCCCTTTATGTCTGCATCTTGTCTTATTGCTGTATCTAGGCATTCTAATACTAGATTGAAGAGAAGTGGAGAGAGTGGGCATCCTTGTCTTGTTCCTGAGTTAAGAGGAAATGGCTTTAGTTTTTCACCATTGAGTATAATGCTGGCTGTAGGTTTGTCATATACAGCCTTTATTGTATTGAGGAATGTTCCATGGATTCCTAATTTTTCCAAAACCTTCATCATAAAGGGGTGTTGGATCTTGTCGAATGCTTTTTCTGCATCTATTGAGATAACCATGTGGTTCTTGTTCTTGCTCCTGTTGATGTGATGAATAATATTAATTGATTTGCGTATTGAACCAGCTTTGCATCCCTGAAATGAATCCTGTTTGATCGTGGTGTATGATTTTTTGGATGAATTGTTGAAGTCGATTGGCCAAAATTTTGTTGAGAAGTTTTGCATCGATGTTCATCAAAGAAATGGGTCTATAGTTCTCTTTCTTTGATGAGTCCCTGCCTGGTTTTGGGATGAGGGTTATGATGGCTTCATAGAATGTGTTCGGTAGTGAGCTTTCTTTTTCAATTTCATTGAAGAGTTGGAGGAGAATTGGTGTGAGTTCTGCTTTGAAGGCCTTGTAAAATTCCGCTGTAAAACCATCTGGTCCTGGACTTTTCTTAGCTGGGAGGTCTCTTATTGCTGTTTCTATTTCAATGCTTGATATGGGCCTGTTAAGCTGGTTTAACTCATCTTGGTTTAGTTTTGGCATGTCAATATTTGCTAGGAAGAGGTCCATTTCTGACAAGTTGTCGAACTTATTAGCATAAAGTTTTGAGAAGTATTCCCTTATAATGTTCTGAATCTTGGATGTTTCCGTGGTAATGTTTCCATTCTCATCTCTGATTTTATTAATTTGCGTGTGTTCTCTTCTTTTTCTGATAAGATTTGCTAAGGGTCTGTCAATTTTGTTAAGTTTTTCAAAGAACCAACTCTTTGTTTTGTTGATTCTTTCTATAGTTTTTTTTGGATTCTAATTCATTTAATTCTGATTTAATTTTGATTATTTCTTTCCGTCTACTGGATTGGGGTTTATCTTGCTGCTCTTTTTCAAGGAGGTTTAGATGTGTCATTAAATTGTTAGTTTCAGATCTCTCCAATTTGTTGATGTAGGAGCTCAGAGCTATAAACTTGCCTATGAGTTCTGCCTTTGCTGTGTCCCAGAGGAGCTGGTAATTTGTGTGTTCATTTTTGTTGAGTAGCATGAACATTTGAATTTCCTTTCTAATCTCTTCCATGACCCACTCTTGATTCAGCAGTGGTTTGTTTAGCCTCCATGTGATACCGGACTTTCTTTGGTGGCTTTTGGTGTTGAGTTCTAATTTTATTCCCTTGTGATCAGAGAGAATGCAGGGTATAACTTCAATGTTTCTGAATTTAGACAAGTTTGCTTTGTTGTAGCCCAGATTTTTAACTCAAGAATTCATATAAAGATATATGAGCATACACATTACATATGTTGAATGTACACTGTTAGAAATGTGATCCCAAGCTGGGTGGTGGTGAGATCTGAGGATTGGGGTTCAAAGCCAGCCCAGGTAGGAAAGTCCAGGAGACTCTTTTCTCCAATTTACTGCAAGAAAACTGGAAGCCGCACTGTGGCTAAAGTGGTAGAGCATTATCCTTGAGCGGAATACCAGAGGGACAGTGCCCAGGCCCAGAATTCAAGTGCCAAGATCACCACCAACAAAAAATATATAAGTAAAGGTAAGAAAAAAATGTGATCTTATCCACCAGTTGATGGCTAGTATATTCCCTGCTCTCTCAAGATGGAATTTTTTCCTTATTAAATCCATGACTTGCATTGGAAACAGAATTATTCTTCCATTCTAATTTCTACAAAGTTGTGTCATTAGCAAGAGTGATTAGGAAGGGAGTGGCCTCATACTTCGTGTTCCACGTAGGAGTAATCCTTTCTCTATATCACTCTCATAAATCTACATACTAGACTTGGTTTTATTGTTTCAATGTGGTCTTATTTGTCGAGTCTTCTATAGTGTATTGAACCCTTATACTTAAACACAGAATTTCTCTTTCTGTTATTATTGCTATAGTTAACACGAGTAAACAAATTCATGTACACTTGGGAAATAATGTGCAGCGCATACACTCACAAAAAAAATGATCAGAGAACATTCTTCCTCTTTAAAATTCGCCTTAATTCACAGAGAATTTACAGATTTTGAATTCAATATACTCATGAATAATGTATTTATAAGAAATATAAATTTCATATTTTCTCTTTACTAAGTTGTCTCTGAAACACGTGTTACATCAGGTCCAAATGTGTTCTTGTGTTATTTCGGTGAAGCCAGAAATCACTCATTATACCTCAAGCAGCACCATAGATTGTTCCTGGAAGTAACTGTTACTGGATATGGAAACTGATCCCAGTAGAGGAATGGAACATAGAGGATTGACAAAGTTGAAGTTAACTTGTGCTTTTCTTTTTACTGTAAAAGAAGAGAATCCGAAGGCTTGAAGGAAACTCTGTCCCTGACTTTTTCTAGTGTGTTTTCACTTATGTATAATTTTTCTGTAAACTTCTTGTTGAGAGTATTACAAAAAGATATAATGTGCCATTTGATGGCCAGCATAGAACAAAAAGAAATAACGTTGTTTTAAATATGTTCTTCTGCAGGGGCTGGGAAGTTGGCTCTGTGGTAGAGCACTTGCCTTGCATGCCTGAGGCCCTGGATTAGGTTCCTCAGCACCACATAAGCAAAAATAAGCCAGAAGAGGTGCTGTGGCTCAAGTGGTAGAGCGCTAGCCTTGAGTTGAAGAGCTGAGGTAAAGCGCCCAGGCCCAGATTTCAGGCACAAGACTGGACCCCCCAAAAAATTCTACTGCAAAGAAACAAAGACAAGGATGTTTTATAGTGTTTTTTTTGCATGGATATTTCACCCCTGAGATGATTCTTTTGTTGCAGAAGTCAGTTATCAATTATTTTAGTTTGGTCCTGAGTTCTCCAGGGCAATAATGATTCCAAAAAAGCATCCAGTGCGTATGATCAGCAAAAAGATCCACTTTTCAAACCAATACTCCTTTAAGGAGGGTCCCAATGAAATATCTGGTTTTTTGTTTGCTTTTTTGTGTTTAGCTTGTGTTGGTTCTGGGGCTTGAACCCAGAGGCTGAACCCTGTCCCTGAACAGTTTTCTTTCCTGCTCACCTACCCCCAAAGCTAGTACTCTACTGCTTGAACCAAAACTCCACTTCTGGCTTTTTTGCTGTGTAATTACAAATAAGAGTATGACAGACTCTCATGCCTGGTTTGGCTTTAAACTAAGATAGTAAGAAAGCTAAGTGACATCAACTGTATAGACTTCTCTTTTCAAACGAGAAATATTAGATGAAGTTTATTGTAAAGCTAATATTTTACAATTTTTTTCTTTCTTTATTATTGTGAGCATACCGTACAGAGGAGTTACAATTACATGGGAAAGATAACGAGTAAATTTCTTATCAATCATGGTTGCCTCCTCTTTGTTTCCCCTTCCCATCCCTTCCCATATTCCCCCCTCCCCATACCCGATCCTCCCCCCCACCAAGGTTGTAAAGTTTGTTTTTCGACATAACGACTTGTACATCTTATTGTTGAAATGGGTCCACCTGCATCCCTAGTTAAATGATTTGTTTTTAGAGCATATGTCCAGAAAAGAATCCATAACATAACTCAGCAAAAGTAGGTGCACTGAATCATTTTGTAATTTTTTTGTTTGGGAAGATTATTGAAATTGCCATTCCTTTTAGGGAAACTTAAAGTCATATTTCACCTTTTTTGTTCGTTGTGGGGCTTGAACTCTGATCCTGGGTGCTAAGCTAGAGCACCACCTCCGGGTTTCTGGTGGTTAATTGAAGATTAGGGTCTCGTGGACTTTCCTGACCAGGCTGGCTTTGAACCACAATCCTCTGGTCTCAACCTCCTAAGTAGCTAGGATTACAGGAGTAAACCACCAGCACCTGGCTCATATTTGCATTTATGTGCACTGAATGACACTGTGTAGACAAAGAATGGAAATTTTAACCAAATGATATTGCAGCATTTCAAAAAAATTGAAGTAGCAATAAATATGTCCTCCTTTCCATTTTGTTACATTAATGACTGATGAGCTATGGGACCCTTACATTAGCATCCTCTGCCATCTGTATAGGTGTATTTACTATCAGGAAATGTTAATAGAAAAATATAGAAAGAATAAGATTTTTAGAAAGCAAAGGAGATAAGGTATGAAAGAATAGCATAGAAGGAGATACATTTATCACACAGAGATTAAGAGCTAGCCTAAGAGATTTAGAATGCTAAAGGCAATGAGGAAAAGCCTAGCTGACAACTAGTTCTACAATAACCAAAAATGGTTCTCAAGAACAGTTTCTGGTATACCTTAATTACTATCATTTATTCCTTCTATCTATTCCTTATTTTCTTTCACAACTATTAATTAGCCTCTGCATTTTTGGTGCCATAACTGACCAAAAAGATTTCAAAATCACACATAGCCTACCATTCTCTTTGTGATTAGCAGTGACAACACAAATCCTGGAATGGTTGAATTTCCAGAATTAAACGTTACCTGACATCTAAGCACATCCCTGGCATTAATTGCTGTGACTTAATGAACAAGACGTTTTTCAACACAGTATCCTCATATAAGTAAAGTACATGAATTAGGAACTGTTGTCAGGTGTCAGTATGGAAGGAGCAATTATATATTCCAAGTCTGGGTTATTTATTTTGCATTTACTAACTGAATGTTTTTGTTTTGTTTTGATTTGATTTGTTTTTGTTCTTTTTGCCAGTCGAGGGGCATAAACTGAGGGGTAGGGAATTTTCCTGAGCTTTTTTTTTTCTTGCTCAATGCTAGCTTTCTATCATTTGAGGCACAGCACCACTTCCAGTGGTTTTGTGTGTGTGTGTGTGTGTGTGTGTGTGTGTGTTTGTGTGTGTGTGTGTTACTAAGGAATTGAACCCAGGGTTTCATGGATGCTAGGCAATCACCGTACCATGAAGCTACATTCCCAGAGCCCTAAATAACTTTCTTAAGATGACATTACATTTTCATTCTGTAACTACGTATCATAATTTTGGCCAGGTGCTAGAAAATGATGTAGAAAGCAATACAATACAATAAGTCTAGTAAGGCTGGATGGACAATGAATAACTGTTACGGTCTATCCAGGTAACAGAAGGGCTTATCTCATGGAGCTGTTTCAACAAGCTGAGGAGACAGCTCCTGACCCACAGCCAACCTCCAGAATGAGAGGGCCAACCTTGGGTTCCAGCCACATGGGGATGATGGGCCCCCTCATCCAGCACCCATTTGACCAGTTCTTGTGAAAGAGAGAGAGAAAAAAAGTCAGAATTACAATTAAGTCTGGTGCCAGTGGCTCAGAATTCTAATCCTGACAACACAGGACGCTGAGATATGAGGATCATGGTTCATAACCAGCTCAGGCAGGAACGTCTGTGAGACTCTTATCTCCAAAGAACCACCAGAAAATCAAAAGTAGTGCTATGGGCTCAAGTCGTAGAACACTGCCTTTTGCTGAGGCTTTTGGAAACATCGCCCATGCCTAGAGTTCTAGCCCCACGACTGACAAGAAGTGGACTTCCTACCACAAGAAGCGGACTGAATAGCACCCATTGTCCTAGGGAGCATGGTAGCAAAGTCAGGAAGAGCTTCCTCTGAAGTTGAAGTCATAAGTAGGTCATCTGGCTTCTCTCTGCCTTGGTATCTCCAGCTGCAAAACCCAACACAGTGAAGGATCCTCTTCCTCATGGGGATAGGGTAATGATGAGAGAGAGCCATGTTTTGTTTCATAATCCCACATCTGTTGCACAATTAATAACAGGCCCCACCTGAGCCCTTTCTGGCTATCTTCCTGTCATTTCCTCACAGAATTTCCGAGAACCTTATCTGAAGACTACTCCCTCTGTTCCTAGCCATTCTCCAGAGATCCCTCTGTATAAATCCCTTGTTTCCTCACAACTGTCCTGTGAGGAGAATGAGGTCTGATTGTTACGAACCTACCCAGAGCTTCACCTGTGGTCAAGAATCGTCTGCTGTGATTTTTCTGCCTGCTCAAACTGAGTTAAGAAACCATTCAAGCCACAGGAAAATCAAACACAAGTAGACCAGAGCCTCCAACAAGAGACAGGTTAAGAACACAAGGGAGATACAAGATCATCCCATCCCCCACAAAAAAATCAAAGAACTCTTTTTTTGTAACTTTTATAATTTTTTTTCTAAAAGTTTTTTTAATTTTTAATTTTTAACTTTAATTTTTTTCTATTAATTTTTTCTTCCTCTCATTATTTTTATTTTAGGGGTATATGTGTGTGTACTTTTTTATCTCTTTTCAGAAACATTGAAGTAATACCTTGCATTCTCTCAGGCCAAAAGGGTAAAAAGTTAAAACTCAACAGGAAAAGCCACCAGAGAAAATCCTGTAACACACTGGAACAACACACAGCTGAATCACGAGTGGGTCATGGAAGAGATTAGAAAAGAAATTCAAATGTTGATGAACACACAAATTACCAGCTCTTTGGGACACAGCAAAGGCAGTACTCACAGGCAAGTTTATAGCTCTGAGTTCATACATCAACAAATTAGAGAGATCTGAAACCAACCATTTAATGAGACATCTGAGTCTCCTTGAAAAAGAGCAGCAAGATGATCCCCAATCCAGTAGATGGTAAGAAAAATTAAAATTAAATCATAATTAAATGAATTAGAATCCAAAAAAAATCATAGAAAGAATCAACAAAACAAAGATTTGTTACTTCCAAAAAATTAACAAAATTGACAGACTCTTAGCAAATCTTATCAGGAAAAGAAGAGAACACACCCAAATAAATATACTCAGAGATGAGAATGGAAACATCACCACAGAAACAACCAAGATTCAGAACATTATAAGGGGATACGTCTCAAAATTTTATGCTAATAAGTTTGAGAACTTGGCAGAAATGGACCTTTTCCTAGCAAATATTGACATGCCAAAACTAAACCAAGATGAGTTATACTATCTTAACAGGCCCATATCAAGCACTGAAATAGAAACATCAATAACACACATCCCATCTAAGAAAAGCCCAGGACCAAATGGCTTTACAGCATAATTCTATAAGCCCTTGAAAATACAGCTCACACCAATACTCCTCCAAATCTTCAATGAAATTGAAAGAGAAAGTTCACTACTGAACTCATTCTATGAAGCCATAATAACCCTCATGCCCAAACCAGGCAGGGACACATCACAGAAAGATAACTATAGACCCATTTATTTGATGAACATTGATGCAAAACTTCTCAACAAAATTTTGGCCAATCGACTTCAACAATTCATCCAAAAAATTCTACACCATGATCAAACAGGATTCATTTCAGGGATGCAAAGCTGGGTCAATATACGCAAATCAATTAATATAATTCATCACATCAACAGGAGCAAAGATAAGAACCACCTGGTTATCTCAATAGATGCAGAAAAAGCATTTGACAAGATCCAACGCACCTTTATGATGATTGTTCTGGAAAAATTAGGAACCCATGGAACTTTCCTCAATACAATAAAGACTATATATGACAAACCTACAGCCAGCATTATACTTAATGGTGAAAAACTAAAGCCATTTCCTCTTAACTCAGGAATGAGACAATAAGGTCCACTCTCTCCACTTCTCTTCAATCTAGTATTAGAATGCCTAACTACAGGAATAAGTCAAGATGCAGACATAAAGGGGATCCAAAGAGGGAAAGAAGAAGTAAAACTCTCCGTCTTTGCAAATGTCATGATCTTGTATTTAAAGAATCCCATAGACTCCACTCCCAAATTACTCAAGCTGATTCAAAACTTTGGCAAAGTAGCAGGGTATAAAATTAACCCCCCAAAATCAATGGCTTTTCTGTATACCAACAATGAGAAAAGTGTGGCTGAAGTTAGGAAAGCATCTCCATTCGTAATAGCCCCACAAAAAATAAAATGCCTAGGAATTAACTTAACCAAAGAAGGGAAGGAACTCTATGATGAAAATTTTAAAAACCTGAAAAAGGAAATCAAAAGAGATCTTAGAAAGTGGCAAAAACTCCCATGCTCATGGATTGGAAAGATCAACATCGTGAAAATTGCAATCCTTCCCAAGGCTCTCTACAAATTCAGTGCGAAACCTATCAATATTACAACCTCATTCTTCAAGGAAATAGAAGAGGCAATCCAATAATTCATAGAGGACAATAAAAGAACCCGAATAGCAAAATGATCCTCAACAGAAAAAACTGTGCTGGAGGAATATCATACCAAATTTCAAACTCTACTACAAAGCAATTGTAATCAAAACAGCTTGGTACTGGCATAAGAACAGACCTCAGGACCAATGAAATAGAATTGAAATCCCAGAAATGAACCTACAGACATATAGCCAACTACTTTTCGATAAGGGAACTAAAATAATAGAATGGAAGAAAGACAGCCTCTTCAGTAAAAGGTGCTGGCAAAATTGGTTAACTACTTGTAGAAAACTAAAGCTAGATCCTTATATATCACCGTCCACCAGAATCAACTCCAAATGGATCAAAGACCTCGGAGTCAAAGCAGACACTCTGAAAACATTACAGGATGGAATAGGAGAAATCCTAGGTCTCCTTGGCACAGGTTGAATTTTTTTTAATAGAGACCCAGAAACACAAGAAATCAAAGAAATGTTGGACAAATGGGATTGCACGAAGTTGCAGAGCTTCTGCATGGCAAAGGACATAGCTAGCAAGATCAATAGAAAGCCCACGGATTGGGAGAAAATCTTCACTAGCCATACTAGAGACAAGGGTCTCATATCTAAAATATACTTGGAACTCAAAAAATTAAATTCCCCAACAACAAATCCTCAAAGAAACAACTGCCCAATAAATAAGGTTAAAGCCTTAAAGAGAAACTTCTCTGAAGAAGAAAGAAGGATGGCCAATAGACAAATGAAGAAATGCTCAACCTCTCTAGCCAAAAAAGTAATGCAAATCAAAAAAACATCGAGATCCCACCTCACCCCAGTTAGAATGGCTATAATGAAGAACTCTGATAACATATTCTGGAGGGGATGTGGACAGAAGGGAACCTTACTTCATTGTTGGTGGGAGTGTAAATTTGTTCAACCACTTTTGAAAGCTGTATGGAGGTTCCTCAAAGCACTCAAAATAGAGCTCCCCTATGATCCAGCAACCTGACTTTTGGGAACTTTCCCAAATTTTTACTAAGAAGAACGCTCTAAAGCTAGCAGCACAACTATGTTTATTGAAGCCTTTTTTACCATAGCTAAGATGTGGAAGCAACCCAGATGCCCTTCGGTAGATGAATGGATCAAGAAAATGGGTTATATATACACAATGGAATTCTATGCCTCCATCAGAATGAATGACATTGCTCTATTTGTTAGGAAATGGAAAGACTTGGAAAAAATTATATTAAGTGAAGTAAGCCAGAACCAAAGAAACATAGGTCCCTTGTTTTCCCTTATTTTCAATAACTAGTATATATCTGAGTCAAGCATGAAAGTTCAGATAAATTCATGTTAGTGAAAAGAACCCTAAGATATCTATTCAAATTTTTTTCTTTCATACGATTGTTTCTAGTACATTAATAAGATTATTTGTTGCTTTCTATGTCCCTCCCCCACGGTATAATCCCTGCTTTCACTGTATTTGATGTTGTTATAATTTATGGAGGGGAAGGGAAAAAACAAATCGTTGAAATAAGGATTAAAGTTGGACCCATTGCAACAATGAGACGTAGAAGTGGTATGTCGAAAATGAACTTGACATCTCTGGTAGGGGGAGGGGGAGGGTCGGTTAGGGAGGTGGGGGGAGGATGGGATGGGAAGGAGAAACAATGGAGGAGGCCACAATGCTTGATAAGATATGTACTCATATCCTGACCATGTAATTTTAACCCCTCTGGACAGTATTTTCACAATTAAAAAAAAAAAAAAAAGAATCGGCTGCTGTGGACTAAATGTTTGAGATAATCCATCTAAATCGATGACTGTGCATGTTGCTACATGTCTCCCCCCCCAACTAATGATGACCAGTCCCGTTGGAACATACCTGACACAGATAGGAGGACATCAATCCAGCCCATCCAGAGCATATAGAGGCTCTGTTTCAGAAATGCCCAAAACAGAAAGGTGGCTCCTATGAGCCAGGGAGAGGAAACAAGTAGCGGGTCTTGGTGCCCTCAGAGGAGTGTCTGACCTGGGGTAGGGGTGGTTTGGGGGCAGCCACTCACATGTGCTCCTGGGAGAAGTTGCTTGAGGCTGCTCCAGGAGGGGAGAGAGGGAATGGCAGTGGCATTGCAGACACATGACCTCAGAGAACCAAGGCCATTGACCAAGTTGTGGCTTTACACAGCCTGGCAGGGTGCCATTGCCTGATGTTTGAAATTCTGCACCTTGGGAAGGCGGGGAGGGGGCTGGGGACTAGGCAGGCATCTCAATTTCCTTCTATATTCCAGTGGCCTTGAGTCTCTTCTCACCACTCAGCCATCTATACCTTCCTCAACTGCTGGTAGTGGTGTAAACTAACAGTGGGAATCCTGGTGCTACCAGGCAGCATGGAATGTGGGCGTGGCAACCATTCTTGTATCTCATTGGTCAGAAATAAAAATGAAAGAACGGGGGTGTGGCCAGAATCCTGTGATGCAAACAGCATGGGCGGAGTCAAGAAGATAGCAACTCCCCCAGCCCTTTTCCCAGGGAACAATATCCAATTCAGTTGGAGACAAGAGGGTGACCTGCTTTAGCCGCATGGCTGCACAGATCATTGTGTATGGCTGTTTGTTCCCAGTCCCAGACCATGAACTGAGGATATGGGCACAGTCTGTGAGCTGCTTTTGCTCAAGGCTGGCCTTCCACACTGGAACCACAGGGATTCTGGCTTTGTTGGCACTGAAGTTGGACTTTCCTGCCTAGGGTGACTTCGACCATGATCCTCCCATCACAGCCTTGTAAGTATCAAGGAAGACTGTTGAGGGCCACTGATGCCTGCCTAATCATTGGTCTTACTGGTGTTCTTGGACAGACTGACGAGTTCGGGTTTAAGTGGTGCGAGCTATAGCCCACAGTTGGAATCCTGGTCCAGCCACCTCAAAATGGAAGGAGATCCTAAGAAATTTATTCCTGTCCATATGATTACCAATGGAATATGATGTATGTCATGATTGAAAGAGCAGTTCTTGAATGATTCTAGGATAAAATTATACAGAATTATAGGACACTGATCGATGTTAGTTAATGCTTTATGAAGCATTTAAACAATCACATTCATAAAATGGAGGCATAATGAAATACCTAAGAATTACTATACTATTACATAATATAAAGGTGCCATTTTTCTGCCAGGACTGGGATTGGAACCTATGGTCTTGGTAACTTTGTTGCACTGTGTGTGAAGGGGAAGCTGGCCTCCTTGAAGTCAAGAAATTCAAGTCGGTTCTTTAGGCCTGAAATAGATCCCCACCACTAGAAAACATCCTATTCATGTACAATTTACATATATGATTCATATTTACATACCTATGTTGACTCCATATTGCATTCAGTGCAGTTATTTTATTTGTTTGTTTTATTCATGTATTGACCATTTATTTTGACTATTATGGCACATAAAACATTGATTACATTGATTACATAAGATATAGGTCTGCATATGTATTCCACTTCATACCTGACACTCAGGACTTTCATAGAAAAGGAAAGCATGTGTCGTCATCAACTTCTTACTCCACAATTCATTTTTGGGGAGTGCTGGCAACTTAACTCACAGCCTACAAGCCTACAAGGTCCAATTCATGAATGGGTGAGTTTCACCACGCCATCCTAGGGCAAATTGAACTGAAAGGCTATTCCCAGGACCAGAGATCAAGCCCCAGGTGTTAGCAAAATAAGAACAGATTGAACTGCAGATGGAAGTACGCTAATAAATATGTATTTATATAGAGTGTTAAAGATGTCTATATATTATTCAGTTATATAGACTACATTCCTACCAATTCCTGGGTATTAATCATGCGTCCATGTAATTAATGTTATTGTTTTCATCCTTATACTATTAATGAAATCAATCAGTGTCCTGAAATTATTGCATTCCTGTGAGTAATAATATTCTTTTTATGCTTTATAAATATTAAATAAAAATCAATTAGCCTCCTGAAATGATGCTGCCTAAATTTATTATAGCATCATTCATGATCAACTCATTGAACATTGACATTGATAACATTCCATTGTTCTTCTTATGGTTGGGAACAATTTTCTTAGTATCTCCTGCCATTGGTTGGTGTTAGGAGGGAGATTCGAAATCAGGGCCAATGTTGCCACGTGGGCCTATGGCTTCCCAGATAGTCTGGCACCCTTCAGCAATGCAAGGTTAAGTACCCTTTGCAACAGTGTCATTCAGACCCATGAGGGTCACCGTGTAAAGGAAGAAAACATAAAAAGGCCACATTTTTTCTGTGCATTGTTTCCCTGCAAGATCTGAGGGTCTAGGATCCTAGAAGGAGCTGTAGGTCTAGTGGCTGCACCCCAGCCTAGGGTGATCCAAGTTGAGGAAGAGTTGCCACAATCTGACTTCAAGCCCATACTGAGAAAAGTAAAATAAAAAATTTAGCTCCCTGGCTTGCAATTCGTGATGTTTAATCTTCCAGGCTTTAAATTTGAACTCAGGATCTGGGTAAATCTGCAGCAATGTGGATGAAGGAGAAGATCACTGTACTTGAAGATAAGAAAGTCAGACCTGGAAAGATGGCAGAGAAACTGGAGTCTATGCGAGACATAGAAAGCAGTTTTAGAGTTCCAGTGAACAGTCCTAAGCCAGAGAATCACACCAAGTGTGCCATCACAGGACAGAGAGTCAGACCAGAGAGGGAAAATCCAGGCAAAGAGACAGATCTAAGCTCTTGCCAGCAGCAGCCGTAGGGGTGGTAGCGGTGGAAGCTGCAACCACAGGAGCCATACCTGAGCCACAGAAAGTCCGAGACGAAGGAGCCAGACGCAGCAGGTGAGCGGATTCTACTCAAAACCAGCAAGACATCTTCATCCTGCAGTTCACAGACCAGAGACGACCCAGGAACCAAAACTCGGCATGAGTAGAAGCCTGATGTCCTCACTCCTTCTCAGGGAGCAGAGGAGGGAATGCCACCTCTCCCCCCCCCCCCCCCCCCCCCCCCCCCCGCGTACTGGAAATATCCATCTTGGATACTGACAAAGAGCTCCAATTCGAGTCTTGGAATAAAATGGATCATTTAGCAGGTCACAAGAACTTAACGGAGGCGTGACCTGCCAGACTCACTCCACCCAGGGAAAAGTCACCCAGCCTGGGCACCAGCCCTAGTAGTGGCTTTCTTCACTGGGTAATCAGAGCAAGAGGCTGCCCCTCCCTTTAGCAGCCTCGACAATGAATTGAAATTCCGTAAACCCTGAGAATGGCTCCAGGCTGGGCTCTGTGAGTCTTTCACAAAATAACCACCAGGAAAAGCTACTGTTTGTTGAAAGGCCTCAACTCTACCCAGAACCTAGCCTCATCACTGCATCTCCCTCTTATGTGATACTCGAAGCAGATCTGACTCCCATTGAACTAGCCTAGGAGGAGGATCACAAAATCCTGGGTAAAGCAGAGCATTTTTCTGCTTGTTCGAAAAAACTGACATAAGAAACCGACCAAGCCAAAGGACCAAAAGCAGACCAGAGACTCCAACAAGAGTCTGGTTACGTACACAAGGGAGATACACGATTTTTTCCACCCCTCTCCAAAAAATCAAAGAACTTTTTTTATTCTTCTTCTGCTTCTTTTTTTTTTTGGTACCTTATATAAAAAAGAATTCATTTCTAAAACTTTTTTTAATCATTAATTTTTGCCTTGATTGAAAAAAAAATGTTTTCCAGTAACTATTTTTTCCCTCTTACAATTTTTATTTTAGGGATACGTGTGTGCATTTTTCCTTCTTTTTTGATTTCTTTCTCTTTTTTTTTTCTTTTTTAATTATCTTTCTGTTTTTTGTTTAGCTCTACTGAACTTCTGATCTTTTTTTCTTCCTTTCTTATCCTTTTCACATTTTCCTCTCTTTCGTTCTTCTTTATGTGACTTAATTCTTGTCCTGCACATGCTCAGATAAACCTGTAGTTGACTATTAGACCCTTATCCTCCATTGTGTACACACTTAATCCACAAATTTATTACTCAATTCAATACCTCTGAGACTAAAATTCCTTAATAGCAGTAATACTTCTTTATACCTATATAATATTTTAAGCATTTTATTTTTAAGTTTTCACATCTCCTTTATATCTCTCCCCTTCTCTCATTATATTCACGTTCTTCTCTAAATCAAGAACTCTAACAACAACAGATGCTGGAGGGGATGTGGACAGAGGGAACCTTACTTCATTGTTGGTGGGAGTGTAAACTTGTTCAACCACTTTGGAAAGCAGTATGGAGGTTCCTCAAAAGACTTCACATAGAGCTCCCCTATGACCCAGCAATCCCACTTTTGGGCATTTACCCGAATGTTTACAAACAAGACCACACTAAAGCTACCAGCACAATTATGTTTATTGCAGCATTATTTACCATAGCTAAGATATGGAACCAACCCACAAGCCCCTCAGTAGATGAATGAATTAAGAAAATGTGGTATATATACCCAATGGAATTCTATGCCTACATCAGAAAGAATTACATTGCCCCATTTGTTAGAAAATGGAAAAACGGAAAAAATTATATTAAGTGAAGTAAGCCAGGCCCAAAGAAACATAGGTCCCATGGTTTCCTTTATTTGCAATATCTAGTATATGTATTAGTAAAGTGGAAAAGGTCAGATAATGTGATGTTAGGAAAATGAACCCTTAGATATGTATTTTAATGTTTTTTTCTTTCATGCATTTGTTTCTAACGCATTTATAAGATTATCTCTTTGTTGCTTTGTACGTCCCTCCTCCACAGTATAACCCCTGCTTTCACTATATTTGATGTCAGTATAACTTGTAGAGGAGATGGGGAAAAACAAGTCGTTTAAGGATACAGGTGGACCTGTTGCAACAATGAGAAGTACAAGTTGTCATGTCAAAAACGAGCTTTACAACGTTGGTGTGGGGGGTGGAGGCGGGGAGGATTGGGTGGGGGGTGGGGGGAGAGGCTGGGAAGGGGTATAAAGGGTAAACAAACGAGGAGGTTGAATGGCTTGATAAGAAATGTACGCATTATCCTGCCCATGTAATTGTAACCCCTCTGTACAGTATGTTCCAAAAAAAATTAAAAAAAAAACAAAAAATAAAAGAAAAGAAGTTACAGCAAATGAAAAAAAATAAATAAGGATACTGGTGGACCTATTGCAACAATGAGATGTACAAGACGTTATGTCGAAAACGAATTTTAAAACTTTCGTTGGGGAGGGTGTGAGGGGCAGGAAGGATTGCGTAGGGAGGCTGGGGAAGGATGGGAAGTGATGAGAAGAGGAAACAAAGGAGGAGGCTACAATGCTTGATAAGCAATGTACTCATTATCTTGCCCATGTAATTTTAACTCCTCTGAACAGTATTTTCACAATAAAAAGTATTTTTTAATGAAAGAAAAAAAGAGTGATTGGGGGCTGTGAAGTTGGCTCAGTGGTAGCGTACTTGCCTAGCCTGTATGAGGCCCTGGGTTCCATTCCTCAGCACCACATAAATAAACAACAAAAAAAAAGTGATTGGTGCAGGAGGTGGGTGTGTGCCCAAGAGGAGCCAATAAAAATGCCTCTGCAGACCCAAGGTGGGCCAATGGGAATGTCTCCTACAGACCCAAGGAGGGCCAGTGGAAATGCCTCTGCAGACTCTGAAGCTCTTGCAAAGACAGTCTGGGATTCCAAACTGGTTGGTCCATGCTTGCCATGAGTATGACCAGAGGCAGTTGGTGTCATGGCTGAGGTTTGAAGGTGGGAACTGAATCCCAAGTGAGGAGAGTGGGTCTGTGGTGTGGATAAACGCTGCTACCATAGACCAGAGTGGGTCAGGTATGGCAGGAGGGCTCCTGAGGCTGAGGTTCACCTCCATCCTGCTCTGTGATCTGGCATCTTCTGCCATGGCCTGGTGCACCAAGTATGCCCTTGACCTTGAATGCTGGAGAAAGAAACTTCCATGCCTTTTAAACCAGCCCACCTCATGTTCCCTATCATCATGGTAGCTCAAACCACAGGAGACGGTCCCCAGACATCTGTAAGAGCAGTGTAGATAATGTGAACTTAGAGCTGTAAAAAACCGTGGGAGAATCTCTGTCCAGGAGAGACTGGAGGAGAGGGAGGAAGACTGCTTTGTTCTCTGCAAAGCTCAGGCTGGACTTTGAGGGGCCTGCACTCCTCTGCAAGGGTGGTCTGTGGAGCCATGGAACCTTCCAGCAGGGCTGGTGACAGTGACCTTTAGATCCCTCCTCAGCTGAGATCCTCAGGTGCCTGGGGGATGGGCCCCAGCCGCTCAGCTTCCTAGGAAATCTCAGCCTGCACTGTTGTCATTCAGGCCTCAAATCCTAATATATATCGCTGGGAAGGTAATTTATACACTCATGCAAATTTCTTTTTACTGCTCAGTTTTGAGTAACAGTTGTGTAATTATTTCCAGCTCTCCTTTCAAGAAAATTCTAAACTGAGGGCTGTTAAGACCTTAATATTCTTCAGGGTTGCCAGGGATGGTATTTTTCCTGGATCAAATTCATCCCCTCTGTTGGGGCTGACATTATTAGGTTACAGATTTTGCTTCAGGGGGCTGGAAAGTTTAGCCATGTGTGTGTGTGTGTGTGTGTGTGTGTGTGTGTGTGTGTGTGTGTGTGTGTGTGTGTGTGTGTGTGTGTGTGTGTGTGTGTGTGTGTGTGTGTGTAGGAGAATAGCCAAGGCTGGCCCTGGCCCTGGCCCTGTGTGACTTGCTATTTTTATTTTTGCAGCCTGGTATCTTCTTTATTAAGTCATGGATGTTCCTTGCAGACCTACTATGAGCACAGCTCCACCAGGATTGCATGACACGCACAATGGAGACAAATTACTTATCCAAGTACAGCAGATAATGAACCTTAGGGGATATTAGTTGTGGGCGGGGAGGGGGGAGAACGGGTCCTGAGGCTTGAACTCAGGGCCTGGACACTGTCCCTTCAGCTCCTAGTCTTGCTGACCCTGGCTGATGCCTTCACCTTGGGCTTCACGGTTCTCAGCCGGTAGTTGAGATGATATGGGCCCAGACAGTTGGCGTCTGGCCCTGCCCCACTTCCTAGGAGCAGTGGGGTATGGGGCGTGGATGCTTGCCAGGGCAGCCCAGCTGGCTTCCAGACACCAGCTCTGCAGTGGGCTGGGCGTGGGCCACACCAACCAGGTGTCCCTTGGGGAGGCTGGGCAAGGCCTGAGTCCCAGTCCTGAAAAGGCCCAGGGCTGACAGCCTGGCCAGCAGCCCCACACCATGGGCAGGCAGTGGAACCTGTAAGAGGCACGGCCTAGAGGCAGAAGTGATGGTATTGGGAAAGTGGCCTAGTGATGGAGTGCATTTGGGGCGTGGCCTAGAGGGAGGAAGTAAGAGCATTGGGGTCTAGAGAAGAAAATAAGGCAATAGAGGTGTGGCCTAGAGAAGAAAGGCTAATGCGGGTGTGGTCCACAGGGAGGAAGTGAGGTCATTGGAGCATGGCCACGCAAGGGCTGTTAGGAGCCTGGCCCTGCTCATCCTCTGTCTGTCTCCAGTGAGGTGAAGCCATTTTGCCCCACCTGGTGATCTCCACCACGGTGTTCTACCCCTCCACAACCCAAAGCAACAAGGCCAAGTGGGCAAGAACAAGAAGAAACCCTTCATCCTGTAGGCCAATTACCTCAGGTTTTATGTTACAGATGGGAGGCTGGGGAGCACGTGGGATAGCATTGGATCAGGGTGTGTTTTGGGATACACACACATACATGCAACATGCAAGCACACGTAAACACATGCATGCACACACAAGCATGCACACATGCACATATGAGCATATACACATCCATATACACATGTGCACAGACACAAACACACATATAGTTCATGCACACACACATGTACACACACACATGGAGGCTTGTTTCCTCCCGCTCCTCCCTCCATTTCCATGTCTCCATCTCCTTGTCGGTTGCATTATCAGGAACTGCTTGATAAAGGAACGCTTTTTGGTGATGACAAGAATTGATTTCCAATTCCCTGCAGAATGAGTTCATCATCACAGTGGCACAGGCAATTTAGCTCAGATACCAGGACTGCCTCGGGTTATAGCTCACACTGACAGCATCCCTGTCAAGCCCCAGGTGGGTTTTGACAGGGAGGGGAAAGAGACATTCTCAGAGGGGTTTGTGTGGGGGTGTGGCCAAAAGGACATGGCTGCTTCAGGGTCCCCCTGAGGCCACTGGTAGGAAGTAGTCTCTCATGCTGCCTTCCATGAGGCTGTGGGAAATTCAGTCTTGCTCAGCTTGATCACTCAAATGTGCAGCTGAGAGAGAAAGGATCAGTTTCCCCTGTTTAGGAAGCCCTCAGATAGTGTCCATGGAGGGTTAAAGGAGATTTACAGGAGTTTGGGAGGTGGCCTGCATTGGCTGGACCACTGACTATAACAGGCCAGCTGATTGGTTGAGACCACATCTCAAAGATAATTGGAGTGAGGAGAGCTTGAGTGTGGCATGAGGCCCTAAGTCCAACCCCAGTATGGCCCTCAGAAACATTTCAGACAAGCAAATTTAAATATACATATATATATATATATATATATATATATATATGTGTGTGTGTGTGTGTGTGTGTGTGTGTGTGTGTGTGTGTGTGTGTGTGTGTGTGTGTGTGAGTGTATGTGTGTGTGATTCTACTGGCCCTGGTGCCCTCTAATCCTAGCTATTCAGGAGGCTGAGATCTGAGGATCGAAGTTCAAAGCCATCATGGGCAGGTAAATCCATGAGGTTCTAATCTCCAAATAATCACCTAAAGCCGGAATTGGAGCTGTGGCTCAGGTGGTAGAACACTAACCCTGAGCAAAAATGTGAAGGGACAGCACCCAGGTTCTTAGTTCAAGCCCAAGGACCATCCAAAAAGAAAAAAAGAAAAATGACTGATTCCCATTGTGCATCAAGTGACAGGGGCTTCAAAGCCACTTTTGTTGGGCCCACAAATGAACTATAAGTGGAGGCAGAGTCTCATGCTGCTAACTCACGTTGTATGTGTCTCTGCTCTGAACCATTTTTCCAGCAATTGCTTTGCAATCACCTTGGGGTTCAGAAAGGACCAGACAAATTGATAACTTCTTAATGACAAGGGATGAAGCCACCCCTGAGGGCCGGCAGAGCCCCCCAAGACAGCTCACCCCGCAGGACCCAGGACATGTTGATCCTGACCAGCTGTGACAGCCATCATGCCTCTCCAGAATCCACCAGAAACAAGGACCAGAATTATCACCACCCAGGCCACACTGGGACTGGTGGCCATTTTAACATGGCATACCTTTGTCCTCAAGTCTCCTTATTTTTTAATTTTTGCCAGTCTTGGGGCTTGAACTCAGGGCCTGGGCACTGTCCCTGAGCTTCTTTTGCTAGTGTACTACAACTTGAACCACAGTACTGTTTTTGTATTTTTCTGTGTAGTTTGTACTGAGGAATCAAACCCAGGGCTTCATGCGTGCTAGGCAAGCACCCTAACACTAAGCCACATTCCCAGCCAAGTCTCCTTATTTAACTTAAGGCAAATGTCTGTACCCCAAAGATAGCTGAAGATGTGCCCAAGCTGTCTTTCACCCCATGGCCACCATGGAAGAATTGACCTTTACATGCCCCTCACCTTGTCCCTTTATTTGGAGTGGGGTTTGGATCTGGGGTGTAAAACCCTGTTTTCCAGAGGACAGCTAGACCAAACCAATCAATGGGTGGGTGGGTGGATTGGTAGTGATAGGCTCCCATCTTAGTAGCCAAGGTAGTGTGGCTGTGCTGCCTTATTTACAATGATTATATAGATGCATGAGGGGAGATCATCACATAAGTAGATATTATGATTGTATCACCCAACATCCAACAGTTGGTACTTCGTGTAACAACCTCCCTGCTCATGATGCAGGGGGTGAACATCTGCTTGGATCCCTCCCATCCTGCCACCTGTCCCGAGCTCTGGGGGCAGTGAGCAGTGTCAGTGTCTGTCTATGTCTCAGGAAAGCCACATTCCTAACGCTACCTCCGTAGTGGTTGGAATTGCAGAATTACAAGATATGTACATATATATATATATATATACATACATACATATATATATACATATATACACATGTATGTATATATATGCATATACATATATGTATATGTATATGTACATGTATATATATATATATGCGTGGGTGTATGTGTGTGTGTGTGTGTGTGTGTGTGTGTGTGTGTGTGTGAAGTATTTGAGCTTCAGTTTGTGTGAACAGCCAAGACCAGTTACAAGATGATGGAAGAGTTGTGCTGGGGGCAGGGCACCTATGGCACCTTCTTTGTCCTGTGGCCAGAAATTCCCAGGGGCTGAGGCCCCTACTAGGCTGTCACTTGGAGCCACTGCTGGTCTCCTTCCCATAGGGATTCTGCAGAATATTGTGCCCGTGTGTATGTGTGTAGGGATGGCATTCATGCTATGGTCTCCTGCCACTCATTTATGCTCCTCTGGAGCCTCCATTCCCAGTGTGGAGGATAGCCAGAGAGAAATCTTTGAAATCAAAGGCACTTGGAGTAATGGCATAATTGCTCTGTGAAACCATTTGCCAAGTAATTATAGACTATTGTTCGGTTGATCTAGCTACTTTTTTTTATCCCTGCTAAATAATGAGGCTTTGCTTGGAGTGATGGGTGGGAGCAATCATACACACACACAGTTAGACAGAACAGAGGTCCCCTCTTTGCCACCCTTTTCTTTTCTACACCCCCCCCAGCCCCAAGCCAGCAGGTGAGTGAACAGCCCCGTGGGGACCTCTGTGTTCTTACCCCTGCTAAGGGACATTTTTGGTATTAAAATGCACTTTCAAGAAACAGCAGCTGGAGACTTTGCTGAGACTGGCAGTTCCTGTAAGGATAGAAGTTCCTTGAGGCCCCGAGGTTAGAGTAATGAAACCCAGGATTTTTCTATGTTGCTCTTTTGAGCCTCTCCCTCCCCCACCAGTGGGCTTCCTTCTTCCTCTGCTCCTCCTCCTTCTATGCCCTGAGATCCTGTCCTTCATGTGCTCGCTGCTCACAGCAAGCTAATTCAGATACATAGTACAGTATTCACTTTTAAAACATGGTTAATAGAGCTCCATTAGGATAAATGAGGTCTGTGGAAAACCAGAGCACGCATTTCGGTGTCTGCTTAGCACATCCATTGTGTCCGGATGGGGTCCTCTGAGCCACTGCCCGGGGAGAAGGAGTGAGCTCTGCCCAGAAGAAACTCCATGTGCAGGGGTTGGCGATGGGAACCAGAGGCACACAGGGGGGCTGGGACTGGGGTGGACTTGGTGGTCAGAGCCCATGGCTACAAACAGCCATCAGGGAAGATGGTCACCTGTTGGGGAATCAGAAGTGCTCTGGCCATGGCAGTGGGTCGGGAGTTGGGAGAGTGAGGTCATCGTGTGACAGTGGGTATAGAGTCTGGAGCACCGTGGCCGTGGCAGTGGGTAGGGATCGTCCTTCACAATGACCAGCAGGGCTCTGGCTCCCTACATCCTAAGAGTGAGGTGCAGCTGCTTGTCATCTGACCCCTCTTGAGACCATGGACCATCACCTGACCTCTCCTAAGACCAAGAACTGTCGTTCCACTTCAGAAGCCACCTCTGGCCAGATCTGAATGCACTGGTGACCAGGCCCTACTTTCCCTCTGCTCACCTCCTGTCCTTCTGCCCTCATCCTTCCTGTTGAACCTAAAGCAAACATCTCTCTCCAAAGATGGCCGAAGAAATACAAAAGAGCTGTCGTTATGTATTACCTGTAACAGTCCCCCATCTCTGCCCTTTGCTACACATCTTTATTTGGCTCAGAGGAGCAAGTGGCCCAATGGAATGTGGGGCTTCTGGTGCTGTGGCTTGGGGTCCCTTGCTCTGATTTAAGCACTGTGTGACCTTGGGAGATCCAGGGTCCACAATGACCTTCACACTTCATCCTTTCTCCTTCCTGGGAGCCAGCGCTCCACGGAGCCGCTTGCTGATGATGGTAGAATGGGCCCGGCTTGTCTCACTGCTTATGGTGACCCATAATGAGGGAAGGGGACCAGGGCTGTGCTTGATAGCACTCACTGAAAATCCAAGCACTTGCATGGCTGAGGCAGGAAGATCAAGAGTTCTAGGACAGTCTGGGCTACTTACAAGGTCTGAAAGGTCCTTGTTATGTCAGGGAGTCAGCTGAGCCTGCCTCTGGTCTGAACTATAGAGGATCTCTCAGTCACTGGAGCTTTCCTCCTCTTCCTGCTCCTCCTCCTCACCTCCCTTCTCCTGCTCTTACTCCTCTTCCTCTTCTTCCTGCTCCTTCTTCATGCCAGTGCCGGTGCTTGAACTCAAGGCCTGGGTGCTGCCCCTTAGTTATTTATTTCTTCTTTTTAATTTGGTCAAGGATGATGCTCTACAACTTGAGGCACAGTTCTACTTTCAGCTTTTTGGTGGTTAATTAGAGATAAATGTCTCATGGATTTTCCTGCCTGGGCTGGCTTCAAACCATGATCCTCATATTTCAGCCTTCTGAGTAGCTGGGATTACAGGTGTGAGACACTGATGCCCTGGCTGTGATTTGACATCTTAATGGAGTTGGTGGAAGGGTACTAACTACTTTTTGTTCTGATTTCTGAGTTTGACACTTTTATTATTTATTAAAAATGATACGATTTCCTTGTCTCAGCATTTCTCCTACTTCAGGGGGTCTATTTGCATTTGTAAAGTTCCAGAGTCCTTGTCAGTTTTCTTCCATTTGGAAATAGGTGCCAGGACCGTTGTTGCCTTATGTATGTCCCACATGTAGCCTCAGCTCTGAGTTATGATTCAACAGCTCATAAGGAGTAGAAACAATTTATAATGATGAGATTTATCATGGAAATATATGGCCACCACTTGTTAATGATGAGATTTATTGCAGTAAAATTTATCTGCTCAGTGTCTTTTTTTAGTAAGACCAGGGAGATTGCACAACTCTTACCCTTCTCAAGAAATCAAGCTGTCCCCTATCCTCAGTGAGGAGCCCAGGGGAGATGTCCAGGAAGAACATACATCGATCAAGACTTTCCAAGGGTACCTTAAATTGTTGTTTTTATTATATTTTGGTGGTACTAGGATTTGAACTCAGGGCCTCGCCTGCTAGGCAGATGCTCTACTTGAGCCCTGTTCCAGTTCTTACTGCTTAGGTTAAGGATGGGGTGTTTGCTTTTGAAATAGGGTATCATGTTGTTGCCAGGGCTGGTGTGAACCTCCTGTTTGTATGATACTCCCACATGCATAGCTGATACTCCCACATGCATAGCTGCCTCTACAACCTGCCTATTGATTGAAATTGTGTGGGAGTGTGTGTGTCTGAGCTAGCTTCAAATTGTGAGCCTCCTGATCCCTGTCTTTCAAGGAGGAGCTAGATCCCACCCAGCTGTGATGTCCTTGATTGCTGAACCCATTGGTAGAGCCAGAGCCCTCACAATCCAATCACTTATCAAGGCCCCACCTCCTGACAGTTCATTCAGCTATGATGTCATTGGTGGATGAGCCCATTGGTGGAGTCAGAACCTCTATAACCCAATCACCTCTCTCTTGTCTCCAGATGGCAGCAAGCTTTCAACCCAGGAGCCTTTGGACCATATTCATGATTCCCAGGTGAAGAAGATGACATAAAGGGATAGCAGGGATGGCTGTTTGCAGTCCTAATGGACCAGTTGATCAAATCAAGAGGACAGCAGAGATGGTGACTCAGAACTCTAAACCTAAGGAGTGAAAATACCTATCCTGGAACCATCCACTAACAGATTTTGTCTGAGTGAGAAGTTAATGTCTGCAGTGCCTAGCTGCTTTTATTGGGGATAGAATCATGTATTTGGGGCTGTCAGGGAGGTGGGCAGACCTATGGAAGATGAGGCACAGAAAACATGCCACTTGCACATTGCAAAGTTCAGGCCAATGGCTCCTCTTTCTCCTCTCATTGAGAGTCAGCCTTTGGAAATATTCACTGTCATCAAAAAGCCAGAAAATCCCCAAGCCAAAGCATTTCGACGCACTTCCAAATCTCCTCTATCAGGCTGTTTTTTTTTTTTTTCTTCCCATAACTATTAGCAGGTGTTTGGCTGTGTCCATTAAAAGCCATTTCGTGTTCCCTTGACAAAGGAGTTTTTTATTTAGTGCTGTAAGCTCAATAATACAGCATCTCATGAGAACTATTAAAATGGGAAATGTCTGCTGGGCTGACAATTGTGCTATCGATACATACCGAGTACTACATTGAGGACAGCCAAATGGACCAATAGCTCTTATGGAAAAGGCTTAGCAGGGGGCCCTGGCTGTGCCGCAGCTTCCGTGCTGGCCTTGGGGGATGCATTTGGAAGAGTCCTCCATAGATCCCCGGCAGTCCTCCATGTCAAGTGGGGTGGAATATGGCTTTGGCTGCCTGAGCTGCTCAAACTCATGTTTTCCAGTGTGGTGGAGAGCTGTGTAGACTAAACTCCTCTCCTTGCCTTTTCAGGCAGGCCTAGAGCAGTTTCACTCTGGACTGCAGTGCCTGGGACTCCAGAACTGCAGACCCTCTTCCCCCTTACTTTCCACCAGTTTGTCATTGACTTGGCCCTGAATCTATAGGTTTTGTCATCTGATTCTTAATTGTTCCTAGGACTTTTCCTCCACTTCTGTCTACTGAACACCATTTTGTGTAAATCCTCTTTTCCATCCTCTTCATCACCACCCCCGCATCCCCCCCTCCTCTCCCATCGATAGGGCTTGAGAAGTCCTAGCCCTGATTGGTCAACTTGACTGGATGGAGAGACTTGGGGGAGACTGGGGAGGCTCACTTCTGCCCATGTCCATGATGGATTTTGAAATGATCCAATCACATCAGGGTGATGATTGTGGATGGATTCATCAGATCATGATCTGTGTAGATCTGTGATCAGTGTAGATCTGATCATCAGTGAATTCATCAGATCATGATGTGATCAGTGAATCTGATTATTGATGGATTCAGGATTTGATTAGACCCTTGGGAGCTGGTGGAAATGAAGGGGTCTGGGTGGAGGAAGTGGGTGGCTGGGAATGTCTCCTTGGGAGTTGTATCTTGCCTGGCCCCTTCCTGTTACTGCTTCTCCTCACTTCCTGTCTACCAAGACATGAAGTCCTCCCCCACCCAGCTGCCATGATGTTTGGGAACCTGATGCTGAGCAACCAGGGATGGAGCCCTCTGAAGTTGTGAGCAGGAGATACCATTATTTCTTCAATGTGTTTATCTCAGGGCTAATCACAAAGAGAAGAAAAATACCAAATTTCAAATATACACATTGATAATTCCCTGTGAAGAACTTACGTTTCAACCATTTATTTTGATCGGTCATGGGGCTTGAACTCTGGGCTTGGGTGCTGTCCCTGCACTCTTCAGCTCAAGGCAAGTGCTCTACCACTTGAGCCACAGCTCCACTTTTGGTTTTCTATTGGTTTATTGGAGATAAGAGTATCACAGACTTTCCTGCCTGGGCTGGCTTTGAACCTAGATCCTCAGATCTCAGCCTCCTAAGTAACTAGGATTACAGGTGTGAGCCACCGGCACCTGGCTCGAGCATTTTCATTTCACCCAGTGTAGAGCTCAGAGGCAATGATCCTCCTATCTATGCTTCCTCCATAGCTGTTATTATAGCTATCCATCATGATGCTCAGCTTGTTTTTGCCCTGGTTTTGCCTCAAACCACACTCCTTGATCTCTGCCTCCTTAGTAGTTGAGATTGTAAGTGTGAACCACTGTGCTTTTCTTTTTCTTCTTCCTTTTCCTGGTACATAGCCCAGGCTGGTCTCAAACTTACTGACTTCCTGCTTCAGCCTCTTCATCACTGTGATTATAGGACTGTACTTCCGTGCCTGGCTGACTGTAGTTTTCTTTGGGGTGCTTACCAGCCCTTAGACAATATTAATGAGGATTAATGATGTTGTAAATAGGTGTTTAAAATAAATAAAAAAGGTGAAAACAAGGATTAGGGAAAGCTACAGTGGGTTAGTAACTGAGGTGTTCCACGGTGAGCCCCTCCAAGATTATTTCAGCAGCAAGAAGGAAACATTTTGTCACAAACAAAATCAATCTGTAATGAGAAGACAATTTGCAATCAGCTTTGCAAGTGAAATTGCATTTTCTTATGGTCTGAGGGTGTTTTGGGAACTGCATGAGTGAGCCGATAAGCGAGTAATGGATTGGAAGGTGAGGGTGAGGGCTGGTTTCACCAGCCAGGTGTTCACAGGGAGGGAGGGGGTGCCTCCCCCACAGCAATTCTTTAGAAGGAGCTACACATGGACTCTGCTGAGAGTAGAAATGCCTGGAGCCTGGCAAGTGCACTGGTAACACGCTCTGCAGGATGTGTATGTCTCCTCAAAATTCACTCCAACTTCTGCCCCACTGCCTTGGTGATTCTGTGTATTTAAATTGTTGTGGGGGTCCTGGGTTTTGAACTCAAGGGCTCATGCTTGCTATGTAGGTGCTTTACCACTTTAGTCACAACCCTGGATCTGTTTGCTTTCTTCTTTTTTAACTGGATTTCATGGCCTTGCTCTTTCCTTTCTGAACTGTGATCCTCCTGTTTATACTTTCTGTGTAGCTGGAATGACAAACAGGAGCCTCCATGCCTGGCTTATTGCCTGAGATGGGGGGGTCTCATGAGATTTTTTGGCTTCCATCAAACTGTGATCCTCCTACCCTAGCCCCCAAAGCAGCTGGTATTACAGGTGTGAGCTCCCATTCCAGCTAGGTATAACTCTGTATGGGCAGTGACAAATGCTTCCCATGTTTCCCACTTAGGTTTATCTTGAAACCAAAATGAGGGTGAGATGGGGTTTGGGCAGGTGACCAGCCAGTCACACAATTACACACATTCTCTAAAGAAAACACAGATTGCCAAGTTACCAATTACTTAAAAAACAAAACCAAAAACCTCCTGACCATAAAGACTGAATTCAGAAAGGACTTAGTGTATTTCAAGCAGTGGCTTAAAAAAATCTAGCAATAAAATGGAAAACAAATCAAAAGAGGATGGCAGGTTCCCATCTTTCCTCTTGTGATGTGCAGAATGTGGGTACTAAAGCCTCGGGAGCTTCCAGAGCTAGTTTTCAGGGGCAGCTCTGCTTTGGCCACCTGGCTCTCTTCATGCATTATGCAGTGTTTTCCCTTTCCCCATTCTTGTCTTAAATACTTATGAAACTTGTTTAGACTGCGCTGATCCAAGAAATAAAATAGAATTATCTGAGCAGAGGCAATGCAGGGGTTCACCACCGTGATTTAGGAAGCTAGCTTGGAGGTGTGTGTTAGAATATGAGGGAATTAATTTGTTGAGTTCCTGGTGATGCACTGCTGTGGCCCTCACAGTATTCTGCAAATAAACAGGACAGGGTTTCATGCTCATCCTCCTCGTGCCTGCTTGGGGCTCAGATTTTGTTGGATGGAACTGGGTTCAAGGTTATGCATGACTGGTTATGAATGGGCTCTGGCTGATTTGTTTCTTTCACTCATGGGTACGGCTGCTTTGACAGTCCTGAGTTTATTTTCTACCCCAAATCAGTAAATGTGGACTTCTTCCAGAACATTCTCAAGATTCCTACATTGGATATGGACTTCTTCTAGAACTTTCTGACAATTCCATCCTTGGGAGTCGATTTTGGTATCTGTTGTCTATGACAGTTTCTCACCTCTTTCAGAATGAGTGGAGGGGAAAGTTTGGAGGGTCACAACATGGAGGGGATTAAGGAGATGGAGAGGTGGATTAATGACACTTTGGTAATTACTCATCATGTGTGTGTATTGGCTTATGTACAGTACCCCACAAATAAGTACAAATATTATATGTTCACTAAGAAGAAAAAAAAGCAGTCAGAGCCGGGCGCTGGTGGCTCATGCCTGTAATCCTAGCTACTCAGGAGGCTGAGATCTGAGGATCGCGGTTCAAAGCCAGCCCGAGCAGGAGAGACCGTGAGACTCCTATCTCCAATAAACCACCAGAAAACCGGAAGTGGCGCTGTAGCTCAAGTGGTAGAGCGCTCGCCTTGAGCTGAAGAGCTGAGGGACAGCGCCCAGGCCCAGAGTTCAAGCCCCATGACCGACAAAAAAAAAAAAAAAAAAAAAAAAAAAGAATAAAAAAGCAGTCAGGTGCAGTGACAGATGCCTGCAATCCCAGTACTTGGGAGGAAAGGTGGGAGGATCTTCAATTTGATTGAGGGCAGCTCAAGTAGTAGAGGCTAACTTTGAGCAGAAGAGCTTAGGGACAGAACCCAGGCCCAGAGTTCTAACCCCATGACCGACCAAAGGTTAGCACTCTACTACTTGAGCCACAGCATTACTTCCGGTTTTCTCACCAGAAAATTAGGGATAAGATTCTCACAGACTTTCTTACTCAGGCTGGCTTTGAACCATGATACTCAGATCTGAGCCTCCTCAGTAGCTAGGCTTACAGGCATGAGCCACTGGCACCTGGCTGCACATGTGTTTTGAACCCCTAAACCAGAGTTCAGCCTCTGTCCTCCTGGTACTCTGGAGTCCCATGGACTTTCCTGCCCAGACTGGCTTTGGACCATGATACTGAGATCTCAGCCTCTTGAGTAGCTGGAGTTACAGGTGTGAGCCACTGGTGCCCAGCTAGTCTGGGTGGGTGGGTGTTGTATTCCTGGTTCAGGGAGGTGAAGAGGACCTCCCTCTATGGCCTCCCATGACCCAGGCACCCCAGGGTTCCTTTGTGTCTGCTTCCCTTCTGCCTGGGAGGAAGGTGGGCAGCTTTTCTCTGTCAAGACTGGAATGTGATGATTTTGGGCCTGGCGGGCTCTGCCATTGCTTCAGACACTGCTCAGCCCCAGACCATGGCCATGGATACTGCAGTAGACAGCACCACAGCATGCACAGGGCAGATAACAAGGCCTTACCTGTGAGGGTGGGCAGAGCACTGCACTGACAGGCTCAGTCCAGATGCCCTGCTCTGTCATGTCTCTCCTTGGGTCTACCTGGTCCGTTCTTGTCCTGGTCCATAGACAAGAAGAAACATGCTGATGGGAATCCATTCAGCCAGGCAGCAGATGGTGGTTGTTTGAGTGTGGATGCTGAGGACACAGGCAGTGACAAGAACTCGACTAAACCCCGAGATCATGGACAGAGGGGATGGGGATCACCCTCTTCCCTGAGGGTGGGAGAGGAACCTGGGGGAACTGTCTAAGGGAATGGGGCCAAGTGAGCTGACTCTCAGCTATGGTCTGGGTCTAGAAGGTTCTCAAAGGCTCACATGGAAAGATTGGTTCTCAGTCTGTGAGCTGCCAGAAGAATATGATTTAATATTTAAGCATCCCCAGGAGGAGTAAGGTTTGGGACCCTGTCTTCCTCTCTCTCTCTCTCTCTCTCTCTCTCTCTCTCTCTCTCTCTCTCTCTCTCTCTCTCTCTCTCTCTCTCTCTCTCTCTCTCTCTCTCTCTCTCTCCTAGCTGCCATGAGGTCACAAGGTAAGAAGTCTTCTCTGCTACAGGTAAACCCACAGCAATGGGACTGCTGCCCTTAAATGGAAACCTATGCGGCGGTGAACCAAACTAAACCTTCTCTCGTGGTGAGTGATCCTCCGCAGGAATCTGGTCACAGTACTGGGGAGCTGGTGCATGCAGCACTACACTGGACATCCAGCCCCAGAGCTTCTCCAGGGTCCCTACTGGCTCAGAGTCCCAGGGGTCAGAAACCACAGGTGGACTAGGATGGAGCAAAGGGTCAGAGCCCCTGCCACCCCCAGTGTTCCCTCCACATCCTCTGCATCTCCATGATGGTGCCTCCTGTTGTGCTTGTGGGTTTGGGGAGGCCAGGTGTGTTGCTGTTATTTGAGAGTTAATGCCTTTCCTTTGGAAGGAATAAAAAAACCAAGCATGTGGTGACGAAGAATTTGATCTGTTCTTTGGGCGGTATCCACGGATTCCTCGCCAATTAGCAGTATCTGGTTCTAGTGGAAGATCAGTTTCTAAAAGCTTGGCAGAATGTCAGAGGGTTACGAATTACATTAGAAACAACCCATAAAACAAGCTCTCAAGGGAGGTAGGGATCAGGAGGATGGCAATTCAAGGCCAGTGTAGCAAACAAGAAGATTCCCCATCTCAAACAATAAGCCAAAGGTAACTGCATTCCAGCTCCTCAGCAATCACAGGAAGGAAGATCTTGCTCTGAGTCCAGCTGTAAGCAAAAACAAGAGATGCAATCTAGAAAAGAAAGCAAAAAAAGCATGGAGGGAATGGCTCAACTGGTAAAGCACTGCCTAGAAGGAAAAGGCCCTGAGTTCAAAACCCCAGCAATAGTCAAAAAAAGGAAAAGTCACATCTTGACCTGCTTCCCTTCATAGAATGAGTCGTGACATACAACGAGGTCTTGCTGACTTGCCGTCCCCACAGCTGTGGAAGGGGACAGTCCTAGTCTGACCATCAAGTCCTGCCCAACATGTGGGTGTTGGTGCTGCACAGCCCTGAAGTTATGGACATGGGTTTCCAGACATGACCACCTCCAAGCTCCCGGAAAAGATCGAGGGTCCTTGGACCCTCAAGGCCATTAGTCCATGATCCTGCCGCCTTTGCCCTTTGCCTTCACTTTGTATCAGTAGGCCTGTTCCCACTCGTGTCTCCTCTCTGTCTATCCTTGAATTCTTTCTAGAAATTTCCAGCCCCTCTTACCTGGAGTTAGCTACAGCTGCCATACAACATTTCCACACTTGATCTCTAAAACATTTCCTTAGTCCTCCATCCTCTGCTTTTCCCAGTGTGGTACAGAGCAGTGGAGAATTCCTGGGGCCTATGGGTCCGGAAAGGGTGGACACTGATACCAGGCCATGGGCTTTGAAGTTCTTAGCCCATGCCAGAGCAACTGAATAAGAGAATTCCTGCTGAGTTTCCTCAGCTTGGAATTCTGTTAGGCAAGAAATAATCCTCAAGCTCGGTGCCAGCGGCTCATGCCCATAATCCCAGCTACTCAGGAGGCTGAGATCTAAGGATCTCAAACCCAACCTAAGCAGGAAAGTCCATGAGAATTATCTCCAATGAACAACCTAAAAATTGGAAGTAGAACTGTGGCTTACCATGGTAGAGTGATCTGAGCAAAAATCCTCAGAGGAATGTTCAGGCCCTGAGTTCAAGCCCCATGACTGACAAAAATAAGAAGAGTCCTTAGTTGGAGGAAGCCACTCAGATTTTTGGAGATGTTTCAACAACTTGTTTGATGATTCCTTTCACAGCTGGCTAGGGAATCTCACTTCCTGAATTCACACCCTGCACACCCTCCTCCCACACGCACTCTGCCCTTTGCACATGCACTTTTCTCTAGCTATTGAGCAATCAGCAAATATAAACAGAAGCTTGAAAGGTATTTGTGCATTGCAGTTTACCCCACTCTTCCTGGTGAGAAGTCTTCCACCAAGTGAACACACTTAGATTAGCCAGCCAGCAGTCAGCACTAGTTTCAGACCAATTCAAGAAGTCCTATTGGAAAGCCAGGCCTCAAACCAGCTGCCAAGTGAAGTTAGCTTTATGCCCACCTTTGGTCCTCAGCTCCACCCAGCTCTGAGCTACTGCCGGCCCTGGAGTTCCCACCCTACAGCTGGCCACTCCCTCTCTCCACCCAGACCCAACTGAGCAAACACCCACCTCACTTCCTGCTCCCAGATTTTCCTGCTAACTGAATATGGACGGATGCCATGTGTTCCATCTTAGGGGAAATATGGCTTCTCTAATACACCTTGTAGTAATCTTTCTCTTGTGCCTGCTTGCCTTTGGGTGGTCTCCTGGAATGGGCATGAAGGATCCTTTCAAGCAGTACCCTTGTAACTCCCCAAACACCCAAAACTTCTGTCCACACAATACATGAGTCAATAAAAGGGATACTGAACCAGCAAAAATAAATAAATAAAAAATTAAAAAATAAATAAACAAAGAAGAAGAAGAAGAAGAAGAAGAAGAAGAAGAAGAAGAAGAAGAAGAAGAAGAAGAAGAAGAAGAAGAAGAAGAAGAAGAAGAAGAAGAAGAAGAAGAAGAAGAAGAAGAAGAAGAAGAAAGAGCTGGAGATTGTTGGGAGCCGACAGTAAAGTTTAAAGGTCATCTTGTCCCCAAAGCTGATTGTGGGGCATGTACAAGAAACTGAATTACTTAAAAAACACCAGATGCCTGGGATTTCTTTGTAATGTCTGCAGAGTTTGTTTTACTTTCCACCACTTGACCTTGTCTTGTTTTTACTGCACTCTGATTTTACTGAAATTTTCCTTGTTTTTCTAGACTAAGGTAACTTTATGTTACCTCTTGACTTCTAATAGTATATAATAGATAAAGTTAAAAATAAACGGGGCTGCAGTCTTAAGCTGCAGACCTCCTGACCCCATCCTTTGTCTTATGTCTATTTTTCCGCATCCTCGCCCCCTAATTCAGGATTCCCTTTTGTTGCCATCAGGACATAGCTGCCACTTCTCAGTGCTGAGCATTTAAAAATAATTTTGAATGCAAGGGAGGCAGGCAGGTTGGAGGGAGGGGGAGGGCAGCAGAGGGGAAGGAGGGAGGGATGGGTTTTTGAGATTCCCAGTGAGTTGTTTCTTTTTCTTGCCTTTTTCCATATTTGATGAGGGAAGAGAGCCATGGCACTAATAGCTGTGATTCATTGAACCTTTATGGTGTATGGCTCTGAATGCAGCACCGTGTTGCAGGGTCTTCATGATCAAAACAGCCCAGAGGGGAGAGGGGAGCAGGGTTGTCAATGTCAGTAACCCCATTTCCACACTTCAGGGGTGGGAACCCCTCCTGGCCAGGGCACCATGGTACAGAAGTGTTTGTTGTAGTGGAGACCCCACCCTCCCACTTTGTCTGTCAGATGGAGGAGATCGGAAATTTATGTTGGTCCAGCATTGGTGCCTCACACCTGTAATCCTGGCTACTACAGAAGGCTGAGATCATGGTTCAAAGCCAGTATGGGTAGGAAACTCCTCAAGACATATATCTCCATGGAGCCAACTGAAAGCCAGAAGTGGAGCTGTGAAAGTGAATGCAAAATGCTTTGGGACAGCACCCAGCCCCGAGTTCAAGCCCCAGGACCGGCACAAAGTTAAATAAACAAAATTCCCATTGCACAGAGAACTGTTTTATCAGTGACACCTTGTGGGAAATGCTGTCTCCTCTTGCTTTTGAGGGAAATTGGGGTTCTGTGAGACTGGTGGGCCCTGTGCATCACCAAGCTCTGCTACCAGGGGCCCAGGTGTGGCTACTCGGGGTGTGGTGGGCCTGACACTGCAGGGCACAGAGGAGCTGCTTCCACCTGGATCCAGAACTTTCCTAGACTGGCAGGCTCTCCTTTGTCCTCCAAGTAGAGGAGGGTCATCTCCCAGACATGTCGAATTTTCTATGTGTCGTCCTGAGCAATCCTAACCTGCTGCTCCCTGCTGTGGACATCTTCAGATGGCAGTGGGAGAGCCACACAGCCTGTGATCATGACTCCATTTGCTGGGATGGAGCAGGCCTGGGCTTCTTGGAGAATGAATTCAGAGATGGCTCCTTCTGTCTCTATCAGAGGCTCAGGTTGACAAATGGAAACGTGGCAGGCTGTGGTGTTTTGTTTTCGGCAATGGCGGGGTAAAATCTGCACCGGCAGCAGCTGACAGCTGATAGCGTCCCAGTGTTGGCCCTTCGCCCCTCAATTTCATATCCTCCACTCGAAGCCATATAGCTCTTCCCAAAGTAAAATAATGGGGCACACAGCTCTCCCAAGAAAAGACAGGGCTGTGTGCAAACATGTGCCTGGCCGAATGTGCACACTTGTGTGAGGGAGAAGTTTCCACCAATCAGAACAGATGCATCTCAACTAATGACTGACCTTAGAGCTTTTTCATTTCTCCTAGGGATCTGGAACACAAAGGAAGCATCTGGAGTTGACTTGGCCCACTGTGCCATGATTTCACATAAACACAGAGACTGAGTGTGTCCTGGGGTCTTGGAATTGAGCAGTTGTGGGTGATCCTGCATCCCACCTTGCCATCTGACTCCTGCATCAACCTCAGGATGCAGCCTCCATCTTTGGACACTTTCTTTTGGCCTCCCAGATGCTTCTTGGTTTGAAAATTATGGGTCAAGACTAGCTCAGGCAAAAAAAAAAAAAGTGTGTGAGACCTCATTTCAATGAAAAAAGCCAGGTGTGTAGCACATGCCTATCACCCAACCACACAGGAGCTGTAGGTAGGAGGATTGTAGTCGGGGCCAGCCCTGGGTATTTAGAAGTGATTAGAACAGTGGGGGCACAGGAGGCAGAGGGTTAGAGGGATGGGTGGGGGCTGGTTAGCAGGGGGTACTGTTGCCACCTATGGTAGAGAGGGAGAAGGTAGTGAGTCTCCTGGAGATTGGATATCTGGGATCAGGAGGGAGAGACAGGAGGTGCTCAGGTTCCTGGTCTTTGGGATCCCATACACACGTCTCCCTGCCTATCCCTGGCCAGCAAAGCCAGACCCCATCTTCATCCTGGGGTGCACACACAGCCCGACCCACCCTGGGTGCCAGGACTGAGACAAGGAGAGGTCTGGGGAGACATGGCAGGCCACAACAGAGGACAAGCGAAGGCTCTCTTTGCCCCTTGTTTCCCCTTTGGGAGCCATTTGGAGCCCTAACTGCACTCATTTTCTTGGCCTGTGATATGTTCTTAATCACATTAATTCCTCCTGTAAATATAGAGGCCATTTTCCGCCAGCTGGCTTGTGATCACTGATTGCCCACTTAACAACCAATTCCTGTGGCTGCTGGGTGGGGGTGTACATGGGGCCAGGGCAAAGCACAGGCCTGGACGTCCTGTGGCCTAGACCTGCAGACTTCACCCAAGGGCTGAACCAGGGCCTCCTTGTGGAGGAAATGTCTGCCTGACTAGCTCACTTGTCTATCTCTATCTATCTATCTATCTATCTATCTATCTATCTATCTATCTATCTATCTATCTATCTATCTATCTATCTATCTATCTATCTATCTATCTATCTATCTATCAATCTATCTATCTATCTATCTACCTACCTATCTACCTATCTGTCAACCTATCTACCTATCTAATGAGTCTATTTTATCTGTCTGTCTGATCTTTCTCTTTCTAATCCATCTATCTGTCTGTCTTATCTGTTTGTCTAGCTAATCCACCCTTCTCTCTTTCTTTGTGTTGGTCTTCTGTTAAAGCTCCTACTAAGAGGGTGACAGCCTGGTGGGAGGCACCTGTGCACAGGTTAAGGGATGCTAATGACACATATCCCCTCCCAGCTGGTCTCTGCCCTCCCAGCTGCTGCCTGGTCTATTCTAGCACTCCTGTTAAGGACAATTTAGCCCAGCCACTAATTACTTTTAAAGTTCTAGATCTCAATTAGAGAGTTCATTAATTTTCACCATATTCCCCCCATTAAAGACATTTTCACTATTAAGTTGATTTGGCAGAGTGGAAGAGCCCAGCTGAGACAGAAGAGTTACTGTCAACAGGGCCTCCTGCCGGCTCTGCAGCCTGCCTGGTTTTAGGGATACCCTTGAAAGCTTTGCTTTGGAACCTCCTCCTCACCCCCGAGTCAGTTAACAAATATTTTTGAGGTCTTGGCTTTGGACTCCGTGCTGGGCTGGGCTGGGGACAGTGGAGCCGAGTTAGAGTGTTACCATTTCTGTGACAAATACTTGTGAGAAGAAAAACTGCAAAGAAGAAAGAGGAAGCCAGGCACTGAAGCTCATGCCTGTAATCCAACCTATTCAGGAGGTTGAGATCTGGGGACTCAGTTTGAAGCTGGCCTGGGCAGGAAAGCCTGTGAGACTCCTCTCTCCAATTATCCACCAAAAAGCCAAAGTACTGCTGTGGCTCCAATAACAGAGCACCAGCCTTGAGTGAAAAAAATCTCAGGGACAGCAAACACCAGGACTTATTCATGTGTGCATGCACATGCATGCAAGTATGAACACATACCACATACACACAAGAAATAAAAAAAATAGAGACTAGGCTTTACTCAGGTTGGGGTTGGGTGGCCTAGGCCCACATCTGTGGCTCCACGCAGCCCCACGCAGCCCCACACAGAAGAACTTCTGGCCTCGCCCTTCCTCACAGGTCATGGTGCCTTTCCTACTCCACTGGGACCAGTGGAAGTGCCTCTAAATCCTACATTTTTTAAAATTCATTTATTTATTTTACATTAATTTACTTCACTGTTCTTCTAGAGATGATCTACAGTGGGATTCTGATTATGTGAGTCAGGTAACAAGTATATTTCCTTTCCTACAGTGTCTTCCATTCCCTTGCTCTCTCCTGGTCCCTCTCTTCTGTCTCCACCCGAGAGTTGTGTAGTTCACTTTCATCAGTTTCTAGTGCCCTCCACTGTTGCACTTGTCACCTTCTTCCCCTCTAGTTCTGTGCCCTTCCCACACCCTTCCAAAGACATACATGTGAATATACCATACATAAGGAAAAGATGACTGAATAGTCAAAAACTAAAAACACATACTAGGGCGAACATAGGCCATTTGTCTCTGATTTTGGCTTACCTCACTTAACATGATTTGTTCTAGTTCCAGCCATTTTCCTGCAACTGACATTATTTTATTCTTTCTAATGTTGTGTAAATTTCTTTTTTTTTTTTTTGCTTATGTGGTGCTGAGGAATCGAACCCAGGGCCTCATGCGTGCAAGGCAAGCACTCTACCACTGAGCTACCTTCCCAGCCCCTGATGTGTAAATTTCTATTGTGTATAGGTACCATATTTTTTGGATGCCCTCATCTATTGTGGGCATCTGAGTCATTTCATATTTTGGCTAATGTGAATAGTGCAGCAATGAACATGGATGAGCAGGTGTCCTTATCATATCCTGTCTCATGATGTTCAGGGTAGATGCCCAGGAGTGGGATGGCTGGGTCATAGGGGAAATCTGTGTTTAGTTTTTTGAAGAACCTTGGGACTGCTTCCCAGAGTATGGTTGTACTAGTTTACATTCACACCAGCAGTACAGTAGAGTTCTGTTTCCAACATTTCTTGTTGCTGGAATGCAAAATGTTGGCAGATCTACCTGGGGTGAGATAATATCTCAGGGTTGATTTTAATTGAATTTCCTTTATGACCAGGGATGATGAATATCTCCTCCATGTTTCTTTGCCATGCTTACCATTTCTTCTTCTTCTTCTTCTTCTTCTTCTTCTTCTTCTTCTTCTTCTTCTTCTTCTTCTTCTTCTTCTTCTTCTTCTTCTTCTTCTTCTTCTTCTTCTTCTTCCTCTTCTTCCTCTTCTTCCTCTTCTTCTCCCTCTTCCTCCTCCTCCTCCTCCTCCTCCTCCTCCTCCTCCTCCTCCTCCCCCTCCTCTTCCTCCTCCTCCTCCTCCTCTTTATTCTTCTGACTGTCATGGGGCTTGAACTCTGTCCCTGTGCACTGCCCTTCAGCTCAAGGCAAGTACTCTACCCTTAAGCCATAGCACCCCTTCCAGTTTCCTTGTGGTTAATTGGAGGTAAGAGTCTCATGGGCTTTCCTACCTGTGCTGGTTTGAACCATGATCCTCCAATCTCAGCATCCAGAGTAGCTAGGATTACAGGTGTGAGCCACCGGTGCCCCGCTTCTGACCTCTTCTGAGAAGTTTGTCCTTAGCTCCTTTGCCCATTTAGTGATTAGTGTACTACATTGGGGAGGGGTTAGTTTCTTGAGCTCCTTGTATATATTGGATATTAGGGATTAGCCTGATGTATTGCTGGTAAGGATCTTTCCCAATTGGTTGGTTGTATTTCTAGGTGATTCTGTCCTTAGCTGTGGAGAAAGATTTTTATTTTGATGTAGTCCAGTCTCTCTCCTATCTATTGGGCCCCTGGGACTCTATTCAGGAAGTTCCTGATTATACCTGAAAGTCTAATGTCTCTCCTACTCTGTCTTGTTGTAGTTTCAGTTTTTGGGTCTGATTTTGAGGTCTTTGATCCACTTTGAATTGATGTTAGTGCTTGGTGACAAGCAGGGATCCACTTTAGTTTTCTTCATATAGCTGCCCAGTTTTCCCAATACCAATTGTTGAAGAGTCAATGTATTTTCCACTGTATGTCTTTCACTTTGTTGAATATCAGATGACTTTATAGTGATTTTATTTCTGGGTCTTCTAATCTGTTCAATTGATCTTTGGATCTATTTTTGTGCCAATACCAAGCTGCTTTTTTTTTTTTTACTTTGTAGTTCTAGCTTGAAATCTACATTGCTCCATCCCCCCCCCCCAAAATTGCCATGGCTATTTTCCATATGAATTTTTGGATAATTTTCTCTATCTCAGAAAAGAACATCATAATTGGGATTTTGATGGGTATTGTGTTGAATTTAGCAGTATGGCTATTTTCACAATATTGATTCTACTTATCCATGAACATAGAATATCTTTCCATTTTCTTGTGTCCTCTTTGATTTCCTTGTTCAGGATTTTTTTTTGCTGGTCCTGAGGCTTGAACTTAGGAACTGGGTACTGTCCCTGAGCCTCTTTGTACTCAAGGTAGTTTTCTACCACTTGAGCCCCAATATTACTTCTGGCTTATCAGAGATAAGCGTCTCAACAGAGACTTTTCTGCTCAGGCTGGCTTTTCACCACGATTCTTATATCTTAGCCTCCTGAATATCTAGGACTACAGGTGTAAGCCAACTGCAACTGGCTCTTTTTTCAGATTTTTATAGTTTCCATTGTAAAGATCTTATAGGTCTTTGATTGCTAGGTACTTGTTTTTGATTACAAATGAAGTTGTTTTCATGATTTCCCTTTCTGATTGTATCTTGTTTTGGCATAAAGAAAAGCTACTGATGTTTTGTGGATTAATTTTGTTTCCTGGTACTTTACCAAAGTGGTTGATCAGCTCTAGGAGCTTGGGGATGGAGTTTTTGGGTCCTTTAGTTATAAGATCATAACATCTGCAAATGGGATAGTTTGATTTCTTCTTTCCCTCTATGAATCTCTTTTATGTCCCTTTATTGCCTTATTTGTTGTTGTGTTCTTGAGGATGGTCATTCTGACTGGATTGAGATCCCTTTTTAACAGAGAGGATATTTTTGGGAGGGGAAACAAACCCTATTTGGGTGTTCAATGATCAGTGACCTTTCCACGAGCAGCTCTATTTGATTATCTGTTGAGATGAAAATCTCATTGTCGGTATAACCTAGACAAAATGTGTGAGAAACTACATTTTAACCATCTGGGCAGAGTCTGATGTTACCTTTTTAGAGCCTGCATACTATTTCACACTCTGAATGGACCATTATGTGTTCTGCTTCCTCATTTCACAATCTGTTCTGTGTGCAGATGTCCACCACAGGAAGAAGGTGGCTGGAAATCCATTACTATTTTCAGTTCTGTGTCATGGCTTCTCAAAGCGGAAATCCTGGGTTCAAGATAATTAATTTTAATGTTGTGATGAATGCCACTGGGTGGCGTTTCTCAGAGATAGAAGCACCTTGCAGGTGGCGCAGCACTTTCCTTTTTTTCATTTTTTATAAAATTTATTTTTTTCTTTTTTTTATTGTGAACATACTGTACAGAGGGCTTACAATTACATGGGCAAGATAATGAGTACATTTCTTATGAGCCATTGCAGCCTCCTCCTTTGTTTATCCTTCACATCCCTTCCCAGCCTCCCCCCACACCCCCATCCAAAGCTCCCCCCCCACCAAAGTTGTAAAGTTCGTTTTCGACATGACAACTTGTACTTCTCATTATTGCAACGGGTCAACCTGTATCCTTAAACGACTTGTTTTTCCCCTTCTCCTCCACAAATTATACTGACATCAAATATAGTGAAAGCAGGGGGTATACTGTGGGGGAGCGACATACAATGCAACTAAGAGATAATCTTACAAATGCGTTAGAAACAAATGCATGAAAGAAAAAACATTTAAATATATATCTTAGGGGTCATTTTCCTAACATCACATTATCTGACCTTTTCTGCTTGACTCATACATATACTATATATTGCAAATAAGGGAAACCATGGGACCTATGTTTCTTTGAGCTTGGCTTACTTCACTTAATATAATTTTTTTCCAAACCTTTCCATTTCCTAACAAATTGGGCAATGTCATTCTTTCTGATGGAGGCATAGAATTCCATTGTGTATATATACCACATTTTCTTGATCCACTCATCTACTGAGGGGCATCTGGGTTGGTTCCATATCTTAGCTATCGTAAATAATGCTGCAATAAACATAGTTGTGCTGGTAGCTTTAGTGTGGTCTTGTTTGTAAACATTTGGGTAAATGTCCAAAAGTGGGATTGCTGGGTCATAGGGGTGCTCTATGTGGAGTATTTTGAGGAACCTCCATACTTGGGGCAGCACTTTCTTCCCCCGTGGGTGTCAGTGCATTCCAGGTACTGATGACCACAGAGTTCCACTGGAATTCACATCTCTTTCAGTAGTGGCGTGTGCCAGCCCATTTCCTGCCCAACTCCATGTTTACCCTCTGAAGTATAATGGTTCCTGTGAATTCCCCAGAGCTCTTTGCAAGTTAGTTATTCACCTTGTGTCCCGAATCTGTATACAAAAGCTCTTCCCAGACCCAAATCACCTTCCTTTAGGTCCTTCTTACATGGTGAATTTCTACATTTTTACATAATTAAGTAGGCATAATATTTAATTATTAAAATTATCTTAAAATAGTTATCCCAAGGGGTGATTCATGCAGACAAGTCAATCACCTTCACTCCATTCATCATACATCTATGTATATATTTAATTTTAGGGTGGGGGAATTCCAATATTGTTTAGAAAGTTTGTTTACTTCCCTAATGGCACCTGTGATCTTCTTGCAGTTTTTGGTTTTTACGGTTTTATTGGAGGGGCTTTCTGGGGTTGGAACTTGGGGTTTTGTGCCTACCAGGCAGGTCCCCAGCTCATTGCGCTTTAGTTGATTTCCAGCTAGGGTCTTATGCTTGTGTCTGAGACCAACCTTGAACTGTGATACTCTTATCTCTGCCATCCATATAGCTGGGATTGTAGGCATGTGCTGCTACACTGGGCCTGCGGGTTTTCACTTTACATTTATGTCTTCACCTATATGTAAGGTTGATTTTATCCTACAAGTTGATGAGGTTCCTCTTTCAAAATTTTCTGATTGATAATGCACCACCCAACGGTTTATAAAGAATCCAGTATTGATATTACAACTAAGTGACTAATCTTTTCATAATTTAATATTTAAACACAAAGGGCATCACATTCTGATTTCTCTCCTCATCAAGTGGCTCAAACTAAAGACCTTGCACTTGCTCAGCTTGCTTGTTAGGCTGGTGGTCTCCTAATTGAGCTATGTCTTCAGCGTGGGTTTTGGCTGACTGTTTTGGAGATAGCTTCTCAAAGACTTTTCCACCGGGGCTGCCCTTGATCTCAGCTAGGATTATGGGCATGAGCCACTGGCACCCAGTAAATGACTGTTTAAAGTTTGCATGCAATTTTAGAGTTGAAACAATCAACAGAGAGCAAAACTGTGTCAAATTATCTGTTACACTTTGGGGACATCGTATTACATCCTGAATTTGCTTTATGGATTTTAGTAAACATGATAGCTTTATTTATCTGCATCTTGTACCTCTCATAAATGCATTCATAAGTCATTAATAGCTTTTACATTCCTGTAAGAGGGATGCAATGAGAATCAAGGAAAGGCATTGATTTTTGAAATCCTTTGATTCAACTTATGCTAGCTTTGGGTGGTGTTGGCTGCAAGGCAAAGATGTCAGACTCTCCCTAGGGGATGGCATCTCTTGGGACCCTGGGACCTGGGCAGTCTGTCATGAAAGAAAAGTGCACAGCTAGGCATTTTGGCTTGGCAATAGAAAAGATCTTCTTGAGGCTGAGGCTAGAAGTCCGAATCCAAGGCCAGCAAAGTTGGCTTTTGTTGAGAGCTTGGGGCAGACGTGTTGGTGCCAGGCTGACATTGATGGTGAGCCACCACATGGCAGGTGGCATGCCAGGCCTCCACATGGCTGGGCGGACCATGGGTGTTTTTGTAGGGGCCCTGATGAGAGGATGCTGGGAGAGCTTGAGAGGAAGGTTGGCCTGAGAATCAAGGGCAAAGGGGAGGCATTGTGGCAGAATCAAGAGGCACAGATGGGGCGGGGTCAGGCGTACAGAAGAGCAGTTGGTCAGCAGGGAAATGGGGGCAGCTACTGTCAGCACAGGCAACCAGCCATAGCAATCTCCACGATAGACTTGTATGGGGAAGAGAGAGGAGGGGAGTCGCCTGGACACTTGCAGGGAAGCCCAGTCCCAACTCCACCCATTCCTAGCTGTGTGACCCTGGGGATTTTTTAAAAAACTACTCTGAGCTCAGCTCTTTAGTTGGCATGGTGAGAAGAGCAGGGCATGATGAGTTGATGGGTGTCACCCTGGCAAGAGGCCCAGAGAAGGTTCCTCATGGGTGATAGCTCTCCCGGCGGATTCCTAGATTAAAGGTGATCGCACTGACTAAAGATGAACCCCATGGAAGGAGGGGGGTCTCTGCTAGCTCCCATGTGTCTGAGCCTTGGCATCTTATGAAGAATAGACGATGTACATGGAGTGCCGGACCTACCTCTAGGCCCAAATCTGAAGACAATGGCAGCTTTTATATCTTGCTATCAAAATCATCCAAATGTCCTTGGCTGCATGTTATGAGGATACCCAGGTGGCCTGTGGGACCCGTTGGGAAGGAGCTGGAGCCCTCACTCTACCCAGAGCCACCAGAGGACAGCTAGCACCTCTCTGATGTTGAGCGCATGTGCCATCTTGGAGTCCAGGAGATGCTGCCCATCAGGCATTCTACGTGTCCACAATGGACGACCCTTCTGACCTGGCCTTGTCCATATCCACTACTTGAGAGCAAAGTAAGTGGGCAGCGGTGGCTGTGAACAAATCCATTCTTGGGACCCACAGTACTCCAAGGCCAGCCTTAATGCATCCATGAGTGAGGGGCCTCATAACCTAATTACCATCCAGGAGCCTCCACCTCTAAAAGGCAAAATTCTCCCCCCTCTCCTCCCCACCTGTTCAAGCCATAGCAACCCTCCATCTTTGGATAGTCGTTGCAGAGCCACAGCGAGATGGAAAACACACATCACATGGTGAGAACAGCATGCTGGACTCCAGAGTGATTGTAGAGGGATCACAGGATCATGCAAAAGCCATTATGGAAATCGATTATAACACCAACATGGCTTATCTGTCACCATTGCTACTCAGCTCGCCCACAGATCCCTGTGTCCCCACCCCCTCTGCCCCCACTCTCGTGCCGCCTGGGTGGGTGCCACGGACCAGCTCTGTCGGGACAACGGAGGACACCTAGTGGAGGAAATGGAATAGGTGGGGATATGGCAAACAGACAACTCACACAAAAGAGGAGTGGATGCTGAGTGCGATTTAATGCAGAGGATAACAAACTTTTATAGCAAAAGTCTCCATGAGAAAGGGCAAAAGGTTACACAATCTTGCTGCAGGGCTTCATTCTTGGGTGGTCACCAGCTGGTCACCTGATAGGCACTTGTTTTCGGCTTTACCTCTATTTTTAAGAAATACAATGTGTTTCGATGTTTATCACCAATTAACCATTAGTTTTTTCTATAGAGGCCTTAATTGTCCCATAAGATCTTTCCTGTTCCTTCTTTAATAGTAAGCACCAAGGAGGCCTAGATCTAGCAAGTCTTTTAATAAATGAAAGAGAGTAACAGGAAGTTCTTTCTCCTAAGTAGTTCTCCCAGAAATTGCCATACATTCTTTCTGTTCTAGCCGCGCCTACAGCTTCTTGTAAATCTCTTACAAACAATTCCTTCTGTTGAAGTGACGTCATGAACCCCCCAATACTTTTATATTTACTTATGACTTGTCTACTAGCCTCCATAAGAGGGGCTTTCAGGGTAGCACTTAACTCTGGTGAGTTAGTCATATTTTTAAGACACTCATCAGATGTTGGAGTCGTCAACACTCTTAAGAAAGAGCCTTGAATAAGGGAACGTTGAGCATGAGTAAGTACAATGAGCAGCAGGAACAGTAAAAGATTAATAGGCACTTCTATACAGTGAAGAAACTAAAAACAGGAGCAGCAACACATCTTTCCCAGGGGCTTGCCAGCCTTTCCAGGAGGTAGGCCTCTTTGAAGCCCCATTCTCTGAGGTAGACTTCAGTGAAGCCCCATTCTCAGAGATAGGTCTCTGTGAAGCCCCATTCTCAGGTCTGAAAGCAGGTTTTCCATGCTAAGCAGACTGGCTATGGGCCAGTGGGTGTCATCAGGGCAAAGCTTTGGGCATCTCGCTGTTCCTGGTGGGGCCCTGGGGCTCCTTCTAGACTGGCAGGTGATGGTTGAGTGTGTGGAGGAAGGTACAATTGCCTCTCTTCCCAGGGACTGTGTGGAAATTATGTTCTTATAATGAGGGTCCTGAAGAACCCTCTGCCCCCCAGGCTTAGATGGTGCTGCTGTACAGTGCTCAGCAGGCACATAGCAGCTGTTGATTATGACAGAACATGGCACGATGGGGACCGGGGGTCCCCCCAGGAACAAACTCCCACTACACTGCCTGGCTGTCGCCATTAGTAGTGGCTCTTGAGGTGACGGGCTGGGTGAAATGTGGCCATTGGCCTCCTGTCTCTGCCTGCCCATCTTGGGAGAGCCCTGGATGGTGAGGTACCCCATAACATTATTAATGCCACTTTGCTGAAAATTTTACACACTCAGACAAATGCCTTATGGCATTTTCTGCTTTCCTGGGGCTCCAAGGGTGGAGAGAAAAAGTCCCGAAATAGCAGCTCGGTGCTGGTTGTCAAGGCAACGGGACCCTCCAGCAGCGAGGACTGCCAAGCTGGGCTCCCGGAGGGGAAGGGCAGGGATGAAATAAATGACAAATGTGCCCAAGGCCCTTCAGAAGCCTCAGATCTTAGCTTTGTAAATCTAGGGGGGCCTCACCCCCACCCATGTGTCCCAGCAAACAGGGGTGGCCGGGGTCAGCTGATGAAACCAGACAGACAAAGGAGGAGTATGCTGCCAAGCACAGCGGGCAGTGTGGAGTTGGATATGGCCGGGCTTCTCATAATCTCTAATTGGCTCATGAGTGGATAATCCTGGCCAGGTGTCAGGGAATCCTTTGGCCACGCAAACTCTGTTTTGGGGATCCTGCAATGGTTTAGGAGTATGGTGGGGCTATCAGAGCAAGGATGGAGTTGGCTGGAAAATGGGGAGATGGTTAGGGAGGCGGGGGTGGCATGGGTTGGGAATGTATGTGTTAGGTTGTGGGGTGGGTGTGCTTGCTCCCTGCCGGACCCTCGGGAGGAAGAGTTCCCCTTGGACACAGCAGGGCAGTGGCTCCACCGAGCATTGGAGGAAGTGAGCTTTCCTGGCCCTTTTCACCCCTGGAGTAGCACTTTGATTTTTCAAAACCCTGAACACCCATCCACACATGGCCCATGGAATGGAGTAGGTTCTTCAGTCTTGAATTCTGGCCTCCAGTCTGGACACACTGTGTACTCTTTCTTATGCATTTGAGACCCATTGTGTGCTCCTGGTTGTGTTAAGAAAGGCTTGGCCACTAGGCCCAGTGTGTGCTTTTGGGTGTGAAGGGCATGTTAGAACATCTACTGTGTGTTTTTGGTTGAAATAGGCACACTGTGTACTCTTGGGTATATTATTCAGGGATAAGCCAATAGACCTAGTGTGTGCTTGGGCATACTATGCCCTTGTGTGTCTTTGGATGTTTTATATTCACTGTGTACTCTTGAGAAGTTCAGTTCATGTGGGCCAATAGACCTACTGTGTGCTCTTGGGTATGCTAGTCAAGGGTGGGTCAGTAGACCTACTGTGTCTTTTGGGGTGTATTAGGCAAGGTCAGATGGAACAAGTGAGGTTGTCACCACTAATAGGGTTTGCTTCCCAGGGGTCCCCCTCGTCTTTCATTTTGGGGTAGATCAGCCTGCTCAAAACAAAAAGCAAAATACTGTTCTCTATCATGCAGGGAAGCCTCATCCAACTGGGTCTGGCCAACACCGAGCTATTTCTGTCAAGGCCATGGGTCAACCAGAAGGAGAGATCTGCGGGAAATTTGAATTGTGAGGTGTTTGGTGTGAATCTAATGAGTGAATTGGAGAGCATGAAGACCCCCCGCCCCCAGCCTCAGCATGGAGATGCTGCAGGAAGAAAGCTCAGCTGGGATTCATGTGCTCAGAGAGACAGAGGCTAGCCCAGGAGCCGGGATTGTGGATCAGTCAGTGAGTTGGCCTGAGGTGATGGCTCTTTCGGCTGGGGTCCTCCACCCTCCTAGCGCAGCCTTGCTGACATTCTCCATTGTGTTTCCTGATGCCATGATGCTGAGAGACCTGTGAAATGGCCAGTGTCACCCTGGGGGCAGACAGACAACCCCCACATTTTCGAGGCTTGGTTCTCAGTGAGGGATATTTTTCTGGGGACCATATCCAATGAGTTCAAGGCCGGGACTCAATACCTCCCCTCTGCTGTTGACTCACAGTAACAGAAATGAGAGCCGGGCATGGCGTTTAAGGCCCAGTAGGGGACAGGGCCTGGAAGGAAATCATAACGAAATTGGGAGAGAAATGGGGAAAGGTGGAAATGAGCACAGAACCATAGGACATGACTCCCCCAAGCAGGTTTATGACTCAGAGACCCCCAAGTTTGCATTCATCTCCTCTAAGCCTTGTTTCTGGCTTGGAATCATGCATTTTGCATAATGGGACCAGAAATCTGAGTACAGGCATCACACTCCCTCACACACTTGCAAACCTGAATTGCAAATGGGGCAGAAAATGAGATGTGGGGGTATCAAGACAAGTGTGGCCTCATCCCCCCACGCCTGCGTTCACCTTGAGGCAATCAGGAGAGTGGAAATCCCTGCTGTCCAATGTGACCCAGCCCTCCTTCCTCCCTGACAGGACTTGGGTTTGAATTCATCGCCTCTCACTTGCTGGGAAAGTACTTCAACACTCTCTGAATGTTTCTGGTGTTTTGTGTTTTCTTTTTTCTTCTTTGGGGCTGCTGGACTTGGAATTCAGGATTTTGCTCTTGCTTGGCTGGCACTTTACTCCCCGAGCCGTGTCTCTGGCCCCACTTTTTGCTGGTTATCCTGGAGATGGGGTTTTTCAGACTTTTCTGGTGAGGCAGATTTTGAACTACAATCCTCTGACCTCAGCCTCCTGAGCAGTTGGGATGGCAGGAGTGTAATCCCAGCCAGGCCTGACACTGAGTTTATACAGCTTTGCAGTCCTGTAGCCATGAGACGCAGAGACAGGGACAAGGTGCAGTTCTGCGTTGCTTTCCTGACGACTCTTATCCTCCATGCATGAAGGATGATGGCATGGTGGGGTGCAAGGACCCTCCAAGTCCGTGTCCATGCTTGGCCTGGCCTGGCCTGGCCACTGCTCCCACAACGCTGGCTTCCAGTTTGGGAGGCCCAAGTGAATGGAGCTCCAAGATTCTTTGCTTTTATGCCTAGGAGGCTGGGACCCCCAGATCTTCCACAGCAGTGAGCAGTGTTGCTTCCGGGATGCTGGGATGGGCCCCCCAATAACTTCGGAGAGACAGAACACCCCGCTTGCAGAATTCCTTATCTCCCTGGAAACAGAATGGGGATGCAACTCTGGCCTCTTCACTTCCCATCGCTTTGAGGTAGGGGTGAATGACTGGGAGGCTTGGTTGGCTTTCCACAGCCTTGTCTGGTGCTTGGCGAGGAGGTGGAGTTGAGCCCTCTGGGTACAGCCGCCCTACCTGACTGATGGACTCACAGCAACTTCCACGGCCACAACCACAGCCACGGCCACCTTTCACTCTCAAGGATCCACTGAGGCATGGATGGCCTCAGAGGCTCTACATGCTGACTGGAGCTGAGGACCAAGTGGGGTTACAGAATGATCTGGGCTCAGGCTCCCAATCACTTTATCCGCCCACCTCCCCTCATCCCAGCCCCTCAGACAGGATGTATTTCAGCTCTGCAGCTTTCATCTGGAAGACTGTCAGCTCTTTGTTCAGAGGAGTCACACCGTGGAAATCCTCCCTGCATAAGCAGTGCAATTGTGGAAGTGCGTTTGTAGTGCGGTGTGTGCCTTCAGGGATGGTCACATTTCAGATCTCACTGCCACATCTGACAGAAGATACGTGCCTTCTGTCCTCTGAGCTTGACTCACTCCACAGGCTACTTGTTTCCCTGAGAAAGACATAATATTCTTCATAATTTAATTCTATTGTATATATTTAATATATTTAATTCGTATATATTCATATATATGTACATATACTTCATATATATATATATATATATATATATATATATATATATGCGAGCAAGCATAGAAACCTTGGGACAGTATATATGCTTACTTTTATGTTCTTGTCCAACATGAAAATTTAAATATGGATGGGTAACTTTCTTTTTCTTTTTTAAGTCTGAGACTGACACTAGAACCTGGCACTTTCCTCATTGGCTGGCATTCTACCGATGGAGCCACACCTTCAACTCCTTTTTGGTAAGTTTGACAACTTAACATGTATAACAAGTTTTAGTTTGGAAAATTATCACCATAGACTAAACAAAAAATAGCTTAGCAAGATCTAGGCTGTCATCCATTTGTAGCGTCCATCATAGAAAGCAAGTGTGATCATCATAATATATCAAGAGCATTTACACATCAATAAGATGAAGGCTGATTACCTTTGTCAAAATAGTGGGTAAAAGACACAAATGGTAATTTGCAGTGTCTGAGACATGGGAAAATATGTTTCCAACTAAGGAAATAAAAATGGAAACAAGACTCGTTTACTATAAATTTGGTGTTCCCAAAGAGGCAGGGCAAACACTTCAAACAAAGGCCAGCCTAAAGAGTATGGGGGAAACTTGAGTTCACTGATGTTAGCTGGCACAAATGTTGTGGAGCGTGAACAATGTCAAACCTCTGGACCCACATTAATCTCTAAATAAATTTTATTTTCTTGAGGCTCCACTTACTGTCTCCTTTAAGAAACAATACTCAAACAGGAGATTTACAGTGAATGTAAATGGATGGCTTTTTTTTGCCTCCACATAGATTTTATTGTGCATCTGCTGTGCAGGTCTGGTCTGTATTAAAAGGAAAGATTTGTTTCTACCACTTTCAATATATGCAGTAATTGCAATTTTTTTTACCCATTTGTAAATAATTGAAGTCAATGGCTAGGAATTTTCTACCTTGTTCTTCCACTTAAGCCAGGGGCCTCCAGCTCCATTTTGCACTGGTTATTTTCCGGGTAGAGTCTCACTCTATGCCTGGCCTGGCCTGGCCTGGGTTGTCCTCCTGCATGTATTGCCTGTGTTGCTGGGAATACTTAGTGTGTACCACCATGCCTAGCCATTTTGCTTCCTCTGTGGCTGGGATTACACACATATGCACCACCACACTCAGCCTCTGGTCAAGATGGGGGTCTCAGACTTTTCTTCCTGGTTTGTCTTGAACTTTGATCCTCTTGTTCCTACTTCCCAAGTAGCTGGAATAACAGGTGAGTCAGTCACCATGGTCAGCCCTGCGTATGCTTTTAAAAATATTCAATTTCATAAAAAAAAACACACAAGACATTTATCCTCTGGTCTGTTTAAAAACTGGCACCATGCCCTGTTTTCTCCTGATGCTGGTTTGTAGCCTCATCCTGAAACCAGCCAAGATCTTGGTTGCTCAGGCCAACCTCGGCCATGAACCACATTAGCATCTGGTCCTGTAATGATGGCAAACCTCTTGTGTTTTAAAACACAACAGAGAAGAGTGCTGCCTGTCCCGGTGTTCCCACCAGCCTCAGGCAGGAACATTTGCCATCGTTCTCTCCCTGTCATCAGAGACACAGGATGCACTTCAGTCGGCTTGGCTGCAGAGGCAAACGCTCTATTTCTCACTCAGTTTTCCTCAGATATTTTAAAATTTTGGTTGGAAATTAGAAAAATGAACTCAGAGCCTAAGTGCTGTCTCTGCCGGAAGCAAATGCTCTACCACTTGAGCCACAGCTAATTGGAGATAAATGCCTGGGCTGGCTTTGAACCAAGGTCCTCAGATCTTAGCCTCCTGAGTAGCTGGGATGCCAGGTGTGAGGTACAAGCACCCGGCAGCCATCTTCACTGCATTGCTCTGTTCTTAAGGCACAGATTATACAAGACGATGTAGTGAAGAACTCACAGTACAAATCGCACTTCTTCCTTGTTATCTTCTCAAAGCTCTCACAAACAGCCAGGTTCTGGGCTAGGTGTGGTGACATATAGCTATAGTCTCAGCTACTCAGAAGGTAGAGACAGGAGGATTTTCATTTTGAGGCCAGCAGGGGTAAATGGCACTCATGGCAGTAATGAGTTGTTTTATTGGTATAGCTCTGTTGAATTCCTTCCTTCCTCCCTCCCTCCCTTCCTCCCTTCCTCCCTCCCTCCCTCCCTTCCTTCCTTCCTTCCTTCCTTCCTTCCTTCCTTCCTTCCTTCCTTCCTTCCTTCCTTCCTTCCTTCCTTCCTTCCTTCCTTCTTCTCTCTTTCTCTCTTCAGTTATGGGCCTTGACTGTCCCTCAGCTCTTCAGCTCAAGATGAGTACTCTACCACTTGTGCCATAGCACCACTTCCAGTTTTCTGGAGATTCACTAGAGATAAGAGTCTCAAGGACTTTCTTGCCCTGGCTGGCTTTGAACCTCGATCCTCAGATGTGAGCCTTCTGAGTGGCTAGGATTACAGGTGTGACCTACCAGCACCCAGATTCTTGAGTTTATTTCTCATTTCCCCTAAGCAATTGATTAAACTACATTTTCCTTCAGGAATCATATCTCTCACACTGAAAAACCACGATGCTGATCTGGTCAGTCTGATGTTGCTCTTTACAGACACACGGTGGCGCTGTTGACCTTACGTCCACCTCCTCTCAGGCTTGGCAGGCACAAAGTCCCAGAGATACCATGGGGAGCATCTAAGGACCAGCCAAAGCCCTGTCCCCATGAGTGGTGTCATAGCCCTTGTGGTTCAGCCTTTCCCACAAGTGGCACAGTTGGAGCCCAGCTGTCTTGGAGCAAGCCTTTCAGGTCCACATCTATCCCTACCCTCAGAGAAGGCCCTGGGCCTCTTCTATCCCCCTAGTTCTCCTGACCCCTGGATCAAGGTGAAGGGGGTCAGACCCTGGAGGACCTTGGTGACCACCTGGGTCTCTGTAGCACGTGGTTCTGAGCATGGGACACTTGCTGGCCTGGCTTGTGTTCTTCTGGCAATGAATGGGGCTCTGTTCTTCCTTGCATTTCCAGCAACGAAGACATTGGAAGCAATCGAAGGAATGTTGGGAGCCTGAAAGGCCTCCACAAAGCCTGGGGACAGGAGCATGCCTGGGGCCTGGCAAAGCCCAGCCTGCAGGCCCATTTTGGCTTGGACACTCCATCAATGTAACTCTCCCCACTGCTGCCATTGATTTTTATGTCTCTCTACACTAATTAGACGTGTTATCACTAATCTTCTGTAATCACCACAAGTGGCTTGTGGAAAGTCTCTAAGATTTCAATCTACATTAAAAATAAGAAACATTATCACCTCTGGAAAAATGCAAAATAAAAAAAAAGCACATGTAATTTTAATGTTTAAATCAATAAAGTTGTCGGGCTTCTCTTTTGTGCTGGTATCAGAGGAATTTATAAATATCCCATTCAAAGTTCTTCCTGTCCCTCTGATTCCACAGGGCTGAGGCCTGACTTTTGGTGTCAGATGGGAGCTAAGCAGATGAATGTCAAGAGCACACACTTGTGGGGAGGGGGCCTGAGATGGACTTGGGGTTGGACTGGGGCAGGGGGGATGTTCTCACTCCTTTATTTTGATTTCTGTTGATTATTATTCAAAAAGCCTTTGAAAAGAGAGAAAAGAGGAGAGAAAAATCCTCTCTTCTTTAATTAATCTCTTTCCAATGGTTAGATCGCCAACTTTGATTGCCAAACAAGCAGCCTGCCCCAGGCAGATTAGATCATATAGGTGCAGACAGGGAGGGAGAGGTAACCAGCATGCTAACCAAGGACCCTGCCTTTGGGAATGTGGAGAAAAGAGATGATGTTCAAATGCAGAGAAGCAACTCCAGCACATTCTCCCTCGAACAATTGGAATGGGAATGTATAGATACGAAAGAGAGAGGAGCTTGTTTTTAATGTGCTGTAGACATGACAGGCTGTAATTTGGAACATCTCTGATCAGAAACAGAGGTGACATGTAGCCAGATACAGGGTGGTGGGGGGAGGAGGCGGAGGAGGCAAACACATTCTCTCTGCCCTAGCCATGCTGGCACAGGCTGTGGAGACAGCTGGTGCCCATTGGGTGCTGTTATGTGCCACAACTGCAGAGGCAGGCTGTATTCACACAACTCCAGTGTGTGGGGGGGAACTATAGTCAGCTCCAAGTGAGACAGCCGGGGAAGAATACGCTGACCCACTCTCCCTGCTTGCCAGGGAGCTCCCAGCTCAGATCTGGTGGGACTTCAGCTGCTGACTTGGTGGCAGGAAGGAATTCCTGGCTTTCTAAAGAGAGAACAGAACTGCGCTGGCAATCTTGCTCTGCTTTGCTATGTGCAGTGAGGAAAATGATGGAGAAAAACACATTCAAGAGTTTATTACAGAGACAGTGAGTTGGCTGCAGGAACGTGGGCCTGGCTGAGATTTTTCAGGTCGGGATTGGGTGAACCGTCCCTCACTGAGTGTGAACTGATAGGAAGCTTGATCGACAGGTGGAACTTACGCCCCTGGTGTGCAACTGCGCGTGCCCAAGTTTGCCGTGACTGCTCATGTGAAGTTAGTAGAGCTGGACTGGCCTCCTGCCAAGGCTTCCAGACACCATGAGGCCTAGGGGTCACTGCAGGTCACCATCCTATCCCACACTGATGATGGGCTCTGCTTCTTCGGGGATCACTGGCCAAGAGGACTAGGGGTCAGGCTGTGTAGCCTCAGGAATCCCGGCTCCCTTTTGATGCGCCCTTTGCTGGCCATGTACACTACCCACTGGTACTGGGCTGTGTCCTCTGGAGAAGTCTCTCCCTTGTCGTAGCATCTCCCCTGCCATGGAAGACCTGGCCTTTGTCCCCACCCTCCAGAGTCTCTGTCAAGAGTCAGTGAGGTTGCAGACCCCAATGATAGCACTGGGGTGGACAGAGCAGGTGTATCTCCTGTTGTGACCAGGAATGCTGACCTGCCCAGGAGCTCAGCACCCAGGACTCCTGTACCTCACCACTGCCTAATGCACTCCTCCCAAATCCAGGGGGATTTCTTCTCAGAAAGGGGGATTTTCTGGATTCAATGTGTCTAGACACCTCTGTCATCTAAGTGCAGATTTATGGACAGAAAAGGCAAAAGAGGTTATAAAACCAAATTTTCTATCTCTCCCTTTCTCTCCTTCCTTTCTTCCTTGGCCTGGGATTTGAACTCAGGTCCTTGAGCTTGCTAGGCTGGCACTCTACTACTTGTACCACATGCCCAGTGCTTTCTGCTTTCATGACTTTTTCTATAGGGTGCAGTTTCCATCTTGTCAATGATTGTGTGGCCAACAAGACCAGTTCATTCACCCATTCATACTCCAACAGTGGTCTTCGGAAGGAAAGGGAATGCTAAAAAAAAAAAAATACACAATTTTTTTTTCCTTTTGTTTTGGCTGTATATCTGAGCAGATTATCGTGGCTTTGGGTTTTCACCAATTGTGGTCAAATTTTGGACAAAAAGCAGCTAAGCAGGGGGTGGCTGTAATTGGACTCTGGTGGCAAGCTCTACTGTCTCATTTCTGGGTTTGTGATGAGGGGTATGTTGGGGCCAAGCCGAGCTGCGCACTATCTGGGGGCCAGGAAACAGAGGCAGACAAGTTGTTTCTGGGAAAAAGACCCACGCTGGGAGGATACTCTACAGTGACTGCGCCCTCCTCCAACAGGGCTTCAGTTCCAGTGTCAACTCATGAGTGTTACCCAGGGATAAATATGAGAGCTTATGACTAAGTCAGCTCTGAAAACCCTATCCTTCAGAACCAGGCCTTTGTCCCATGAGCCTCTGGGGGCGTCTTTGGTTCAGACCCTGATAACAGCATTGGAACAGCCAATCTAAATCCCAGCAGCGGTCCTGGGAGAGGGCTGTTGGTTATGTCTGAAAGTCAGGAGCCTCCTTGGCAGAATGAATATCTGTCTTGGGTGACTGAGCAGAGGTTTGAACCCAGTGCTGCCCAACACCAGCACAGGGTGTTTCTCCTGGCAGATCCCCCCAAACTACTGTCAGAGCCAATGTTTCTAGGATCTTCGATGTGGTCCTGGGCCTTGCATGGAGCCCTCTTGGGAAATATTGCCTCCAAGCCCAGCGGGAAGGGTTATCGCCAAACGAGCTGTCCATACCAAGAGGAAATTAGAGGGAGATGTAGAGCAATTTTGCAGTGCTCTTGCTTTGCTGACAGCTGCGTATGCAGCTGGCAACGTATAAGGAGGATTTATTAGAAGATGTCATATTTGGTTAAGTACTTTGTATTAAGATGAGTGTTTTCTTCATACAATGGGTTTCCAACAATTTCCAGGCATTTTTTTAACTCCTTGCATTTCACCGAGGCTGAATTAATTACAACAATTACTAGTCAGAAAACCCAAACTGCCCAATTATCATGTAATTCATTTTCGCAGATCTCTTTGAGTTTGGATAAAAAGTGGAAGTCTTTTAGAAACTGCTGTACTTTCCTCTACAAACCCTACCGTTGTGCGCCATAGTTCTAGGGTAACTTGAAGATGAGCTAAAGGCATGGCCTTTGCTAGAGGCATGGCTTCAATGGATAATATGGCATTAGTAGAAGTGTGGCTTCAGCAGAAGGTGTGGCTTCAACAGGAGATGTGGCCTCAGCTTTAGGTATAGCCTCAGCAGGAGTTGTGGATTCAGCTGGGGTTGTGGCTTCATCTGGGGGTGTGGCTTCAGCAGGGAGTGTGGCCTGAGCTGTAGGTATGGCTTCAGCAGGAGGTGTGGCTTCAGCTGGGGTGTGGCTTCAGCAAGGGGTATGGCCTCAGCAGTGGTATAACTTCAGCAGGTATGGCTTTAGCAGGAGGCACTCCTTGTTGTGGCATCCAGCCAGGTTCAAATCCAGTTGTTGCAGCCTTAGGCAGATATGGAATCTTTCTGTACCTGTCTTTGCTCATGTGTAAATAGGTGAGTGCCTGTGTCTTTGCTTTATGGGGCCAAGGAATTGCCAGTGTAGCTGGTGCCCCAGAATGGCCAGTGAGCAGTGAGCTCCTGTTGGTGCTGGCTGTAACCTTCCTGCAGGCTTACACAGCTAGCTAGCTAGCTCAGACATGCCAACACCTCATGGCAGGACACTCCAGGCTGCCTTAAAGGTCCTGGATGTAGGGAACTGTACTTGGCCAAGTGGTCCCACTGTCCTTTCCAGCCAGAGGGGTGTTGCACTTTCTGGCAATGCATGTGGGGGACCCAGTCATTTTGCTGCAGGCTGACACAATGAGAGCCACCAAGTGGTGTCTCCCTTGGAGCTCTTAATCTCCCCCTTTCTACCTGTCTCAGTGTGGTCAGATATAGAACTCATTGGCCTGGGGCCAGCAGAACGGCTGACCCAGAGTGGAATTAAACCACATGTTTCCTTTCCTCTCTTCCCTCCTCCTCCCTGGGCCACCAGCCGATGGAGAAAGCTTTCACTGCTCTCATTGTTTCCCAGCCCTCTCCCCTTCCTCCTCCTGCTCCTCCTCCTTGTCTTTCTCTGTTCTCTGGCCATAAGGTGAGCAGCCACCCCCTCCACAGGTTCTCATGTGCTGCCATGATGCTCTGCCTCAGTGCAGGCCCAGAGTTGTCGAACTGGTGGACCTTGGATCAAAACCATGAGCTAAGATGAAATTCTGTGCCTTTTAAATAACTTCTCTCTCCTGTATTTGTCTCCACAGCAGCAGCAGCAGCAACAAATCCATTAGTACCAAAAGAAGTATCCAGGAAAGAAAAGTGACAACGGAAGTGCTGTTATTTAAAATCATTTCTGTTATATCACTCTGAGGCTCACGGTGCTGACTGAAGTCTGTCTCAAGTTTCTCTCCTGGTTACAGCCATACTTCTGAATGAATGTCAGGCCCCTTTGGTATCTGCTTGAGACTGGCTTCAGGAATTGTCCTCCATGCATAGCACTGGTACCTACCCAGTGTCCGGGTCTCTACATGGAGTCCCGCTCCCCTCACAGTTCGTCTGTCAGGCTTCTTTTTAACTCTTGAATTATGCTTTCGAAAAGCAGCCAATTGAGCAGAAAACATAAATTGTAACCTATTCTTCCTTGTACTAAAGTTTAATATTCTTTTTTTGTCTTTAGCTCAAAAGAAATCGGTTCTACATCCCTTTTAGACTATACTGACTCAGTTACATACAATCTCCACGAAAGTCAAATTGCTTAATTAGACAATAATATCAGAGAAATTGACCATTATATCTGATTACTGACTTCTCAGATGGTTGCCATTACCATTTATATTCTTTGAAGATGGGTTTTTTAAGCCTGAAAATAATTTATTGAGAGATGGCTCTTGGAAGCTATTTTTAATAGCCTAATTTTTTTTAATTTTCCAATCATTTATATTCATCAACTAGAATGAAAAATGCAGTCAGATTGATTCTCATCGTGTGGCAACTCCTTTTTCCTCAGTTACAAACTGGTGGCACATGGAGATGAAGCCGAGAGAAGAAGGGTTTCACCATTACCTATGATGTTAGAAGGGACAGGCCATAGAGGAGATGAACTCTGAGTGGGAAGCCATAAAAGTAACCCACCGAAGAAGGTCTGTTTTATGGTTGGACATTTTATTTGGTTGTCATAGAAGTCTCTCAATACTTCCAGAATATTGTTGCTGTTACCTTGCATTAGCAGAGTGGGAAATGAGGGTCAGAGGAGAAGCAAGATAGACAGGGGCCTGGTTCAGGCCATGGATCTCAATACTTTGAAATAATGTTCCCTTTCCCCCTTTCAATTACCACCAAGTAATTGGACCAAATGGTCAGTCTATTGCTGGGCACCCACCAGGTGTGTGACCATGCCAAATAGTTCACATGCACTTTGCCCTTGAATTTCACAGCCACAATGTGTGCTTTTGTTATCTCTCATCTACAGATGAGGAACCTCTCTCATTGAGAGGGAAGGTCCAAGTCAAGGTCAAGTATCTGACAGAAAACACAGAGCTGACTCGTGACAGAGCCACACTTCTATCCTTGGGGTTCTCTGTGCTTTCTCCTTACCCAAAGCTGAATATCAATCAGTATCACAAATCGATATTACAAAAACAAAAATAAACAGCTGGATGGAGGAGGATGTTTTCTGCAAGTAGTTACTGTGGTGAAGGGGAAAGCGCAATGTTGGGACCAAGGGTTTAACACATGGCTTGGTGGAGGTGGAGCAGGATTGGTAAGTTTGCAGCAGGAAATCACATTTCTCTGTCATTAGTGTCTCCCTGGAGAGGAAATATGGTCTCTTTATATTGAATTAGCAAGAAGAGCTCCTGCTTTAAAAGCCATCAGGGCAGCTGGTCAGGAATTGGGGGAACCTCTTGGTTCTTACAAGCTCAATTAGACAAACACAATGATTGTCAACAGCCATAATAAGGCCTCAGACTATTTTTATGCAAATGTAACATTCCAGTAAGGGAGTCCTGGATTCTGTGTTCAGCTATCCACAGTGGCACACTGTGTTCCATTTAGGATGCTCCACTGTAGGAGGGCCCCAGATGCGGTTGAGGATTTGGGGGTACTTGAACAATGATGCCCTCTGGTATGGTTTGTACTTGAAATATCCCCAAAAGCTCCTGAGTTGATGGCTTGCTCCCCAGCTGGTGGCCATAGTGAGAGGTGATTGGATCCTGAGGGCTCTGTCTCTACCAATGGGTTCATCCACTGATGACCTCATAACTGAGTGGGCTGTCAGGAGGCGGGGCCTTGAGAGGTGATTGGATCCCATCAGGAGATATCTGGCTCCACCAATGGGCATCCATTGATGATATCATAGCTGAATGGGCTGTCAGGAGGCAGGACCTTGAGTAGTGATTGGATCATGGGGTTCTGGCTCCACCAACGGGCTCATCCACTGATGACCTCATAGCTGAGTGAGCTATCAGGAGGTAGGTCCTTGAGAGGGGATTGGATTCCAAGGTTGCTACCTTCATCAATGGATTAATGTCTCCACAGGGTGGGGGATGTGCCCTTGAATGGAGTAACTTTTCCCAGCCCATCCCCCTCTCCTTTCTCCTCATTGTGATTCTGCTGCCACATGTGCTGCCTACCTCAGCTCAAAGCTATAGCTCCAGCAAACCACAGACGGAGACAAGCCCAAAGAAACCTTTCTTCCTTCTAATTCAATTCCTTAGATCTTGTCACAGCATTGGAAAGCAGACAGACACTGTGTGTGAGAGCAAGCTCAAGGACCTGAGGCTGTGTGGGGAGGGGCGAGGTGGAGAGGGAGGAGGGGGCTCAGAGCAGGCCCGAGAGGGGGGCACTCTGGAGCTAGCAGAAGCATCACATTGGACTTGCTGTGATCTCTAGGCTGTGACAGTTGGGGACAGGGTGGAGATGGTGTGCTCTACAGTGTGCTCTACAACTCTGCCATTGTGTGTAGTGTGTCAAAAGGCCGCTGAGAAAGGGAGCACCCAGGGCTACATGGCTGGATGAGGGGACATGGCATAATTGTGGCTCTCCTCACTTTTAGAGGCATGGGGGACATTCACATAAATTCTGGTCACTGGCGGAAACCTCAAGACATGGGAAGATTGGCTCAGATCTCCATTTGTCCTCTATCTTATAGTGTGCTTGTTAAGGTTCCTCCTCCTCCTCCTCCTCTCCCCCTCCTCCTCCTCCTCTCCCCCTCCTTCTCTCCCCCTCCTCCTCCTCCTCCTCCTCCTCCTCTTTTCCTCTCCCCTCTTCACATCTCTTTCCTTCCTCCTGCTTTCTCCTCCTTTTTCTCTTCTTCCCTTTCTTTCTTCAACTACCCTTCCTTTCTTCCCACTTCTCCTCCCTTTCTTCCTCCTTTTTTTCCCTTACCTACCTCATCGCAGGCCTTGTTCTTTCACTACTTGGCTTATGTGATTCCTTCCAACTGAATCTTTTGAGAGCAAGTTTGTCCTGGACTCCCAGCTGACTAGCTCAGACATTGGAGTTTCAGGTAGGCACTCCCTTTATGGATGATCGGAGCACCACTGCCTGAGGACAAGAGGCATGGGGCCAGAGCCACCGTGGCGCACCTCGGCCTAGGTAGAGAAGTCCACTGGGCTGTTGGCATATTCACCGGCTGAGGGCTGGTTTATGCCGGGTGCTTGTTGCTCACTGTGGACTGACTTCCACTCCAAGCTCCCCTTTGGAAATAGAAGCATGGGATGGGTACTTGTGGTTGAGGCTCTCAGGACTGGACAAGAGGGAATTTACAAGAAAGCATCCATGTGATTGCTTGGGGAGTTTTAGTGGGGAGGACCTTGCAGCCTCATGACCCAGGCCCAGGGCTGCTGGTCCTTTCTGTAGTGGGAACTCTTGAAGATGACAGAGTTGCGGTTATGAACCTGCACACAAGATCTCATCAGACACACCTTCCACCTTGCCACGGGGGTCACTTGGGGATCACAGAGTGGCATTGGACGGGAACAAAGAAGACCACTTGTCCAGTTGCTCCTGAGCACCCCCCATGAGATGTGGTATGGGTTGGTGTTCACTTGATGGTAAACCAAGAGAAAATAACTGGACACATGTTTGACATGGTCTAGCACGATGTGATGGGACACTTGATTAGCACAGACCTGCCCTTTTCCTTCTCTCTCGATGCGGAGTCTCTGGCTACCCCCAGGGCCTCAGACTCAGGTTCCCCTGGCAAGTGAGAGTGGAGGGCAGCCTCTTGTCCCAGTGGAACTGCTCCCACACAGGCCATGTGGGAGAGAGCTGTGCTGGGCTCTGTGGTTCTTGCCCAACTGGTGTTCTTGCAAGGGACCTGTGGCTGCTTAGAAATATCATTGCTGTAAGTCTACAGCTTGACTTGTCTGTTAGTTTATATTTAAAGTGTTTTTGCTGAGTGCTGGTGGCTTACACCTGTAAACCAAGCAACTCAGGAGGCTGAGATCTGAAGATTGCAGTGTGAAGCCAGCCTGGGCAGGAAATTCCTTTTCTTTTCTTTTTGCCAGTCTTGGGGCTTGAACTCATGGTCTGGGCACTATCCCTGAGCTTCCTTTGCTTAAGACTAGCTTTATACCACTTGAGCCACAGCACCACTTTTGGCTTTTTCTGTTTATGTGGTACTGAAGAATAGAACCCAGGACTTCATGCATGCTAGGAAAGCACTCTATCATTAAGCCACATTTCCAGCCCCAAAGCTTTGCTATTTTTCTTCTACTTTTCTCCTGATGCTTTGGGAAAAGATTGAAGCGACAGAAGAATAAAAGATTGGGAAGACTGTGACCTTAGGGTCACAAGAGAACAGAGCTTTACACAAAAATCTAGAAAGAGCCAGGGACAATATAATTCTAGTTACTCTGGAGGCTGAGATCTGGAAGATTACGGCTCAAAGCCAGACCAGGAACATAAGGCTCCATCTCCAATGTAATCAAGAAACATCTGGGCTGGAGACATTGCTCAAATGCCAGAGCACTGGTCAGTCAGCAAGAAGCAAGCAAAAAGCCTCAGTTCAAACCTCAGCACCATCAAAAAGACTCTGAAAGAAGAGGAAGGAAAACTAATAGACATATTAGATATATTGTGTTGTTTAATTACTGCGCCTGGATGGTTGATTATTTTCGAGATGGGGTCTTGCTCATGCCTGAATTGGAGTGGTATGTGGTCCTACTGTTTGTGCTGTCTCATATCTCTGGGGATGGCACAAGCGTGCCACTGCTCCCAGCCATTGTATTTCCACTGAGTCAGCATGCCAGGGGCATGCCACCACTCCAAGCTACTGGTTGAAATGGGGTCTTGCAAACTTCTATGTCTGGGCTGACCTCGTACCACAACCCTCTGAACTCCTCTTCCGAAGTAGCTAGGGATACAGGCTTGTGCCATGGTGCCAGTTTCTTCCTGTTGTGATAAGGCCACAAATGCCACCATCGGTAGCCTACCCTCATGACACCGTGGGACACTCGTCACTTCTCAATGTCCCCACCTTGAAGGGCCACGGACACAGGCCCATGAGAGTCAGCCTGCAACACATGCACTTTTGGGAGGACAGATACAAACCAGAGCCTTCAGCTCATTTTGCTTTAGTTACTTTTTAGGTAGAGCCTCACATTCTTGTCCTGGTCAGCCTGGACTGTAGTCCTACCGATGCTGTCTGCAGAGCTGGGATGACAGGTGTGAGCCGCCATGCCCTGCTTGCTGGTTGAGATGGAGCCTTTTTGCTTTGCTGGCTGTGATCTATGATCCTCTTTACTTTGACCTCCCCAGAAGCCCAGGATTCACCCAAGCTTTGAGTCTTGCCTTCCACTCTGCCACCCTTTCTACCTTCCTTGTGCCAGGCTCTTCCCTTCCCATTTTGTGAAATACAGACTCAGTTCTCTGCCAGGCCTCTGTGATTTACTCCATGGTGGAGCAAGTAAGGCATCTTCATTTTCATACACAGGAGGAGCCTTAAAAGTTAGTATCTGAAGTCAGACTGTAAGGCCTCTTGATTAAGAGTGAAATCACAGACACGAGGTCCAAGCTGAGTGCCGGGAAGATGAAGGTGCTAAATACAGAGCAATTGCAGCTAATTTTCTGATGCCCAGATGCCCGTGGGCCCCAAAGGTAGTCTGAGTTCAGGTGTGAGTTGGGGTGGGAGTGGGGTGGCAGGCTCACTGGGCTGGCTTTGGGGAGATGCGAGTTGGGTGTGTCCCCTGAAGCTACTTTGATTAAGGAAGGTCTGAGGGCTAAAGGGTAGGTAGGAGATGGGGGAGGGCACCCTGGATATGTGGAGTCTCCACATCACTATCAGGCTTTGGAACAAAGAAACAAAGACATGAGGATAGATCTCCCTCTCTTCACCAACAAGAGAGTGGGCAGCAGGGGCGGGCAGTGGAAGGGATAGGATAAAGGGGTGGGTGTATAAAGGGAAAAACTGAATTAAACAGAAATTCAAATTGCATTTTTTGTTTGAACTCAAGGCCTCCCTCTTTCTCGCCCTCTTCTTCTTCCCTTCCTCCCTCGAACTCAGGGCCTTGTATTCACTCTAGAGATGAAATGAAGCATACAAAGGATCTTGCTTGGCTTTCTTGCTCACAGCTGGCGATCTATCTTCTGAGCTATACCTCCAGTCTGACTTTTGGCTGGTAATTTGAGAGACAGATTCTCAAAGACTTTTCTGTCTGGGCTGGCTTTGAACCAGCCTCTTGAGCAGCTAGGATGACAGGTATGTCCACCAGGAACCAGGCTTATGTGTCCTTTATTTCTCAAATTATATAACACAGGCCCAGGCTTTCCTGCCTGAATGTGGCACTTCTGAGATAACTTTTTCTTCAAAGACCTGAGCCTCCTTCCATCTCTCAGGAAGTGGTATGGACTCTGAGTCTCTGAGCACCTCATAGGGAGTTCAGTTTCAACAGTATCTTCTCCCCAGCTCCAAGCTAACATCTCTTGTCTCCGTGTAGGAACGAGGGCAAAGGAACACTTCTGGCTCTGGTCTCAGAGGCCTGGGTCCAGGGCTGACTGTGTCTGCTGATCTCTGGGGTTGGGTTGAGCCTAAGGATCACATGGTGCAGATAGGACTGGATATCATGGTGGCTGAGGTGGGAATGAGGACAAAGAGGGGGTTGAAGTAGGAGGATGAAGAGGAAGAGGAGAGAAGTAGAGAAAGGAAGAGAAAAAGAAGTAGAAAGGTTTTGGGAGCCACCAGTAAAGTTTAAAGGTCATCTTGACCCTGGTGCTCACTTGAAGGCAAGTACAAGGAACTGGCTTACTTAAAAAACACTAGGTGCACGGGATTGCTTTGCTATGTCTGCAGAGTTTGTTTTACTTTCTACCAATTGACCTTGTCTCGTTTTTACTGCACTCTATTTTTACTGAAATTTTCCTTGTTTTTCTGTACTATTGTAACCTTATGTTACCTCTTGACTTCTGATAGTATATATTAAGGAAAGTTAAAAATAAATGGTGCTGCAGTCTTGAGCTGCAGACCTCCCAACACCATCCTTTGTCTTATGTCTTTATTTTTCTGCATCCTCGCTCCCTAATTCGGGATTCCCTTTTGTTGCCGGCAGCTCTCCGGCAAGTGGCGCCCGAATAGGGACCTGAAAACCTGGAATCATGGCAGAGGACCCAGCTAAGGTAAGCGGACGTTCAGAAATAGAGAGCGGGAGAGAGTATAGTTGGGATTAAAAAATTATGGGGCAATGTAACAGCCTCATGCTATATGTGCAAGCTCTCAAGGGTATGCTTCATGCTCAAGGAGTGAAAGTTAGACAGAGTCAGTTAGAATGTTTCTTTTACTTTGTTGAGGAAGTATACCCCTGGTTCCTGGAGAAAGGAACCATTAGTTTAGAAACTTAGCAAAAAAAAAAAAAATTCGGGGACACTATGATGCAAATGCCCTGTAAGTTAAAACATTGTGGCTTTGTAATTGTCTGGTATCTGTGTAGCCTGCAGGTTCTGTATTGGGGTTCACAAGAGGTATTGGCTGACACACTATAAGACAGCCAACTGGGCCGGTGGGATCCATCTCCCAGATCCCCATCAGGGTAAACTATCCACTAGTGCGGACATTTGGGCCCATCTGTAGTCCAACATTTTCTGTCTGACAGTCTACAAAGCGCAAGCTGTAAATATGTTTTGTCTCAAAGTTTGTGTGTATGTATTTTGGAATTCTTGGAATGTTTCTTCTCTCAAATTCATCCTGATGGGAGAGCCTGGAGGAGACTGGCTAACACTGCCTCAATATCTGTTTCTCTCTTCAAATGTTCATGTTATTCAACAAAAATGAACACACAAATTACCAGCTCCTCTGGGACACAGCAAAAGCAGTATTCAGAGGCAAGTTTATCGCTCTGAGCTCCTACATCAACAAATTGGAGAGATCTGAAACTAACAATTTAATGACACATCTAAACCTCCTTGAAAAAGAACAGCAAGATAAACCCCAATCCAGTAGACGGAAAGAAATAATCAAAATTAAATCAAAATTAAATGAATTAGAATCCAAAAAAAACTATACAAAGAATCAACAAAACAAAGAGTTGGTTCTTCGAAAAACTTAACAAAATTGACAGATCCTTAGCAAACCTTATCAGAAAAAGAAGAGAACACATCCAAATTAATAAACTCAGAGATGAGAATGGAAACATCACCACGGAAACAACCAAGATTCAGAACATTATAAGGGAATACTTCTCAAAAATTTATGCTAATAAGTTTGACAACTTGACAGAAATGGACCTTTTCCTAGCAAATATTGACATGCCAAAACTAAACCAAGATGAGTTAAACCAGCTTAACAGGCCCATATCAAGCATTGAAATAGAAACAGCAATAAGAGACCTCCCAGCTAAGAAAAGTCCAGGACCAGATGGTTTTACAGCGGAATTTCACAAGGCCTTAAAAGCAGAGCTCACACCAATACTCCTCCAACACTTCAATGAAATTGAAAGAGAGAGCTCACTACCGAACACATTCTATGAAGCCATCATAACCCTCATCCCAAAACTAGGCAGGGACTCATCAAAGAAAGAGAACTATAGACCCATTTCTTTGATGAACATTGATGCAAAACTTCTCAACAAAATTTTGGCCAATCGACTTCAACAATTCATCCAAAAAATCATACACCACTATCAAACAGGATTCATTTCAGGGATGCAAAGCTGGTTCAATATACGCAAATCAATTAATATTATTCATCAAATTAAAAGGAGCAAGAATAAGAACCACATGGTTATCACAATAGATGCAGAAAAAGCATTTGACAAGATCCAACACCCCTTTATGATGAAGGTTCTGGAAAAATTAGGAATCCATGGAACCTTCCTCAATACAATAAAGGCTGTATATGACAAACCTACAGCCAGCATTATACTCAATGTTGAAAAATTAAAGCCATTTCCTCTTAACTTAGGAACAAGACAAGGATGCCCACTCTCTCCATTTCTCTTCAATCTAGTATTAGAATGGCTAGCTACAGCAATAAGACAAGATGCAGACATAAAGGGGATCCAAATAGGGAAAGAAGAAATAAAACTCTCCCTCTTTGCAGATGACATGATCTTGTATTTAAAGAATCCCATAGACTCCACTCCCAAATTACTCAAGCTGATTCAAAACTTTGGCAAAGTAGCAGGTTATAAAATTAACCCCCCAAAATCAATGGCTTTTATATATGCCAACAATGAAAAAAGTGTGGCTGAAATTAGGAAAGCAACTCCATTTGTAATAGCCCCACAAAAAATAAAATACCTAGGAATTAACTTAACCAAAGAAGTGAAGGACCTCTATGATGAAAAATTTAAAATCTTGAAAAAGGAAATCAACACAGAACTTAAAAAATGGCAAAACCTCCCATGCTCCTGGATTGGCAAGATTAACATCGTGAAAATGGCAATACTTCCCAAGGCTATCTACAAATTCAATGCGATACCAATCAAAATTCCACCCTCATTCTTCAAGGAAATCGAAGAGGCAATCCAAAAATTCATATGGAACAATAAAAGACCCCTAATAGCAAAAACCTCCCTCAACGGAAAGAACACTGCTGGAAGAATATCAATACCAAATTTCAAACTCTACTATAAAGCCATAGTAATCAAAACAGCTTGGTATTGGCATAAGAACAGACCTCAGGACCAATGGAATAGAATTGAAAACCCAGAAATGAACCTACAGACCTATAGCCATCTAATCTTTGATAAGGAAGCTAAAACAATAGAATGGAAGAAAGACAGCCTCTTCAGTAAATGGTGCTGGCAAAATTGGTTAACTACATGTAGAAAACTAAAGCTAGATCCTTATATATCACCCTGCACCAGAATCAACTCCAAATGGATCAAAGACCTTGAACTCAAAGCAGACACTCTGAAAACTTTACAGGATGGAATAGGAGAAACCTTAGGTCTCCTTGGCTCAGGCCGAAATTTTCTGAATAGAGACCCGGAAGCACAACAAATCAAAGAAATTTGGACAAATGGGATTGCATACGGTTGCAGAGCTTCTGCAGGGCAAATGACATGGCTAGCAAGATCAATAGAAAGCCCACCGATTGGGAGAAGATCTTTACTAGCCATACAACGGACAAGGGTCTCATATCTAAAATATACTTGGAACTCAAAAAATTAAACCACCCAACAACAAATCCTCAAAGAAACAACTGCCCAATAAATAAGTGGGCGAAAGCCTTAAAGAGAAGCTTCTCTGAAGAAGAAAGAAGGATGGCCAATAGACACATGAAGAAATGTTCAACATCCCTAGCCATAAAAGAAATGTAAATCAAAACAACATTGAGATATCACCTCACTCCAGTTAGAACAGCAAAAAACAAGAACTCTAACAACAACAGATGCTGGAAGGGATGTGGACAGGAAGGAACCTTACTTCATTGTTCATGGGAATGTAAACTTGTTCAACCACTTTGGAAAGCAGTATGGAGGTTCCTCAAAAGACTTCACATAGATCTCCCATATGATCCAGCAATCCCACTTTTGGGCATTTACCCAAATGTTTACAAACAAGACCACACTAAAGCTACCAGCACAACTATGTTTATTGCAGCATTATTTACCATAGCTAAGATATGGAACCAACCCAGATGCCCCTCAGTGGATGAATGGATCAAGAAAATGTGGTATATATACACAATGGAATTCTATGCCTCCTTCAGAAAGAATGACATTGCCCCTTTTGTTAGGAAATTGAAAGGTTTGGAAAAAATTATATTAAGTGAAGTAAGCCAGGCCCAAAGAAGCATAGGTCCCATGGTTTCCCTTATTTGCAATATTTAGTATAGGTATGAGTCAAGCTGAAAAGGTCAGATAATGTGATGTTAGGAAAATGAACCCTTAAATATGTATTTTAATGTTTTCATTTCTTTCATGCATGTGTTTCTAACGCATTTATAAGATTATTTCTTTGTTGCTTTGTATGTCCCTCCCCCACAGTGTAACCCCTGCTTTCACTATATTTGATGTCAGTATAACATGTGGAGGAGATGCGGACAAACAAGTCGTTTAAGGATTCAGGTGGACCTGTTACAACAATGACAAGTACAAAATGTCATGTCAAAACCAGCTTTACAATGTCGTTGTGGGGGGGAGGGAGGTTTAACTGGTGGGGGAGGGGGGAGGCTGGGAAGGGAGGTGAAGGGTAAACAAAGGAGGAGGCTGCAATGCTTGGTAAGAAATGTATGCATTATCCTGCCCATGTAATTGTAGCCCCTCTGTACAGTATGTTCTCAAATAAAATAAAATAATATTAAAAAAATATCTGTTTCTCTCTAGCTCCTTCCTTTTTACTTATACTTTAAACTGACCCCCCTTTCTACCCTTCACAGCCACCTACTCCACCCTTTCTGGATCCAGAAGTAGGGAGGTGGTAGGGGTGAAAAACCTGGAGGATCTAACAATAACTTAAAAGGGCCGGCAGGGAGAACTCACAGCCGGATGAAAATGCCACTGACCACCTACAAGTGACACCAGCAAGACCTTAGCCTCAAGCCTTGGCCCAAGTATGGGGGAGAGTATGGGGGAGAACCTGTTAGTCTGAGGGGTTGGCCACTAGGGACTTCTTTCCCTTTCCCCAACATGACTGGGAATTCTCCTCTACCTTGGGTCAATGTTTGCAGGAATCTAAAAGAAAAGTCCTCCGGAGGTGAGTAGAGGGGGTCTGAATCCCCTGGTAAGTGGATTTGAGTCCCACTTGTGAGTGGTGGTGAGATGTCGCCCCATTCACTGAGACCTGATTTTGTCTTTGTGGCCACTTGTTTGTCTTGTTTACTTTGGTGTGTTTTCTGTTCTATGTTTTCTGAGGTAGGGATGAACTGGGTGCCCATTAGCCCCCAACTCAGCCTTTTGTTGTTGTGTTGTCTAGTTCTGTTTTAGAATTGGTACCAGTTTTAAATGTAAATACAACTGATTGATTTTTGCGCACTTTAAGATCTGTGTGTGTTATGTGTGTTTGTGAACATGTTTAAGATAAGAATTATCAGCATTCTGTTACAATTGGGTGAGTTTAAGTTTAAAAGTCAAAAGGTTATGAGTTTTGGACATTACCAAAAATTTTAAAGACTTTTCACATTGTTTTACATGACCTTTTAAGGATTCTTTAACTTAAAAAAAATTAAAAAATCTGGTATTTTAAAATGCATAAGGCTGTTTACACTGTAATAAAGTTATCTGGCTTAACAAAATGCATTGGCTGTTTGGAATTTACTTCTCTTGGCTAAAATTTGGGGATAAATATTAAAAGTTTAAATATAAAAGTTTGTTTAACACTGTCAAAGACATTACTGTTCTGTTGTCTAAAAGTATGTATTTTCATTCAAAAAACCAAGAGATAAGAAAAGGAAAAAATGTAAAAGCCAACAAAAGACCTATCTTTAGGAATAAGGGGTAAACCTGCAAAAGTGCAGTTCAGCTGGTCATACATGGTGGGATGGGCCATGGGAAGAGTCCACGCATGGTGAAAGAGGACAAGTTGGCACAAACGCATTTCATCTTACCCTAAAGAGTGAGATTAGTTGCGTGCGCATTCCACAGGAGGGGCCAAGTGGCATATTTTGTTCTCTCCTTTTTCTCTACAGATAAATACTAGAAACATGATGGTAAAAATTAGTGATGTGATGCTCTGATTAGTATTTCTAAAACTGCCCCCTTGGACTTAAAAAGAGGGTTAAAATGTATTTGTATAATGTGACTTGCTTTCAATGATGTACTACAATTAGGATATATTTTTAAAAGTCATAAAAGTGTTAAGTTTAGCTTCTTGGTACTGTGATGGTGATTGTAATTCTTGCATTAAGGAAAAATTGTCATTTGAATTTAAGAGTTTTAAAGTGTATCTGTTTTAAAACAAGCATCCAAGAGACAATGAGTGATACTTGGCCTCAAGATTTTAAGGGACTTTTTTAAATGAAAACTATAATATAAAATAATAAAAGAGATTAATAGGAAGCTTAAAAGATTAGGAATGGATTTCTTGATATAAAGTTAAAAGTAAAATTGTTCTTAACATTTGCCTCAAAGTGGAAAAATTAGGATTACCAAAATAATTGCTTTGGGATTCAAAGTGACAGAGTGCTAGCCTTGAGCTGTAAAGCTGAGGGACAGCACTCAGGCCCCGAGTTCAAGTCCAGCAACCAGCTAAGGGGAATGCAGATGAGGCATTTATCCCAGTGTAGAGAAGACATTCCTGGGACAAGAGCAATGGAGGAGCATCCAGAGACAGTAAGCCACTGCTTGGATGGCAAAAATGTCATATCCTAGAGTCATTTGTGTGTGGCCCTTCAAAAATTGGTCAGAGCCAGAAGGTCATGGGAAGATAGTTTGTAAGCATGCCTAATGTCCATAACTATCTACCTTGTAGGGACAGAAACATTAGTAACTTGTGATAGTAATAAAAAGCTAAAGTTATAAAAATGTGGGTGATGGTTTAAATCCCAGCCCCTGTATTTGCCAAAAGCCCTAATTGACAGTAACTTCTGAGCTAACACCAGCTACAAGAAATTTATCTGTTCAAGAAAATATTTTGTAAACCTGAGAGTGTGTTTCTATTAACATCTGTCTAAAGACCTGCAGAGATGACTTAGGCATTGTTAGGGTCATTCCTAAAGGTCACATTCCTAAAGATGCTTTTACAAACCAGAGTGCTAAACAAGCTACACTGCTGTAGCTGGAGAAAAAGTCTGTGCATTTGTCAAAAGTTAAAATATTGTTCTTAATGACATCTAACCCTGGCAACCTCTTTCTAAAATAGACTAAGGTTATAGCTTCATTGCTAGGTAGGATCAACACCCCTGAGTAAGCTTGAAGAAGTTACAGAAGATGAATCTTCACCCATCATCCCCTTTTTAGAATAAGGGACCAGAGTCATAAAAAAATGTGGCAAAATAGGCAGAAGAAAAAGGCATGGAAAATAGTAGTACAGGCCTGAGCCCTCTATATCTGCCTAGAAAATCAGCCTTATTAAAAAACTATCTAGTTAAAAAGCTTGTCATCTTGGTAATTTGTCCTGGGCTATTGTCTAAATAGTCTTAAAAACTAGTGGGGCCACAGCCTGCCAAGCCTAGGTATTACTTGTATCCTTAACCTGTCTGTGTAGAAATATACAGCCCAGCATGAGGTGTGAGAGTCCCTTGGAGACACTGAGAGACCCTGCTTTTGCTGCTGCTGCTACAGCCTGACAGTCACGGGGAGGAAATCGACATAGTTACCCTGATCTCCTCCACCATGGAAAAAGTAGACTAAACTCCTGCCTGATTCCATCTTCGTTTTGTCCATGTTACCATATACCTACTCTAATTTTATTATGGCTACTCCTCTTGCCGGGAGATTAGCAAACATGGTATTGCTCATTCCCTACACTGCTTTGCCTTTATGGGACTTCCTAAACATATTAAAACTGATAATGGTCAGGGATATGTCGGACAAACTTTTCAAACTTTTTGTAAATTTTACCAGATTTTTCACTCTACAGATATTCTCTATATTCCTCAAGAACAAGAAATTGTTAAACAAGCCAATGGGCTGTTAAAACACCAAATTATACCCCTTCTCTCCTTTTAATATTCTTCTCATGCTTTATTTGTACTAAATTTTTTAAGTTTGGATTGTAATGGCCTTTCCAAAGCACAGTTTGCCCAAGTTAAGTGGAAAGATCCTTTAACAGGTGATTGGCATGGGCTCGATCCAGTTTTAACATGGGGCTGAGGACATGTTTGGGTTTTTTCACAGGAAGAAAGTGAATCCCTCTGGTTGCCTGAGCATTGCGTTAGGATTGTGGAGGCTCATTCTGATGACACAAACCCTGACACATTAGGCTTACGTGCCAGATCCCCCGATTGTGCACCCTACAACGTCAATAGATCAGCATAAAGTACAGCCCCTGATCCCTTCATACAGCACACCAAGATAGGAGATACCTCAGTTTCAGACATTGGAACTCCTTTTTACTTTACCACCAGCTCTAAAGGCTCCATTCCAGGCTGTATTATAATGCTATCCATGACTCATAAAATTTGGATCCCAGACAAAAATCAAATGTACAATATACAGATGACATCTTTACCAACTGGGTACCCAGTTCATGCAAATTTTCCTCCATCCATATAATACCCCGTTGCATTAATTCTTCACAAATAGTAGTATCTACAGGAGGAAAGTTTCATCCAATAAGGTAAAGGCATGTGAAGCCATTTTTTACCAATATTTCTGGAACTAACTTTCAATTAATGGACTGGTTTGGAGCTAATCTTACTAATAAGTACAATTTTGTACTGTGGTGGATGAATGGGCATCCTCAACATCATGTTTGGAAGCTGGTGACTGCACTCAACAACATAACCTGGCCCAATTCATCCCTTTTAAAAAAATATTATGAGTTGTGTATCACCACCTCATGTCATTATGTATTGACCATTCAATATCTCTATAGGAGCTAATTATTTTAATGTCACCTGTTCTAATTGTTCTTTTAATAATTGCTTTTATAGAGGCATAACTGAATCCATACTTATTGTTAGACAACCATCTTGTTATGCTTCCTGTAAATATTTCTAAAACTTGGTATAAAGATTCTGGCATTCAGGAGTTAAGACAATTGAAAAAACTAATGTGCCCTCATCCATTTGTTGGACTACTTGTAGCTGATGCTTTGGCTTTTATTTTGGTAGCTGCCTCTGCAGCGGCAGCTGCTGTGGCACTAACACAAAATGTACAAACTGCCCATTATCTTAATCAGCTTGCTCATAATACTACACAAGCTCTACCTCTGGACTCTAAAGTGGCAAAAACTGCTAAAAAAAAAACTGTTTAAACAATTTCAACGCTATATCACTTCCTTTCCTGACTTATGTTAAAGGATTGCTAATGTCATTGCTTGCCCTGGGAATGCTTTTGCTGATGGTTTTTCTATGCCTTCCTTGTATTATACGTGCACTGCAAAACTCCCTTACGAGTTTAGCCAGCTACATAAGATCAAGCTCTATATAAATAAATTCCCCCGAGAGGAACTGTAGCCAGAGACGGGTAAGAGGGGGTGCCAGTCTGACCAACCTAAGACAGGGCCTTCATCTTTGCTCTGAAAAAGTTCCCGATGACGGTTAAGGCAGACAAGGTTATCCACCCAGCCTAAGACAGGTGGGTTCGCTTCTTCAAACAAAGATGGGGGAGATGTTGGGAGTCCACAGTAAAGCTCTAAGGTCATCTTGATCCCTGTGCTCACTTAAAGGCACACACAAGGAACTGGCTTTCAAGAAAAACACCAGGTGCCCGGGATTGCTTTGCTATGTCTACAGAATTTGTTTTACTTTCTACCAGGTGACCTTGTCCTGTTTTTACTGCACTTTGTTTTTTTATTAAATTTTCCTTGTTTTTCTGCACTATGGTAACCTTATGTTACCTCTTGACTTCTAATAGTATATAATAGGAAAAGTTAAGAATAAATGGGGCTGTAGTCTTGAGCTGCAGACTTCCCTACCCCATCCTTTGTCTTATGTCTTTATTTTTCTGCATCCTCGCCCCCTAATTCAGGATTCCCTTTTGTTGCCGACAGGCTCTGGCACAATGGAATTCTATGCCTCCATCAGAAAGAATGACATTGCCCCATTTGTTAGGAAATGGAAAGACTTGGAAAAAATTATATTAAGTGAACTAAGCCAGGCCCAAAGAAATACAAGTCCCATGGTTTCCCTTATTTGCAATAACTAGTATATGTCTGAGACAAGCAGAAAAGATGAGATAAGTTGATGTTAGGTGAAATGAACCCCACGATAAGTAATGAATTGTTTTTTTTTTCTTTCTTGCAATTGTTTGTAACATATTTATAAGATGAGTTCTTTGTTGTTTTATACGTCCCTCCCCCACAGCATAACCCCTGCTTTCATTGTATTTGATGTTGGTATAATTTGTGGAGAGGAAGGGCAAAAACAAACCGTTTAAATAGGGATACTGGTGGACCCATTGCAACAATGAGATATACAAGTCGTTATGTTGAAAAACGAACTTTACAACTTTGGTCGGGTGGGGCGGGGGAGATGGGAAAGGATGGGAAGGGGAAACAAAGGAGGAGTCAACAATGCTTGATAAGAAATGTACTCATTACCTTGCCCATGTAATTGTAACCCCTCTGTATGGTATTTTCACAATAAAATTTTTTTAAAAGACATAGGTTGGTTCAATTCATTGTTCTCTCTTATGGGAACATAGTATGCTAGGTGTGGGATAGAGACCTGGCGGCCAGAGGAACAGATTCAGACCCAGATTAGAAACTTGCAGTAAGGAGTGAGTGAATTGTGGGAGTAGCACAGTCTTGCAGTCTGGAGGATTGGATGGAAATTATTTGGATGGTATTTCTGCGATGTAAAAATATGTGGATCAAGTTGTAATATGAGGAAAGAGACTGCAAAATGATGCAGTATCCAGTATCCCTATTCTCTGTCACTCACTCATCCCCTAAGCTCTGGGTCTGATCCCGCTATAGTCCCAGCATAAGAGGGACTATGACAGTGATCTGAGAACAACCACTCAGGATCACTTGGTGGTTGTAATTGTGGGATGGACGACATTGTCTTTAGCAGTCTCCAGTACAACTGTGGAGGAACCCAACTAGAGCTAATCCTAGTTAAAAGCCCAAGTGTGCAGGTTTGATGGGGAGGGCAAACAGGAGCCGGTGCTTTCCTGCTCCCCAAGTAGATATGTAGATGGGGGAGGACTGTAAGAGCAGGTCTGGGGTGACTCCACCCACTGTGTCTGGATCACAATGATCCCACAATGCATACCTGTTTCTAGCTGACCAATACGATACAAGAATCGAGGCCACATCCATATTCTGTGCAGCCTAATACCACTGTCATTTTCCTCTATTGACTCATACCACTACCAGCAGGTGAAGGAAGTAAAGGTACTATGTGGTGACTGAGTGAATTTCAGAGATCCTGTAAGAAGTGGGTGATTGCAAGAATAGAAGTGATTTCAGAAAGCTTAGGAATATGGCCCCTCCACCTTCCCCATCCCAGTGCTGCGATATCTAACCAAACCAGAAACGCATGCACAATAAAATTTTCTTTAGGCAAGAAACAACAGCAAGAGTATCTGGAGAGGAATTGACCTGGTGGACCCACTAACACCAACAAAAAGAAAACTGAAAACAGGTAACCTCAAAACAATCATTACTGTGGACTGTAAATCAACCAAGGGTGAGACCAAAGACCATGCAGACCTGGAATCTTCCTCTGGTTCCTTTCCTGCTAGTGTCCTTTCCTCTGACACTGGAATCACTAACAATATGTCAGAAGCCCCATGTCACCCCAAGAGAGTAACCAAAAGATAAACAAAGTTAATAAGAGAGAAGGCATGGGTGGAGAAAGCTAGAGACAATGAAAGAATTAATGATCAAATTAAGCCTGGAGAGAGACCATGTTGCAGAGGACTTGAAGTTGGAGAGGTCCATGAGGAAAGACAAGATTCAACAGAAGAACCAACTGAGAGATTAGAAAGAGCAATGGGTGTGATAAGTGTTTGACCTAGAGGAAAACATGGTGGAACTTCAATGGCAGTTGCCAGAGCTACCCTCCAGCAGCAGCCTGCAGGACCAACTCACCAAGCTACAGCTGCCAGCCAAGACCTATTAGTTGCAGAAGTAGCAACAGAAATGTGAGAAGCAGTGTTACATTCACAGGCAGGAAAACTAGAGCCTCAGTTTCCAAAATGTGAAGCAGCAGGAGCGGCTGTGGTAACTGGAGCAGCAGGGAAAGGCCTGGGATCTGCATAAGCTCTTCAAGACAATGGGAAGATTACACATTAATGAGGCCATGAGATGCACAATTTTGCATAACCTAGACATCAAAGAGCAGCTGGGCCAGCTGCAGGATGCCTTCCACAGGCTAAGAAACAGAAGGAGGAGCTCTCTAGTGTGCTGCACTCAAAGCTGCAGGTGAAGCAAGAAGATGTACCAGCAAGAGGAGAAGTTAGAAGAATGGAAAGAGATGGCTGAGTTAAGGAGCCAAGTGGCTCAGAATCTCAGGAGCGTCATGAACAGCTGCAGGAGCTCAGAGCTACCTGTGAACAGCACAGGGCCTACAATTTGCAGCTGACCTTAAAGAATGAGGCCTTGCCGCAGCACCTGCAGAAGCAGACACAGTTGCTGGACAAAGTTTGAGGACCAAGAAGGTCCATCAAAAATTATACAACACTTTTGATGTGCCTCAAAACCACCAAACAGAAGCAGGAGCAGATATGGCCCTAGCTGAGCTTTCTGGCTTTCACTAGAGAAGGAGGAGTGAGCAAAAAGGAAAGGGGGTGATTCTACTTGTTGTGACTGTCCTAGAAGACAGACAACCCAAAGACTATGTGGGATTTTTATCTTTATCCATTGATGAATTAAAGAAGGTGAAGCTTAGCCAACAGCTGCAGGAGCAACAGACCTACTATGGGTGCCTGGCCAATATGGTAGTCAAGAGCCAGAGAAAGCTGAAGCAGTAGGTTTTCTTCTCCAGGAGTTGAAACCATGGGAAAGGAAGCAGGACATACAAGTGCCCAAGAAGACCCTGAAATTCTGCTTCATCCACAAGCTGCCTGGAAAAAGTAGGCTACTAGAGGCAAGTGGATAAACTCCAACATGGATGCAGCCAGCTGTCAAAACCTATCAGCACCATTGAAGAGTCTCTAGATTTCTATAAAGAACAGATGGAAGTACTGGATGAGCTATATCAGAAGAAAGATGAGTGTGTTAACCAGCTCTTCCAGGAGAAGGAGAAGAAGGAGCTGCTATTGCTTCTTACAGATTAAGGCACCTGAGTTTCAGGACAAGATCCTAGCAGCCATCCAGACCCCTGTGGATGAGGGCCCCTCAGACCTCTCAGGCTTCAGGAAGAGGGAAGTTATGAAGAAGCAACAAGATTTTGAAGATTTAAAGCTTGAAGACTATGTGGATCCTGCCCAAGGAGAGGCGGGGTACCTTGGCATCTCAAGGACCCCTACTACAGAGCAGATTGTGCTACAACAGCTTTCTATTCCAGCACCTACCTGAGCTTACATGCTTGGGCAATAATGGCTGCAGGACTAAGACAAATGACAACTTGGAGATCATTTTTGCATGAAGACCTGGAGGCTTCCAGCTGGGAAACAAGGCTCTTGTCCTCTAACTTACTTTGTCGCAAGAGGACCAGGTGGCATACTCTCAGGCCTAATTATAATGAGCGAAAGAGGGGAGGAGCCAAACATACCAGAGGCTTCTGGGAGCTGGCCCAAATTCTAGAGACATTTAACAGTCCATTCATTACCAGGAAAGGGGCTCAGGTGTAGGTTTCCACAAAGTGTAAATGCTTTACAAAGGAAGTTGGAGAGTGATGGCAAGGTTTTATATTATTATATTATGATAATAATAGAAAATGTTTGATGTCACAGTTTAATAATAGTGTATTTTAATTTCATAACATTACATTTTTTACATTTTTATGTAATATTTTGATATTACTGTATTGTATACATTATATTAATCATTTCATGATGTATGTTGTATGTCACTAGCTTCACTTGCCTTTTTGAAAATGTAAAGAATGCTGAGCTGGGCAATAGTGAATTTTCTTTTTTGAATGTTAAAAAGTTACATCGGTGATAGTGAGATGAAAAAATAATAAAAACCACGGAAAACAAGAAAACATTAATGCTGAAATCCTGCAACAAAGCAAAGATGTGAGATGAATAATTGGAAGTCTAACACAATTGGAGTACAGACACATGGATTACATCAATGTAATCCAAAAATAAGAATATAGAATTATGAAATATCTGTAGATATGGCATATCTTAATAATTTTTCAGTGAAACCTACTGAAATGATACCTCTTGAATATTATTGTTGAACAAAAAAATAAAATTCAAGCTAATATGTTACTTAACTTTGTACAGTGGATTAGATTCTGCAAGTGTAATGATATACCTTTGACTCAGGTAATAAATTGAAAATTCAGAAACAACTATTCAGTATTTAAATAAAAAAGTAATTACACAAATTGATCTAAATGCCAAATGTATCATCTGTCTTAGATTTTCTGTGTATTAACTTAAATCACATTCCTTATGAAGGAGAAAAATAGCTGAACTAACATTAATATCTCTCAAATATTCTTAATTAAAAAAATTCCTCAAAGAAAAAGATTAGTGTAAAAATAACCTTTGAGCATACTCTACAACTGAGGTGTGAAAAATTAAACAAAAGTAATGAATTATATACAACTCCATATTCATAGCTTTTTAAAGAATTACTTTAAAATGTCCTTCATTTTTGAAATCAGTTCAGAATTCTTGCATAAATTAAAATTGGGGAACTACATTACCAATAGAAAATTAATACAGTATTTTTTATGAGATTAGAAGTCCGATGAGAATAAAAAGATTGAAATGGCTCAAGTGGTGAAGCACCAGACAAGCAGGAGGCATGACAATTTACAAATAAAAAGACTTGGATGATCATCTAATAACTCCACAATGAAAGCTCAGCTAATTTTCAAAACCACAAGATAAAAAGTCACCTACATTTTGGTGGAAAAGTAATTAATTCATAGTACAAAAATAAAAGATTCAAAAAGGTAAGAAAAAAAAAACGGTTTTCCAATCCTGTTCAAATTTAACTTTCACCTAGCCAAAATAAACACTTGTCACTGTCTAAGAAAATTGTAAGAGACATTTGCATGAAAGAGGAAGTTAAAGGCGTGGTTTCCAGGATTGAAATTCCAACTCCAGATGATATGTAAATCAACTTCCCTAAATGAGAACTCAGGTACACACCCTTTTCTTGGCCCACCGCCCTGAATCAGAGGACCTATTCCTCCTCTTTTTGTGAAAGGGAACTTTCTTTACACTTTTTTTTTTTTAACACATCCCTATTGCTGACACATTATATAGAGAAGTCTCTTGGGGTTGTGGTGTTTCTTTATCTTGACAATGGCAGTGTGAGTTTTTGGAATGTGGTTAATAGTTCCCTTCTCTGGAGATACGCCATTGGCTATTTCCAACTTCCTGTCAGACCCTTTTTCTCCAATGATAAACCACTATTAGTGAAGATTCTATACATTGGGAACTCTATAGCAGAGAACCTTTCTCAAATGAAGCAAACCATTAATACTGTACTAATTTGAATTTTATGCACAGTAATCCCATTTTGTTATGAAGTATGGAGGTAACATATAATAAAACATAACATGTAAAAAATGAAGATAAGATAAAGTAGCAACAATGCAACAACAGAGCCAGAAATATTTAAAAATTGCTATAAAAATAAACCCATGCAAAAATGCATCCCTAGTGACTGCTTTTCACCATGAAAGAAGGTGGATCTCAGAATAACAGCAAAAAACAAAACAAAACAAAACAAAAAAAAACATTTAAGTCAGTGGGCATTGTTGTTTTCCCAATAATCCTTGCTACTCAGCAGGCTGAGCTCTGAGGATGGCAGTTCATAGCCAGTTCATATAGGAAAGTCCAAAAGACTCATCTTCAATTAACCACCAAAGTGGAGCTGTGGTCCAAGTCGTAGGAGAAAAAAAAGCAAACAACAACAACAACAACAACAACAAACCCTCACGAATAGTGCTCATGCCCTAAGTTCAAGCCCCAGTAATTTCGAGAACAAAAAAGCAGTACTGGTTTCAGTGACACAAAGTTCTAGAGCAGACTTTTGATTACTAGATCCTGGGAAGAAAAAAACAGAAACACCTCTATACTGGACCATTGGGGTGTTAAACTTTCTATTAGATTGGATTCTTTAAGTTTCAGTACTAATTCCTAAAAATAAAATAAAATAAAATAAATTGGAATACTTAGAAAAATAGCTGGTAATAATGGAGAAGAAAGAAAATGCAGGGTTGAACACTAAAGATGAAAGAATGGCTTCAGAAAAAATAAGTCATAATTTTTGTGGTAAAAATGAGGAGAATATTAATTCAGGCTAAGAGATTAATAATAACAATGGCAAAGCTCAATTTACCCATTCAGCATACTGAGTGGTTAACAATAGCCAACAATTGTAACAATACAACAGTTTGCTGTCCAGCTGTGATGGTTCTTTGTTGGTGTCTGTTTTTCACTCTATGTACCCAATTATTGTGCATTCATCCCCACTGTCATTATCATATGAAGATAAAAAATAATGCTTAGCCAGCACCAGTGGAGCACCCCTGTAATCCTAGCTACTCAGGAAACAGATCTGAGATCTCAGTTCAAATCTGGCCAGTGCAGGAAAGTAGTAGACACTCATCTCCAATAAACCACCAGAAAGCTGGAAGTGCTGCTGTGGCTTAAGTGGTACAGGGCTCACCTTGAGCTGAAGAGCTAAGGTTTCCCTCAGACCCAGATTTCCGCATCACTAATGACAAACATTTTTTTAAAAAGAAAAATTTGAAAAAAGATTGAGAGTCAATGCCTGAGACTCAAAGATGCAAACATACTGTTAGGCTACTATTTCTCTGCTGGTAATTCAGATAGGGGATTATACTTTCAAAACTAATGGATCAACAGCAAGAAAGATACATGATTAATTATAGTAACAAAACCAGAAATGGGAAAGGTTATGACAGGGATATTACAGAACCTATAACCCTAAAGAGAATTTTCTGATAGGATAAAATTTATAGCCAATTGAATATTAATAATGTGCTCTTGAAAGCCAATGTATATAGATATATGTATATATATATATATGTATATTTATGTCTATGATAATTTTTAGATCATTCTCAATAACGGCATTGAGTTACTAAATTATATATCATCGTTTTATAATAAAAAGGCATAAATGATATTTGAAATAAAGATAAGAGAAATAGAGTGGAAGAAGAGCTCAGGGACAGATCCTCTACCCTGAGTACAAGTCCAGCACTGACAGACAAACAAGAACAACAACATCGCAAGTATGAGTCAGTATAGACAATAGACAAGAGGAAATGATCTCCGAGCCTAGGATCTTTGTTCACTCATAGTCAGGTGATCAACGACAGTCAGGTGATTACTGGTATGATTCACGCAGGTGATGGGAAAGCTGGGATGGGCTGGTCTGTGGGCAGATTTAATCCTGATCACAACTCAAGCAAGAGATAATTCTTGTCATCTCAGCTTTGTGCAAAGTGTGAATTGGAAGAACTCAGTCCAGAAGAGCCTAAGAATAAACACAAGTTTCTATTCCAAAACCAAAAGCAAACACAGAGAGGACAAGGCTTAAGTGTTAAAGTACCAGCCCAACATCAGGCCTGACAAATTACAAATAAAAAAAATATAGGATGTTAGCCTGTTAAGAAATATGAACTCAGATACTTTTGAAGACCCACAACATACAGTGGATAATGTCAGTAATATGGCCTACAGTCTTGTGGAAAACTAATAAACGCATAGTTCCATTATAAAACATACACAGAAGTAAAAAACAAAACAAAACAAAATATAACAAACACAATAAACTCTTCCAATCCTGGACAAACCTTCATTGCACCTAACCCAAATAACCTAAACAAATTGTAAGAAGTAGGTCCTTGAAAGAGGAAGTGAAAGGTGGGGTGGACAGCATGTAAATTCCAACTCCTATTGATATGTAAATCAGCTTCCCTAAGCAACCAATCAGAGACTTCCTTTCCTGGGCCCACCCTCTTTCAGTATAAATAGAGTGGAAGCCTGAGACTCAGGCATTGCTGAAGATCCTACATCAGCAGCCTGGAGGCCATTTGGAGCTTGGATACTCTAGGTGAAGATTAGAGTGAGAGAATCTACTCCTCTTTTAATTCTTCTCTCCTTGGTTTGGTGGTGTTGGTGGGGGTATTGTTTTGTTGGTTGCGGGGATTGAACCCAGTGGTAGGGCAGTGTTGCTGGGTCACTTTGTGCTCAAGACTGGGCATTGTCCCTGGGCCATTTTGTGGTCAAAGCTAGTGCTTTACCACTTGAGCCACAGCCCACTTGTGATTTTGGAGTGGTTAATTGGAGATAAGAATCTGTGTCAGGGGGACTTTTGTGGCCGAGGCGGTTTCAAAGCTTGATCCTTAGCTCTCAACCTCTTGAGTAGCTAGGCTTCTACGGGTGAGCCACCAGCATCTCATTAGATTCTAGGAATGATGGACCCTGACACTGCCCAGGACTTCCAGAAGGAATTGAAATGTGCCATCTGTATAAATACTTTTATAGAGCCAGTCACCCTAGAGTGCGGGTACAGTTTTTGTCGACCTTGTCTCTGCCTCTGCTGAGAAGAGACCCAGATTCCATCCAGGTGCCCTGTGTGCAGGGAATGCTGCCAGCAGAGAGACCTCAAAACCAACATGGTTCTGAGGAGCCTGGTGGCCATTGCCAGAAGATCCAGCCTCAGGCATTTTCTGAGCTCTGAGGAATACATGTGTAGGACACACAGGGAGACAAAGCAGATGTTCTGTGAGGTAGACAGGGCCCTGCCCTGTACGAGCTGCTCCCAGTCTCAGGAGCACAGGGCTCACAAACACCATCCCATAGATAGGGCTGCTGAGGAGCAGATGGAGATGATTTCAAAGCAGATGCATGCTGTATGGGAAAAGACTCAAGAAAACCAGCACAATTTACAGGAGAAGAGGAGATTCATCAACCAATGGATTTGGTATGTGAAGCTATTCCGAGGCATGACTAAGGATGTTTTTAGAGTGCTCTTTTTAGAGCTGGGTGTCCAGAAGGAGGAAAGACACCATTCCCAGCTACTGATCAATGAAGGAAGAGCCATGTTACTGCAACTCAGAGAAAGGGAAACCCAAATGCTTCAGAAGAAGCATCAGCTCAGGAATATGTATCAGGAGCTGATCAAAACATACCAGAAGCCAGATGTGGAACTGCTTCAGGATGTATAGTTGATCCTAGAAAGCTGTGAGTCAGTCTTGTTCTTCCTGCCTCTTCCTCTGAGGCCAGAGCTCGGTGCCCCTCCCATTCCTGGACTGATAGAGAGGCTCAGCCAGCACCGGGTGGAGATTGCCTTCAATGATGCTATGCGGAATCAAGATGTTGAGAGCTGTGGTGGACACGACAATCCCTATGCAGTTTTGAATTCTGAAGAGTCCTTCCACTTTACTGCTTTTGGACGCCAAGTCTTCAGCTCCGGGAAACATTACTGGGAGGTTAGTGTGGATGACTCTTCCACCTGGGCCCTGGGAGTTATGAGGGATTCCTCCATAGGGAGCAACCTCACTGAATCTGAGGATCTTTTCCTCCTTTTGTTTGTGAAAGAGAACACACTTTCCACCATTTTTACCACCTCCCCACTGCTGCCTCACTATGTAGAGAAGCCTCTGGGCCGGGTTGGTGTGTTTCTTGATCTTGACAATGGCAGTGTGAGTTTTTGGAATGTGGCTAAGAGTTCCCTTATCTGGAGGTATCCCACTGGTGCTGTCCATTTTCCTGTCAGGCCCCATTTTTTCAGTGGTAGCCTGGTGTCCTAAGTGAAGAGACTCTCTATGTGTTGGGAACTCTATGGCAAAGAACCTTTCTCGAATGAGGCAAACCACTAATACTGTACTAATTTGAATTTCTCGGTGCAGTAATCCCATTTTTTCATGAAATATGTTGGTAATAATAAAATGTAAAATGTAGAAACTAATACTAAATGAAGATAAAATAAAGTAGCAACAATGTAACAAGAGAGCAAATAAATATTTAAAAATTGCTATACAAATAAACCCATGCAAAACTGAATCCCCAGTGACTGCTTTTCACCCTGAAAGGAGTTGGAGCTCAGAATAACAATAAAAAACAACACTTAAAGCAGTGGGCACTGTTGTTTTACCAGTAATCCTTGCTACTCAGCAGGCTGAGTTCTGAGGATAATGCATAGCCAGGACGAACACAAAAATCCAAGCGACTCTTATATCCAATTAACCACCAAAGTGGAGCTGTGGTCACGTGGTAGAAGAAAAAAATCCCACAAGAACAGGGCTCATGCCCTAAGTTCAAGCCCCAGGAACAGCTAGAACAAAAAAGCAGTTCTAGTTTCAGTGACACAAATTTCTAGAGCAGCCTTTTTATTAATAGGTCCTGTTATCCATCCTGGGAGGAAAAAAAAGCAAACACCTCTCTCCTAGAGCATAAGGGTGTTTACACTTTCTATTAGATTGGATTCTTTAACTTTCAGTATCATTTCCTAAACAAGGGGGAAAAAACCTATACTCAGAGAAAGAGCTGTTAATAATGGAGAAGACTGAAAATGCATGGTTGAACACTGAAGGCATGTCTTTAAATAGAAGAAGTAAGTCATCTTTTGGGGATCTACAAATGAACAGAATACTATGGTAAGCTAAGAGATTCACAATAATAACTATGGCAAAGCTTAATTTATATATTAGGCATACTGAGAAGTTAACAAGAGCTACCAATTGTAACAATATAACAGGATGCTGTGCAGCTGTGATGGCTCTTTTTGGATACTTAATTGTAGTTCTTTCATCCCCTGTGAAATTATCATATGGAGTTAAAATATGCTTACTTTTGGTGCTGGGAAGGTGGCTTAGTGTTAGAGCGTTCCCTTGCATGCATGAGGCCCTGGGTTTGATTCCTCAGCACCACATAAGCAGAAAAAAAGCCATAAGTGGTGCTATGGCTCAAGTGGTAGGTACTAGCCTTGAGCTGAAGAACTGAGGAACAGCACCCAGGCTCAGAGTTCAGGCCCCACGACCGGACCCCCCTCCAAAAAAAAAAGCTTACTTTTTTGTTTCCCTTTCACTCTAGATACTTAATTGTTGTGTGTTCATCCCTTCTGTAATTATCTTATTGATTATTAAAAAAAAAAACTATTACCTTGAGATTCAATGATATGTATGTAGTGTTAGACTGCTACTTCCCTGTTGGCAATTCAGATATAGGAGAGTTTGCTTTCAAAGCTCATGGTTCAACAAATAAGAACAGAATATGTTCAAGATCCTGGAATGTGGAAGCTTATGTCATCGATTCTACAGAACTTACTACCCTAAAAATAACATCCTATATAATTTTCTAATGTTTATAGTGAATAGAGTGTTAACAGTGTGCTCTTATAAAACACACACACACACACACACACACACACACACACACACACACACACACACACGAGCATTAGTAGGTTCTCTTATCAGTTTATCATATATATATTAATTTACCATTTCATTTTAATACAAGCTTAGTCATATAGTGTTTATTAGCCTTTTGATCCAACATAAAACTCAGTTTAAGCCCTTAGTTTAAGCCCCTGGACTATTTCAGGAAAAAAATTAAAATGGGTAAGTCACAATAGAAAATAGACTTGGAGGAAGTAATCTCAGACCCAAGGATCCTTTTCTGACACACAGTTAGGTGATGGACATTCAGGTGATTACTGGGTTCAGACTGGTGAAGGAGATGGGCGTAGGTGGTAGGTTCCCTGTAGACTTAACAATGATCACATCTCATCCAATAGCTAGTCAAGTTGGCATCTGTCTGTCATCTCAGCTATGTACAAAGCTTTGATAGGAAGATCTAAATCCAGGAAAGCTTAAGCATAAACACAAGATCATATTCCAAAAATAAGGTAAAAAATGGTATGTTGTATACAGTTCTGGTACTGTACTGTTGAATTCATACCATTTGCTTAAACTCTGCAAACCAATTTATTTAACACTAAATTAATCTATAACAATGCAATGATGTTGGTCCACTTTTTCAATTTAGCAAACCATAGGCAGGTGTTAATAAACATAAGGTGGTGCTGAGTTTATTAAAATAATGTTTGTGTGGTCATGTTCAGTGCAGTCTTGGTTTATCTTCCCACACGTGATTTTTAGGGTGACTTCACCTTCCTATTATAGGATTAAAATTAGTATTTGTGACTTTGACCACTTTTGGTAGTTTTTGACTGTTGTACTGTGCACTGTTGCTTTTATTTTTCTCTCATTTCCAGAAAAAAAAAAGACAAATCACTTGCTGTAATCATGTTGTAATACCCTGGCTTATACATTTAAATTTCTATTGTTTATTTCTGTGATATCTATGTTACATTCAGACATCATTCTGACATTTTATCTAATCATACAAACATATATTATTCCATCTTTCTTTGCATTATCTTTCTTTGCATCTATCTTTGCATTAGTAATTAGTAATATCCTAGATACTGTGTTGCTCATTTCAGAACTTCATGATTATTTTTACTACTGGCATAATTAATGCCATTGACAAAAGAACTCAATAAATTAGATGTAGTCAAAATTTTCTACCTTATATATCTAGAAGCACCAACAAAATTACTTTATTTTTGTTTGTGCTTTAAATTTCTGGCCTATGGTTTTATAGATCTATAGTTTATTTTTATTGTATTTTATTTATCTATTCATTATTTATTTTTTAATGAATTATTTTTGCTAGTTTTAAAAATATTTTATTTGAATAGTTGAAGAAAGGATTTGCCATTCAATAAAGTAGTTTGTGAATACAATGCATCTTGATCATTTTAATCCCTTTTTAACATTTCTATTCTTCTCTCCCAAACACTTATTCTCTGATTTTTCTTAATTTTGTAGCATATGCATTGATTTTTTTTTTTACTTGCTCTTGCTTTCTACCACTTTGCTATATTATATGTCTACTTTCATGGTAGAACACTTTTGCTGGTTAAAGATTATCTAGAATCACTTTGAAAAATCATTTTATGTGTAATTGGAAAATGTTATATTTGTTAAATTAATTCTATAAAATTTAGGGATTCTTTGAATTCTGAAAGTATATTCAATCTTCAACTTGGAATATTCTCAAATATTCATCATTCACAAAGAAATCTCATACCTGTCTGCAGCTATTCTGAATTCTCCTTAGACTTCCAACCCCAAAGAAACTAATGTTATGCCTGATTTTGATAATTCAAAATTTCATTAAAATCAAATCATTTTATGTGTTATTTTGTGTCTGGCTCTTTCCATCTAGCCTGTTGTCAGTTTTTCCACTAATATCAATTCTCCATTTCTCTTTTTTACTTGATAATGGGCTATTTCATGAGTATAAAATGTTTTGTGATTTGTTTTCCTATTGGTCAGCGTGAATTTTTTTTTTCAGTTCTTTGGCTGTCATGGATAATATTGCTGTTTTGAACTTAAGTGTATAAAAATTATAGACAAAGTTTCTAGACTGTACAAAGTTTCTAGGCTGTTTGGTATTTCTGTAATTAACTTTGTGAGGAACTTTTACACTAATTTCCAAGATGAATGTGCTATTTTATAATGTATGAGAGCTTCAATTTCTTTACATCCTTGTCAAACCTTCTAATGCACATCTTTTACCCATTCTAGTGAGTATGAAATGACATTTCTATTTTATAAGTGATTTTACAGGTGCTAATGCTTTTGTCTGTTTACACATTGTTCGATTAAGAAATTTCAAGTCAAATTCTTGGTCCATTAATTGAGTTACTGATCCTTTTTCTTTCCTTTTTTCTCCAATTCTTTTGTTTTGGAATAGGAATGTTTACACCATGTTATTATATATTGAAGATATGGTGCTCCTCATCCTCTCTGTCAACCTCTTCCTCTTCTTCCTTTCTCTTCTTTCTCCTCATTGTTGCTCTTTCTATACTTCCTTTTTCTCCTCTTCCTCTTCTTCCTTCTTCTTACTCCACCTCTTTTTTTCCTCTTCTTCTTCTCTTCCTCTTTTCCTCTTTTTTATTGGACCAAAGTTTCATACTGTCCTAGTAAACACTCTACCACTTAAACCTGGACCATCCTAGTTTTTTTTCACTTAGGATGTAGTGCTTTTACTCAGGCTTCCCTAGAATTGTGATCCTACTGTCTTCACTCTGAGTAGCTTTAATTAAAGGCATGTGCTTTTATACTTGGCATATAATTGGTTTTGCTTTTTAAAAAAATATATTTCCTTTTTTTTGTTGGTCATGGGGCCTGAACTCAGCCTGGGCACAGTCCCTCAGCATTTCAGCTCAAGCTATCACTCTACCACTTGAGCCACAGTGCCCACTTCTAGCTTTTTCTACTTATGTGGGGTTGAGGAATTGAACTCAGGGCCTCATGCATGCAAGTCAAGTACTCTACCACTGAGCCACCTTTCCAGCCCTATTTTGTTTTATTTTCATGGCAACTTTCAGCTAAGAATTTACTTTGAGTCTCTGTGGACATTTTGAAGCTGGAATTTTGAATGGTGTTGGAAGTCAAAGCTACAAAGAGTTTTGGAGAGAGGCAATGAATTCTGTTAGCTCTTCATTTATGCTAGTGTCTGAACATGAATGTAGGTCTTTTGGAGACAAAAGTGGAACATTTTTGTATAAGGAGAAGTGTTTGAGTGCTGCGTTCAAATGAAATGGTTAAGTCATATTGTCACTTTGGTTGGATTGAACAATATGCAGAAGAGCAATAACATACACAACTATGTGTATGGGCGACTGAGTTCCCAGAGAAATTTAGCTAAAGTGGAAAAACACATGCTGATTGTGCACTATCCTAAAGTCTGAGAACTTAGAATCAAAGGAGGGAAAATGAGAAACACACTTGTTCAGGTGTTCTCTCTCTGCTCTGAAATCACCATCATGTGTTACTCTTGGCTATTGTCTCTCAACCAAGATCAACTAAAACTCTGAACCATGAAGCAACATAGCCTTCCCTTCTTTTTTCTTTTTTTATGTGCATTGTTAATTTTTTTTATTATTGTGAAAATACTATGCAGAAGGGTTAAAATTACATGGGCAAGATAATGAGTACATTTCTTATTAAACATGGTAGGCTTCTCCTTAATAGCCCTTTCCATCTCACCCCACCTCCCCCACCGAATCCTCCTTTCCCCCTCCCAAAATGGTAAAGTTCGTTTTTCGACATAAGGACTGTACATCTCGTTGTTGCAATGGTTCCACTCGTATCCCTATTTAAACGTTTGATTTTTTTCCCTTCCCCTCCACAAGTTATACCAACATCAAATACAGTGAAAGCAGGGTTATAGTGTGTGTGTGGGGGTGGAGGGACATACAAAGCAACGAAGAAACCAACAGCCCCTTCCTGCAGGCATGCTTCCTTGAAGCTCTTTGGCTAACACGATCTCTCACACAGCCTCCACAGAAGGTGGCGTTGCACCTACTGGCCACAGAAAGATGTCCACTCAGCTGGAGATAGCAGGAACCACTGGAAGTGCAGAAACTTAAGCGTTTGACCTTGTTTCTCTGGCCAGAGACTATTCATTGTATTTGCAACCCCTTATTCTGTTCCTGATGTCAAATCAGAAGCCATCTATCCACCACAGGCAGCTTTATTAGATGTTCAAATTGGTTATGGAAGTGCCCTGCCCACCTGCGCCGGCCTCTCTTTCCTGAACCCAGCTAAGGACTCCTTGCAGACACATCCTAATGGCTGTTTTGCCTGCTGTGATCTCTGCTCCTTTCCAAATGCTTGCTTTGGCAGCTTCCCCTCCAATGTGCCTGTGCTTCTCGGACTGGGTTCCCATGGTGGTTGGATATTGAGCTGCTTCTTAGAGGAGGAAACAAGGGTTGTTGGGTACAATAGCAGGCCTGAACTGGCCTGGAGGCAGGACAGATGCTGTCCCAGTTGGGACTTGTCAGGGCACAGTGCAGGCATCCTGCCACTGGGCCCTGGGTCACTGTGGTGAGCCGCAGTCACACGTAGCACCAACCACCCTGTTTTGCTTTAAAAAGTGCTGCTCTTGTTAATAAACGAGTTTTTCTTCCTGCTTGATTTGGCTCCCCGCTGTGTCTGATTTTCTCCCGGGATAAGGGAGGCTAGGGAACAGGTGAGCACTGCACTGACCTTTCTTCGTACCCCGTCCATCTTTCATGGGACAGATGAAGTCCCAACACCTAGGTATATCTTTGACAGTTCTTGGGTTGAGCTCAAGGCCTGGGCACTGTCTATAGCACTCTACTACTTGACCCACAGTCCCAATTCTGGCTTATTCTGTGTATGTGCTACTGAGAAATCGTACCCAGGGCTTCTTGCATGATACACAAGCACTCTCTCAATAATCCACATTCCCAGCCGCCTCATCTTTCTCTTAATGGTAGATTTTTACATCAGTATGCTGCCATTTTACATCCCCAAGTTTAATTTTCTGAATACTGGTTACTTGTAAGAAACCTGATCTTCTCTTCTCCTGCCTGGTTTCTTACTGTTCCTGCATTGGCCTCATAATAAAATCTAAATAAAGGCTGCTGAGAGCGTCAGTGTATCATATAAGTACCCAGGCCTGGAACCCTGAAAGAGAAAAGCCATGGGCCTGAAATGAAGAGAATGATGCAGTATACACAAGGAGCATATCTGAAGAATGAATGAGTAAATAAAAGGAGAAGCATTGCATAAGGTCTTTTGCATTCAGGGAGGTAGTATACAGAATAAGTAAGTAGGGCACTGAAAATTTTTTGTGGCATTCTAGTGCTTAAACTCAGGGCCCGATGCATTCCTCAGCTGTTTTTCCCAAGGCTGAGGATTTACCACTGCCACAGCTCCACTTCCAGCCATCTGGTCATTAATTGGACATAAGCGCCTCCCAAGCTTTCCTTCCTGGTCAGGCCTGTGAATCCTGCTCATCTTTCTCTCTTAAAGCTGGAGTTCTACTCTCTGGACCACTGTTCCACTTCTGGTTTTCTGGTGGTTTATTGGAGATAAGAGTCTCACAGAATTCCTGCTCCAGCTGAATTTGAATGGCAATCTCGTGAACAGGAATCAAGCGGCTTTCTTCAGGAATACACCAAGGAGCCGCTCCACAAAAACCCTTAGTCTAAATCTCAAGAGGCACTAGAGAAAAAGAGATACATGAAGACACATCTAGTTTGTTCTAGATACTTAAGGTTGGAGACACACAACACTCATAATAATTAGATCATTTTATAGGAGCAATGAAGACAGTTTGAGGATTGCTCCAGCTTTTGGGCCTCTCATCTTGAGACAACAAATTCACTGCAGCTCAATGCTAAGTGACAGAACTGGCATGTCCTGTGGACATTTGCCCCCAAATCCTGTGACACTCATTTGTAACTTTTGGCTTCAAACCTGTGACTGAGAGGAGAAGATGAGGAGAGAAAATCCTTCTCAGAGAAAACAGCTATAAAGAACATTGGGTAGTGAATTTATAAATTCAAACCTTTGGAATGACCTGTTAAGAAGTCAGATTGTCCAGATTAAAAAATGAAGAAGAAAAGAAAGGAAGTGCCAGTGGCTTCTCACTGTAATCCCAGCTCCTAAGGAGGCTGAGTTGTAGAGAATCTGAGTTTGAATCCAGCCAGCATAGCAAAATCCATGACACTGTTATTTCTAAGAGATCACAGAAATACCCAAAAGTGGGGCTGTGATTCAAAGTTAATGCACTACCCTTGAGCAAAAGGAGTTCAGGGACAATGCCTAGGCTATTAGTTCAACCCCCTGAACTGCCTCCTCAAAAAAAGCCTGTATCTCCATGTTTTGGGGTATGTATGGATGTATTCCTATAGGTGAAGCTGAAGAGTAGTTATGAGGAACGGCACCAAGCTAGGAAATTTGTATTCAATAAAATGATTAATAACAGACACTGCTTTTATGACAATGCATAATCCAGGGGTCCCCTCACTATTCCCAGTGTAGCCTGAGGGTTTCTCTGCATCCCAGACATGCTGGAAGAAGTCTCTCTCATTGTCTGGACAGGCAGACAAAAGGCCTCACTCCTGTACAGATGAGTAACAACTCCATCTGGGTCAGATAGTGAAGATGATTTTGGGCAGGCTCTGAAGGTAAGGAGAAAAAGGTCTCTTTGTACCCCAAACTATCTCTCTCCCCAGTGCTCTGGTTTGATAGGAAGCCTTGATTTGTGCCACCTCGTGTAGCAGGCCACGTCCTGTGCACTTATCCTTCCTTTGTGAGACTATATTCCAGTGTTCAGATACAGTGCTCAAGAGTCCTGCTGGCAGACAACTACGGTACTGAACTTAATGAAATGTTTCATTGCCTGTGATGATGGGCCTATGATGCCTCTCCTAGGTTTCTGGAAGCTTGGGAAATCCAAGCACATATCTGATATCACAAAGTTTCCTGTCATGTAGGGCTGGTGAATCTCATCAGGTTTTGAAACATTTGACCTCTCCTAGTGGGGCCCTGGGTGGCTAGGTTTGGGGGTTGAACACAGGGCCAGGGTGCTGACCGTGAGCTCAGTGCAGAAGCCCGGTGTTTTACCATTTTGGGTAGCAGCATCACTTTTAGTCTATCTCTCTCTCTCTATCTGTGCATGTGTGTGTGTGTGTGTGTGTGTGTGTGTGTGTGTTTGTGTGTGTGTGTGTGTGTGCATGCGCACGTGTGTACACACACCGGCACACAGGGGCATGGGCACATACCCCATTTTGGAGGTTCAACTCAGGACCTGAGCACTGTATCTAGTTTCTCTTGAACAATCATAGCCTTCTCCCACTTGAACCACAGAGCTACTTCAGGCCTTTTTTACTGTTGTAGTCCTGAGAAATCAAACCCAGGGTTTCATATTTGCAAAGCATTTTCCCCTTAAGGCACATTCCCAGCCCTAAACTTCAGGTTTGTTAGTTTGTTTCTCTCTTTTCTTATTATTGTAGGAGTTGATGTTTGGGCCTGGCTGCTGTCCTTGAGCTCTTCAGGTCAAGTCTTGTGCTCTACCACTTGAGCCAAACACCATTTCAGCTTTTCTGGTGGCCCATTGGAGCTAAGTGTCTCAAGGACTTTCCTGCCCAGGCTGGCTTTTAACTATGATCCTCAGATCTCATCCTCCAGAATAGCTAGGATGACAGGCATGAGTGACAAGCACCTAGCTTCCACTTCAGGTTTCTTAGTGGTGAATTGGAGATAATAGGCTCATTGGACCTTTTGTGTCTGGGATAATTTGGAACCAAGATCCTCAGATCTCAAGTGCCTGAGAAGACAGGATGAGAGTCCTCAGCTATAGACCTCTAGGCTGTGGCATCTGCTGCAAGGGGGTCCATTGCTCCATGTGGTAGAGTGCTAACCATGAGCCCAAGAGGTAAGGGTCGGAGCGTAGGACCCTATTTCAAGGTTCATGACAGAAAAAAACAAAACAGAACAATTGTCTGAAGTAGACAACTCACTAGTCTTCAGTAATATATAATTTTGTCCCTGGCATGCAGACATATCTGAGCCTCAATATTCTTGTCTGCATAATCATCTCAGTGGGGAGATCTTACAAGGACCCAATTAAAGAATGCACCTGGTGAAGGACACAGCACATGGCACTCTTTGCATGACTCAGCACACAGCATCCTGTGAAAGACTCAGAACCCAGCACCCAATGCAGGACTCAACACACTGCACCTTGTGAAGGATACAGCACATAGTACCATGTGCAGGACTCAGCACAGAGTACCCATTGGAGTACTCAACACATAGCTCTGTCCCACAAGCTGTCATTAGATTTAGGGCGCTCTAATCAATATCACCATTCTTTGAGGAACATTTCACAAACCACATAAGTTCACACCTAACATTTTAGTGGGATTTTTTTGGGGGGGATTAGTAATGGAGCTTGAGCTTAAAGCTTGGGGATATTATTGTTCTAATAACATTTGCAGAAGGCTAGAAGTCTACCACTTTGAGCCATATTTGAAAGAGTCTAGCAGACTTACTGCCAGGTTTTAAGGCCCCAGAGCGGCCAGTATATCGGGGGTTAAGCCAGGGTAAGCCAGGATGATGGGGGTAACCGGTGGAGCTGGGTTGCAGCAGTTTATATCTGGCTAAGTCAGGTTAGGTGGCAGCTGTCAGCACCAGACTCCTACCTTGCTCTGTCATGTGGTATTTGTAGTCTTATCCTTCTATAGTTGCAGTTAGAACATTATACATTTTTTTGGTGGCAGTCCAGGGGCTTGAGTAAGGGTTTTGACACTCTCCCTAAGCATTTGTGCTCAAGGGTAGAACTCAACTGATTGAAAGACAGCAGAACTTCCGGGTTGGTTTTCTGTTTATGTGGCACTGAGGAATGGAACCCAGGGCTTCATGCTCACTAGGTGAGCAGTCAACCACCAAGTCCCAGGAGTGAACGAGGTATAAATAGTGATTGATGTATATAAGCATTATATACACAGAAAGATGTCTGTATATTATTACTTTATAGATATTACTACCAATTATTACTTATTAAATTATGTCTCCATTTAATAATGTGTCCCAGTTAACAATTAATAAAGGATTAACTAAATTACTCAATATTTTGTTATTGTTTATCACATATGTACATACAGCCATGCACATAATTTCATATTTTATAGAATGAGACAGATATTTATATATTATTAAATTATGCATCATGTATTACTACCAATTATTAGGTATTTATGTTTCCATGCAATTTTTATTCTGGTAATACTTAATAAAATATTAAACTTAATGCACATCCTATAGTTTTTGTGTCTAATTTTATCCTAGAATGATTCACTACTAATTCAATCTGCTTTCATTTGTTGTAGTGACACTTCTTCCACCTATGACATTTTTTACATTTATGACATCCTATTACATATAGATTTGCATATATTACTTGTAGATTTGCATCTGAATTATATATGAATGGCTGACTGTCAGCACAGCAGCCTCTAGCCAATTCAGCTGCCAGGCACTTCCCAGGCCCTGAAATCGAACCCTGTATGTTGATCCCATATTGTGCTTAGTATGCTTATTCATTTTCTTTTTGTTTTATTCATTTATTTACCATTTATTTTATTGACTTTTATTAAACATGAAATATTTATTACATTTATTAGCTAGGGTATAGATTTGCCTATGTATGAAATTTCACACCTGAAACCCGGGACTTTCACAGAAAAGGAAAACATGTGTCTCCATGGGCTTCTTACTCCATGATTCAATTTTTGTGAGTCCTGGCATCTAAAGTCACAGCCTACAAGGCACAATTCTTGAATGGATGAGTGTCAATATGCCAGCCTGAGGCATATTGAGCTGACAAGCATTTCCAGAACTTGAGATCCAGCTCCAGGAGTTGACAAAATTAGAACAGATAGACATGCAAATGGTAGTACACAAATAAATATTGATTTTTATAGAGTGCCAGAGATGTCTATACATTATTCGGTTACATAGGGTACATTCCTATCAATTCTTTGGTATTTAGTATACCTCCATGTAATTAATATTATTGTTTTCATCATTAATTGTTAGTTAAATCAACCACTGTCCTGAAACTATTGTGTCCATGTATTTAATAGTATTCTTTGAATGTGTCAAAAATATTCATTAAAATCCATTGGCCTCCTAAAATCACTCTATTTATATAGCAATATTCAGAAACAACTAATTCAGCCATGCCATTCATAATCTTCCATCGGTGTTCCTATGAATAGGAAGGAGACTCTTAGGATCTCCCTCTATTGGTAGGCGTCAGGACCTGGCTTCAAACACAGGGCCTATATTGCCATGTTGGCCTATGGCTTTCCTGGTAGCCCACCAGCCTTCAGCAATGCCAAGTTACCAACATTCTTCAACCGTGTCATTCAGACACAGGATGGTCATCTTGCAAAGAAGACAAATGTAAAACCGGTAGCCATATGAAAGTTGCCAGTTTTTTTTTTTCTTTGTCGCATTAATTATTTTTTTTCTTGTCAGCCTTTGAGTCCCAGGAACCCAGGTTCGGCTATGGGTCCAGTGACTGCACCCCAGGCTAGAGTGATCAAAGCTGAGGCAGAATTGCCATGACCTGAGTTCAAGCTCTGTGCCTGACAAAAGAAAAATACATACATGCATACATACATACATACATACATACATACATACATACATACATACATGAATACATACATACATACGTACATACATTAAAAAAAATTTTAAAAATTATGGGGCTCCTTGGCTTAGAATTCATGCCATTTTTTCTGCCAGGCCTGGGATTTTAACTCAGGGTCTGTGTATATCTGCAGTACTGTGGGGGATGGGAAAGATCACCATTCTGGAAGACAAGAAAATCAGGCCTGTTTCTAGGGCCTGAATTCAAGTCTTGGCACTCAAAAAAATAATATATGTATTTTAAGTACATGATTTTTATTGACCTACACATATTTACTGCATACTAACTGCATATTGCAGTTAGTATATTCATTTTATTTTGTGTTTTATTTGTTTCTTATATATTTTAGTGAATATGATTACACATATAATATTTTTTGTATCCTATTACATACATAGATTTGCCTATGTATTCTACATCATTCCTGAGTCCCAGAAATTTCACCAATAAAGAAACCAAATGGAGCAATTGGCTTTCCCCAGGTTTAAGTTTTTGGCAGTTATGTGACTTGAACTCAGGGGATAGCTGCCCACTTCATGAGTGGGTAACTGTTAGCATGCCAGTCTGATGCAAGTGAAGTTGGCGGGCAAATTTGAGGACCTGAGATCAACCCATAGGAATGGCCAATATATAAACAGACAGATGATTAGACTGCAGTGTGTTTGTGTGTGTGTTTGTGTGTGTGTGTGTGTGTGTGTGTGTGTGTGTGTGTGTGTGTGTGTGTGTGTGTGTGTGTTGTGAGCTGCTTTTGATCAGGGATAGCCGTTTACCACTGGAGCTACACGGCTCTACTTCTGGCTTTGTTGGCACTGAAGTTGGACAGGGATCTCAAGGACTTTCCTGCCTAGTGTGAATTTGACCATTATCCTCCTACTACAGCCTTGTAAGCATCATTGAGGACTGCTGAGAGCCACTGGTGCCTGCCTAATCATTGGTCTTGCTGTTCTTGGACAGACCAGTGAGTTCCCTATCCTTGAGTTAAAATGGTGGGAGCTGGAGCCCACAGTTGGAATCCTGGTCCTGCCAACTCCAAATGGAAGGAGATCTTTAGAAAGTCATTCCTATCTATATGAATACCAAGGGAATGTGATGTATGTTATGATTGAATGTGCAGCTCTTAAATAATTCTAGGATAAAATTATACACAATTATATTATAGGACACTGATCAATTTTAATCAATATTTCATGAAGCATTTAAACAATCATGTTCATTAAATGGAGGAATAATGAAATACCTAAGAATTGGGTGTCACATAGTATACAGGTACCATTTTTTTCTGCTAGGACTCGGATTGGAACTCATAGTCTGGGTAACTCTGTTGCACTGTGTGGAAATTGAAAGGTAGCCTTCTTGAACTCAAGAAATTCATTTCTGTTCCTTAGGTCTGAAATCGATCCCCAGCACAAGAATATATCCTATTTGTGTACATTTTAAATATATGACTTATATTTACATACATAGGTTGACACCATATTGCATTCAGTGTAGTTATTCATTTTGTTTTTTGTTTTATTCAGGTGTTTTTGGGACACATGGGCAGCTAAGATGGTGCTGAGAGGAAGTTGAGTGGGCACAGCCCAATTGTTTACCTTAAAATCTGATTGGATAAAGCTTAGGCGCATGATAGGGTGTAACCTTTACAGTGATTGGTTGGTTCCTTTCCCTCCCCTTCCATGGCTCCCAGTTTTTCCCTTTAAAAAGTGCTTGCTGTGTAGTAATAAACGAGTTCTTGCTTGATTTGACTCCCCATTGTGTCTGAATGTCTCCCAGGCTAAGGGAGGCTGGGGAACAGACTAGTGGCACACTTACCATTCCAGGGCCCCATCCATCTTTCGGGGGCAAACAAAGACCCAACATGTATTGACTATTTTATTGACTAATATGGCACATAGAACATTGGTTACATTGATTAAATAGGATATAGATCTGCATATGTATTCCACTTATTCCTGACACCCAGGACTTTCACAGAAAAGGAGAACATGTGTCACCATCAGTTTCTTACTTCATGATTCATTGTTTGGGCATGATGGCATCTGAAGTCAAGGGCCATAGGGCCAAATTCATGAATGTGTGTGAGTTAGCATGCCATCGTGGAAAAAATTGAGCTGATAGGCAGTTCCCAGGATCTGAGATCAAGCACCAGGGGTTGACAAAATATGAACAGATTGACACGCAGATCGTAGTACACAAATAAATAAATAAATAAATAAATAAATAAATAAATAAATAAATAAATATATCTCTTTACAGAGTGCCAGAGATGTCTATCAATTGTTCAGATATATAGACTACATTCCTACCAATTCTTGGGTATTTATTATGCCTCCATGTAATTAATGTTATTATTTTTATCTTCAATAAACTATTAAGTAAATCAGAGTCCTGAAATTATTGAGTCCCTGTGAGAAATAGTATTGTTTTAATGTTTCATAAGATATTAAATAAAATCAATCAGCCGACTGAAATCATGAAGTCTAATTGTGTACAAGTATCATTCATTAGCATGTCATTCAACTGTGACATTGATAACATTCCATCATTATTCCTGTGGATGGGAACGCATTTCTTAGGATCTCCCACCATCTGGAAGTGGCATGACTATATTCAAATTGTATGCTTATGTTGCCGTGCAGGGCAATGGCTTCTCCAATAGCCCTCAATTAAAAAAGTATATTTAGTTCCTTGGTTTGCAATTCATGACATTTTTTCTGACATGCCTGGGATTTGAACTCAAGGTCTGGGTATATATGCAGCACCGTGACGGAAGGGAATCTGAACATGCTTGAAGACAAGAAAGAGAGGCCTGTTCCCAAGGCCTGAATTCAAGCCTAAGAGCTGGAAAACATACTCTTTATATCCATTTTAATGATAGGATTTAAACTTCCATACACATAGTCAGTCCATATTTTGTTAGGTGTGGTAATTCATTTTATTTCTTGTTTATTCATTGATTTACTATTTATTTCATTGACTCTGATGACCCCTCTAACATTTATTACATTGTTTACAACCTATCACAGCATCCAGATTTGTAAAGATGTTCTCCATCATGCCTGACTCCCAGGACTCTCACAGAAAAGGAAACATGTGTCACACTTGGCTTCTTACTGAAAGATTAAATTTTTGGCAGTGCTGGGTTGTGAACTCAGGGTTTAGCAAGCCCAATTCATGAATTGATGAGTGTCAGCATGGCAGCCTTTAAACAATGAAGCTGTGAAGTGGTTCTCAGGTGCTGAGATCCAGCCCCAGGTTTGGCCAAAACAGTGATGCATGTATAGGCAGAGTGTGGTATACAAATAAATATATATTAGTAAGGAGCACCAGAGCCGTCTATCTATGATTGAATGGCACCTACTACATTCCTACCAACTCTTAAGCATTTATTATATCGCCATTGAAGGAATATTTTTCTTTTCATGCATAATAACCTATTAAGTTCAATCAGCGTACTAGGATTATTGCATCCAATTTTAGACTAGACCGAAGCATGAACTACTCTTTAAATTGGTATTCCTATGCATAGAAACGAGTCTTTTGTGATCTCTTGCCACTGGTAGGTGTCAGTACTGGGATTTGAACCCGGGGCCTATGTTCACAGGTTGGCCTATGGATTCCCTGATAGCAAGCCATCCTTCAGATATGGCAGTTCAGGTCCACTTTGCAGCCATGTTATTCAGACACAGGATGGTCACTGTGCAAAGAAAAAAATGTAAAACCTTCAGCTCTCTGCAGCTTGCCACTTTTTGTGCTATGCTATGTTATTTTTTTTTTTTAGTTCCTGAAAGCCCTCTGGGCCTAGGATCCCTGGAATGACTATGAGTCCGAGGGTGCCCCACCCTAGGGCGATTGAAGCTGAGGCAGAGTTGCCATTACCTGAGTTCAAGCCCCGTTTTGGCAAAATAAAGAATAAATAAAAAATAATTAATTATTTAACTAAATTAAAAAAGAAATAAAGCCCTTGTTTTGAATTTCTACCAGTTTTCTTTCCTAACCTGGGATTTGAACTCATGGTCTTGGTAAATATGTAGCAATGTGAGGGAAAGTGCAGATTTGCCACTACTTGAGTTCAAACCTCAGCAAATCCAAAAATAAAAATTAAGTCACTGAGCTCGGCAGGGGGAGTAGTTGTCAAGATGGGAGGGAAGGAATGGTAGGGGGAAAACAAAGGAGGATACAACAATGCTCAATAGAAAATGTACTCATTACCATGCTCATTTAAATGTACCCCCTCTGTACAACACTTTTACAATAAAAAAATGAAAAAAGTAGTGCTCAGACAAGCATTTTGGGGGCAGAAGAAAGGTGTCGGAATCGATGTACAAAATTCTACAGTGTGTTTTTTTTTAAATGTTCATTATGTAACTGAATAAACATTACTGCTTCCATTAAAAAAATTAAGTCACTGTCTTGGAACTGGGGCGAGTATTTCCATCATTGTTGGTATTGATCTCACAATCCAGGTAACTCTTTTGCACCATGGGTGCAAAAGCTCACTGTCCTTGAGGAAAAGAAATTCAGGCTAGAGTTCCCAGCGTCTGAATGAAGGCCCTGAAATGGAAAAACTATTTCTATATATATGTAATATATGATATATATTACATATGCATGTTTATTACATACATTATATTATATATGATATATATTATAATATATGTATGTTACATATATTAAAATTTTTATTATTGATTATGTATTTTATTTTTTACTTTTCATTTACTTATTGTTTATTGTATTTAGTATTATTATACACATAATATTTAGTACATGTTGTATATCTACTATAAATTTATACACAATAATTTAAGACCTTGACTGGTTTTTCATCAATATTTTATTAAGTGTTGAAACATGATACATAATTAAATGGAAGCATTTGTCACAGTCTTCACATGTTTAGAATCTCTTCCAAGTATGAACTTTGTCTTCTTTATCTTTAGAACCTTCCTATTGGAATTTTTTAGATGATTTATACTCACAAGCCTTTTCTTGGGGATATTCAAGTTGAAGAATAAATTTGTAAGGGTGGGGCTAGAAATGTGGCTTAGTGGTAGAGAGCTGGCTCAGTATGCATGAATGGTAAGGTTTGAATACTCAGTGCCACATACTCAGAAAAAGCCATTAGCTGTGGAGTGGCTCAAGTGGTACAGTGCTAGGCTTGAGAAAAAGGAGCTCAGAGACAGTACCCAGGTCCTTAGTTCAAGACCCAGGTCTGGCAAAAACAAGAGGCCAGATGCCTGTGGCTCACAACAGGAACCTTAGCTTCTCAAGAGGCTGAGATCTGAAGACCACAGTTCAAAGACAGCTTAGGCAAGGAAAACCTGTTAGACTCTTATCTCCAATGAACCACAAAAAGACCACATGTGGTCCTGTGGGACAAGTGGTAGAGTGTTCACCTTGAGCTGAAGGGCTCAAGGACAGTGCTTATGCTTGAGTTTGAGACACAAAACTGGGAAAAAGTGAGGGTTAAGCAAAGTCCTTTTCCTTTTTGCTAATTAGAATATACTCTGGAAAAATTATTGTTCACGTACACCAGAATTGGAGTTAGAGCTCAAGGTTCAAGTGTAGTCCATCCATATGCACAGCCTCTCAGACTCTAGCATTATAACCTTGTGTCCTACGGTTCTGAAAGGTCCAATTTTGAAAGGCCTAATATGCTGCCCAAGCCCTTTGTGATAAGCAGTTGACTTGTAATGCCAAAGTTATTACAGTTCTGAACCTAGGAGAGCACCAGTAGCTCATACCCATCACCCTAGGTCAGCAGGCTGAAGTCTGAGGATCACAAGATGAAGCTAGCCAGGGCTGGAAAGTCTATGACACTCTGACTTCTACTGCTGAAAAGTCAGATGTTCAAGAGCTTCCTGTGTCTCCCTTGGTAATGAGAAGTTGCTTGCTCTCTAAATTTTCTTATAGTTCTTGAGTTATAAAAGCAGGAAATAAACATCATTGATCAATATTGGGTTCAAATGAAGTTCTGAGCTTCCAAGCCCTAGACCTGTTAGCAGGAAGGACTCCAGTGTAACAATATTTGAAGGCAGAAAACAGTTTCAAAAGCCAGACTAGGCAAAGAGACCTAGGCCTACAGGATTAGGAGGCAGAATGTACACACTCAACAGGGAAGTGAGCTGCAAAAACATTCCAGACGTGGCCAGCAATGAGGGGAAACCTGAAACATTTGTCAGTTAAACCAGGGTCAGGATTTTCTCAGCCTCTTCAAAGATGACTAATTAACCTTCCTCCCTCAGGCTATCTTCAGGTTAACAATAGAGAGCCTTGCTCTTTGGTCTTAGGGAGTGGGTTTTTGACTCTCCATCTGTCAGATTTGAAGGCCCTTCTTCAACCTCTGCCAGTCCATTCACCTTCCTTCACTCTCCACATCATTAATGCAAATCCCCAGTCCAAGGAGAGGCAGGGCCCTTTCTTTTCTGACTCCAAATACCTGAGTTATAACCTGGCTCTGCTGTCTTGACTCTGGGCCCCTCGGCTGCCTGAGAAGTGGGAAAGATACAGTCTTCCTGTTCTGTGGTTGTGTGAAGACCATGTTGATGTCCTGGCACACTGCAGAAGGCTTCATGACTGGGGAGTGTTCCCTTCTTTCCTCCTGACATCCAAGACCAATTCTGGCTTTTTCTTGAATGTGCTACTGAGGAATCAAACCCAGGGCTTCTTGCATACTAGACAAGCACTCTCTCACGAATCCACATTCCCAGCCCCCTCGTCCTTTTCTAAATGGTAGTTTTTACATAAGTATGCAACCATTTTATGTCTCCAATTTTAATTTACTGAATACTGGTTACTTATAAGAAACCTGATCTTCTCTTCCCCTGCCTGGTTTGTGACTGTTCCTGCATTGGCCTCATAATAAAATGTAAATAAAGGCTGCTGAGGGTGACCTGTTTTAGGCAGATGGCTGCACAGATTGTTGTGTATGTCTGTTTGTTAACACTCCTGGACCTTGAACTCAATATCTGGGCACAGTCCATGAGATGCTTTACTTAAGGCTAGCCCTCTAACACTGGAGTCATATGGCTATACTTCTAGCTTTGTTACCCTGAAGTTGGACAGGGCTCTCAAGGACTTTTCTGCCTTGGGTGATTTTGACCATGATCCTCCTATCACAACCTTTTAAGTATCAAGGAGGACTTCTGAGAGCCACTGGTGCCTGCCTAATCATTGGTCTTGCTGATGTTCTTGAACGGCCCAGTGAGTTCCCTATCCTCGGGTTAAGTGGTGGGAGCTGGAACCCACAGTTTTAATCCTGGTCCTGCCACCTCGAAATGGCAGGAGATCCTAAGAAACTCATTCCTATACATATGAATACCAATGGAATGTGATGTATGTCATGATTGAATGGGAAGTTCATAAATGATTCTCGGATAAAATTGGAAACAATTAGATTATAATACACTGATCAATTTTAATTAGTACTTTAAGAAACATTTAAACAATCACATTCATTAAATGGAAGCATGATGAAACACGTCAGAATTGGGTGTCACATAGTATAGAGGTGCCATTTTTTTCTGCCAGGACTTTCTTTAGTTAATTGTTATATGCCATTTTCTGAATGTAATTTGGTATATGAAACTAGGATATATTATAAATCAATTATTCAAACAGTTTTTAATCAGAAATGTTTATAGCAAAATATAGAGATAAATCCAAATTTTATATATATATATATATATATATATATATATATATATATATATATATATATATATATATATATATATATATATATATATAAAGACGGTGCTTGGTTAGTCCTCTTCTCATATTCCCCATTCCCTTCATGAAAATAATACACATTGTAAGGTAATGCTTAGACTGTTTTGGTGAACTAGGTTGACTTTAAACCAGTGAGTTACTCTATGCTGCATTTTGTTTACTTTATATCCAGAAAATCTAAATGCTTACTTTATCATTTTCCTTAGGCTTTATACTCAGATTTAATCTCTGATGGGTGACTAATAAAGATATAAACATTTTTTAGCAGTGGCTAAATTTAGGCTGTGGAATCTAAGTACAATGCCACTCATGAAGATAGTCCTCATAAGTCATAATACCCCGGTATCAAAATGTTAATCAATGCTTACTGGTGTCATGCTTATGAGATTTTGTGTATTATAAACAGTGGTTATTAGAATGCTTTTGGAATCAACATCATTTCATGGGTTAGGAACAGAAGAGAGACATTATACTCAAAACACAATTTAAGGAGGCATCCAAAATTAGTTACCAGGATATACATCATGTAACACAATGTTTGAAAAATGCAAACTAAAGGAAATAATTTATGAAAAAACATGAACATTTGCAATATATTCAGAATCACTATGACTGATTTTTCTTTTACCCCAGTTGCAATACGGCTTACATAATGACTTTTCTGGTGATATGTTTAATTAGGTCTTGATATTTTGTTGGAGAAGTTATGTTCTTTCATATATTCATTTGTCAGATCAAAGAGGAAATGAATTTCATGCCAGAGTCAACATCCATAATAATGTTACAGATGTATCCTGCTACTTTGCCAAATTTTCAAATCAACTTGAGTAACTGGGGTCTTTTTTTGGATCTAAATAAATAAGTATGCAATTTTGTCAGTACTAGAAAGATTTTGACCACCATTTGTTAAGCTATTATTTTCCAGAAAATACTTCTCTCTTTTCATGAGACTTTTAATTTCATTTATATCATGTGTTGATATTTTCCTTTAGATTACCCACATTCAGTCTTCTACAAAGTGTAATTTGGAGTAGTTTAAAGTTATATACACTCATGTACACTGCTCAGATTCTATCATTTGCATATTTTTTCTTGTTAAATCAGTAGGAATTCGTTCCCAATATGGATAATATTGGACTTATTCATTGCTTTTCTGAATTTGTTAAGTATGTCATGATTTTGTTATTTTATTCTTTAAATATGTGCAGATCTCACTCCACATACAGTCACATTCGTTTTAAACAATTTGATCCATTCAAGAGATTTGCTATATTAGGTTCATCTAGATGAATTTAATTACAAATTAATGCAACCATATTTCTGAGACACAGTTATCTTTATGGCTCTACTCCACGTTAACATGTATTTGAGATTTTTGTGCTTAAAAGAACTGGGCACATGGAAGTGGCACTGTAGCTCAAGTGGTAGAACGCTCACCTTGAGCTGAAGAGCTGAAGGACAGTTCCCAGGCCCAGAGTTCAAGCCCCATGACCGACAAAAAAAAAAAAAAAAAAACAAAAACAAAAAACTGGGCACAACATGTTTTTGTTCCTGGGGGACTTCTACTTTGTTGGTTGTTTTTCCAGTTGTGGTGACTTCAATATATGTGTGCATTTTATTTTAATTGTTTTGTGTCAATATTTTATTTCATATAACAAAAATTACAAAAATAGTCAGTGATTTAGAATTATTCCAAATAGATTCTAAGAGAGACACTTGAAATTTTGTGACAACTGGGAATGGGCAGGTCTTCATAATGGAGGGGATAGCAGAAAAACAGACATTGTTTGACATGATTTTAATTCTTCCTCCTCTTGCCTCACTATTTCCAATGGTATTCAAAGTCTTTAGTGTAAAGAAAATAATTTTGTCTGTATGAACTCAGAATTTTTTATTCAATTGGGACACATTTTACATTTATATTTCATTTTAACTCAAAAATCTTCTTTCCTTCATTTAAAATAACAGTTGTGAATTTATAGTGCTAAAGTAGCATCTACTAATTTATACAAAATGGTCCAAACTATTTTCACTTCACACTATATGTAATATAGAGTGTAATAATAATAATGAGTAATATAGTATGTAATAATTGCCTTTGGGGAAAGTCAATTACAGTGGGTTTTTTTGAGATACTGAGTAATAGTGAAACATATTTGATTCTATTAAAAAATTCCTAGTTACATCTAAAAATTACTGATAGGTATAAATTAATGCTGAAAAATAACTTTGTTTATTTGAAAAATCCAGAAGTTTCAATAAGCTTGTTTTTTTAAACTTGTCTTGAGTCTGGCTTTTGGTGGTTCATGCCTGAAATCCTAGCTACACAAAAGTCTGAGATCTGAGGATAGTGGTTCAAAGCCAGCATGGGCAGAAAAGTCTGTGAGACTCTTATAGCCAATATATCTCTTGAAAACTAGAAACGGCACTGTTGCTCAACTGGTACAGTGTTATCCTTGAGCTGAAGAGCTCAGGGACAGTGCCCAGACCTAGTGTTCAAGCTCCACGACAGGCAAAAAATGGCATGGATTTTTACTTTATTATTTCATGATATTTAATGTGAAAATATATACAGAGGGTTTAAAATCACATGAACAAACTAATGAGTACATTTCTTATCAAGCATTGTTGCCTCGTCCCTTGTTTCCCCTTCCCATCCCTTCCCATCTCCCTTTCTGCCCCCCACCCCGCCCCCTGTGCCAAAGTTGTAAAGTTCGATTTTCCACATAATGTCTTGTACATGTCATTGTTGCAATGGGTTCACATGTATCCCGATTAGTTTTTTCCTTCCCCTCCCCAAATTATAACAACATCAAATACAGTGAAAAGAGAGGTTATATGGTGGAGGAGGGACATAAAAAGCAACAAAGAAATCATCTTGTAAATGTGCTAGAAACAACAGCAAGAAAGAAAAACCATTTGAGTCCTTACCCTGGTGTTCATTTCACCTAACATCAACTTGTCTGAGAGTTTGTGATTATTACTGACATATACTAGTTATATATATATATATATATATATATATATATATATATATATATACACATATATATACATACACACACACACACACACACACACACACACATATATATATATATATATATATATATATATATATATATATATATATATATATATATATATATACACACCACATTTTTTTATTGTAAAATACCGCACAGAGGAGTTACAATGGGCAAGGTAACGAGTACATTTCTTATCAAGCATTGTTGCCATATTTTAATCAATCCATTCATCTACTGAGGGGCATCTGGTTTGGTTCCATATCTTGGGTATGGTAAATAATACTGCAATAAACATAGTGGTGCTGGTAGCTTTAATATGTGCTTGTTTGTGATCATTTGTAAATGCCCAAAAGTGGGATTGCTGTGTCATAGGGGAGCTCTATATGTAGTCTTTTGAGGAAACTCCATATTACTTTCCAAATGGTTGAACAAGATTACAGTCCCACCGACATCCTGTCCAGTTTCTGTTGTTATTACAGTTCTTCATTATAGCCATTCTTACTTGGGTAAGGTGGTATCTCAGTATAGTTTAGATTTGCATTTCTTTTATGGCTAGGAAGATCGAGCATTTCTTCATGTATCTATTGACTATCCTTCTTTCCTCTTCAGAGAAGTTTCTCTTTAGTATTTAGCCCACTTATTTATTGGGGAGTTGTTTCTTTGAGGATTTGTTGTTGGGGGATTTAATTTTTTGAGTTCCAGGTATATTTTAGATATGAGGCCCTTGTCCGTTGTATGGCTAGTGAAGATCTTCTCCCAATGCGTGGGCTTTCTATTGATCTTGCTAGCTCTGTCCGTTGCCATGCAAAAGCTCTGCAATTTTATGCAATTCCATTTGTCCAACCTTTCTTTGATCTGTTGTGCTTCTGGGTCTCTATTAATAAAATGTCAGCCTGTGCCAACGAAACATAAATTATCTCCTAGTTTGTCCTGCAATGTTTTCAGGGTGTCTGCTTTGACTCTGAGGTCTTTCATTCATTTGGAGTTGATTCATGTGCAGGGTGATATATATGGATCTAGCTTTAGTTTTCTACAAGTGATTAACCAATTTTGTCAGCACCATTTACAGACAAGGCTCTTTCTTCCATTCTATTTTTTAGCTCCCTTATCGAAGACTAGGTGGCTATAGGTCTTTGGCTTCATTTCTGGGTTTTCAATTCTATTCCACTGGTCCTGAGGTCTGTTCTTGTGCGAGTACCAAGCTGTTTTGATTACTATGGCTTTGTATTAGAGTTTGAAATTTGGTATTGATATTCCTCCACCACTTTTCTTTCTGTTAATGATCTTTTACGCTATTCAGAGTCTTTTATTGTTCCATAATTTTTTGGATTGCCTATTCTATTTTCTTGAGGACTGAGTTTGGAATATTGATAAGCATCACATTGAATTTGTAGATAGCCTAAGGAAGTATTGCCATTTTCAAAATGTTGATTCTACCAATCCAGGAGCATCGGAGGTTTTTCCACTGTCTAAGTTCCATTTTTATTTCCTTTTTCAGGTTTTTCAAGATTGCATCATAAAGATCCTCTCATAAAATACCTAGGTATTTTATTTTTTATTGGTTATTATGAATTGAGTTGTTTTCCTGATTCCAGCCATGCTTTTCTCATTGTTGGCACACAGAAAAGCCATTGATTTTTGATAGTTAATTTTTCCCCTGCTACTTTGCCAACGTTTTGAATCAGCATGAATAATTTCGGAGTGGAATAGGTGGGATTATTTAAATACAACATCATGTCATCTGCATATAGGGAGAGTTTTACACCATCTTTCCCTATTTGGAGCCCTTTATGTTTGCATCTTGTCTTTTGCTGTAGCTAGGCATTCTATTACTAAATTGAAGAGAAGTGGATAGAGTGGACATCCTTGTCTCGTTCCTGAGTTCAGAGTAAATGGCTTTAGTTTTTCAACATTAACTATAATGCTGGCTGTAGGTTTGTCATATACAGCCTTTATTGTATTGAAGAATGTTGACTGGATTCATAGTTTTTACAGATCTTTCATCACAAAAGGATGTAGGATTTTGTCAGTGCTTTTTCTGCATCTATTGAGATAACCATGTGGTTCTTTTCCTTGCTCTTGTTGATGTAATGAATTTTATTATTTGATTTGTATATATTGAACAAGCTTTGCATCCCTGAAATGAATGCTGTTTGATCATTGTGTATGAGTTTTTGGATGAATTGTTGACATCGATTGGCCCAAATTTTGTTGAGGAGTTTTGCATCAATGTTCATCAAAGAAATGGGTCTACAGTTTTCTTTCTTTGATGAGTCCCTGCCTGGTTTGGGGATAAGGGTTCTGATGGAATCAAAGAATGAATTCTGAAATGAACTTTCTCTTTCAATTTCATTGAAAAGTTGGAGGAGTATTGGTGTGAGCTCTACTTTGAAGGCCTTATACATTTCCGCTGTGAATCCATCTGGTCCTGGGATTTTCTTAGATGGGAAGACTCATTGCTGTTTCTATTTCTATGCTTGATATGGGCATGTTAAGTTGATTTAACTCATCTTGTTTGTTTCGGCATGTTAAGATTTGCTAGGAAAAGCTACATTTCTGCCAGGTTCTCAAAGTTATTCGCATAATGGTTTGAAAAGTATTCCCTTATAATTTTTTGAATCTTGGTTGTTTTTGTGATGATCTTTCCATTCCCATCTCTGAGTTGATTTTTTTTTTTAATTTGGGTGAGTTCTTTTCTTTTTCTGATAAGATTTGCTTAAAGGTCTGTCAATTTTGTTAATTTTTTCGAAGTAATAACTCTTTGTTTTGTTGATTCTTTCTATGATGTTTTTGGTTTCTAATTCATTTAATTCTTATTTAATTTTAATTATTTATTTCCATCTATTGGATTGGGGTTTATCTTACTGCTCTTTTTCAAGGAGGTTCAGATGTCTTATTAAATTGTTGGTTTCAGATCTCTCCAATTTGTTGTTGTTCGACAGCTAAGCTATAAACTTGCCTGTGAGTACTGCCTTTGCTGTGTCCCAAAGGAGTTGGTAATTTGTGTGTTCATTTTTTTAAATATCATGAACATTTGCATTTCCTTTCTAAGCTCTTCCATGACTCATTGGTGATTCAACAGTGTGTTGTTCAACCTCCATGTTGTACAGGACTTTCTTTATTGGCTGTTAGTGTTGAGTTCTAATTTTATTCCCTTGGATGCTGTTTCTTGGCTTTTACTGTGATCTTGTTGGTTTCCTATGTGTAGGACACTTTTGTCTTTTGTAGGGCTGGTTTGGTGGAGATATATTGTTTCAATTTTTCTTTGCTATGGAAGGTTTTTCTTTGACCTCCAGTTATGAAGGAGAGTTTAGCTGGGTACAATATTCTTGGTTGATAGTTGTTTGTCTTATCCCATGTCATACACCATTTCAGGCTCTTCTTGCTTTAATCGGCTCTGCTGAGAAATCTGGGATGATTCTAATTGGTTTCTGTTTATATGTGATTGTTCTTTTCTCCTTGAGATCTTTAAGGCTCCATTCCTTGGTCTGAATTGATACTGTGCAGGTTATAATGTGACAGTTGAATGTCCTGTTTTGATCTGGTCTATTTGGGGTTCCATAATCTTCTTGTATCCGAATAGGCCTATCTTTTTGCATTTTTGGGAAGTTCTTTGCTAGAATTCTGTTAAATAAAATTTCTAGAACATTAACTTCTGTCTCTAGGTGCTCCTCTACACCCATTATCCTCAGATTAGGCCTTCTGATGGTGTCTTCCAAATGTTGAATAGATCTATCATATTTTTTGGACTTGATTTGGAAGGTTGTATGTTCTTTCTCTATAATATCTAGGCTGTCTTCAATCCCCAAGATTCAATCTTCTGCATGGTCTAACTTACTGTCAAGACTTTCTACTTTGTTTTTTATTTCTTTTCCTTTTAATTGGTCGGGTTTGATGGCTTCAAATTCTTTGTTGGATCTTTGTTTTAGATCTTGTATGAACTTCTTTACTTTCTCAATTTGTTGTTCAGTTTCTCAAATCACTTAGTTGATTGGTTATGGTTTCCCTGTCTTGCTCCTTTCAGCATTCCATTTGTGATCTCCCTGACTTCTTTCAGCTGTCTGTTTATGGATTCCTTGAATGCCTCTATTGATCTTTGTCTATTCTCATCCTGCTCTCATAATTCCTGTATTACTCTTTGATTAGTTTAGTCAAGTTCACGCAATTCTAGTAATTCTCTATGTCTGTGCTCAGCCTGCTCAAGCATCTCCTGTATTTCTCTTTGACTCTTCTCAACCTGCTTATGCAATTCCTGCATTAATCTTTAAGTAGCTTCCTAATGCTTAAAAGATTCCTGTATGAATTTTGGTTTGCCTCCTCTCGCTCCCTATCATGCTCACACTGAGTCCTTTGCAAGTTTTCAATCATTTCATTCACCATGTTTACCAGTAGCGTTTGTACAGGTTTTTATGGAACACCTCTGGATTATTCATTAACAATTCTGTGACCTCCTTAATATGAGTGTGATTTGAGATACCTGGACTTGCCATTTTTATTGTTCTTTTCGGCTTGTTCTGCCCATTTGGTATGAAAGTAACACCAATTTTGTGCTAGAACACTATTTTAAGACAAGCATCAACCAGAGTCCTGTGGTTGCACAAACAAAATGGCTGCAGATACAATCTAATTCAAAAGATACAATCTATTCAACATAAAACAACTATGTATTAATGGGCTACAAACAGCAAAAAAGGATTTGGCAATCCAGAAATTATTAGATTTAGGGAAAAATGTGAGGACAAATAGGACTAGAGGGATGTGGAGGGCTAAAAGGAGAGTAAATTTAACCAAATCCTAATCTCAGAGAGGGAAATGGATTGGACAGAATGACAGGAGAGAAATAAAAAAAAGAAAATTGGAAAAACAAAAATAAAATTTAACAAGTGAAACACTTAAAATTACGTACTTTTAAAGAAATGATATTGACAGAAGAAATGGATAGGATGAGTGGAAGAGAGGGATAGAAAGGAAACATTAAAGCAAAAAAATAAGAAAAATTAAAATTTGTTACTTGATAATTATGTAGGCATAAAGAGTTGATACTGTTCTTAAAGAAGTTAAGCCTAAGAGGTTGTGAATTGAGTAATAAATTTCTGGATTAAGTATGTACACAATGGCGGATAAAGTCTAATAATTGACTACAGGTATATATCAGGATGAGCAGAACAGCAATTAAGTCATGTAAAAAAGAAAAGAGAGAAAAAATGAAAACAATAAAAAAGGCCCAAAAGGTCAAAAGAGATCAAACAACCCCCCCCCACACACACACCAAAAATAAAAATTATGAAAAAAAATTTTAACAGAAAACATTTTTAAAAAATAAAAATTTAAGAAAAGTTTCAAAAAAGAGTTCCTTAATTTTTTTTGGGGGGGGGGGTATTGAATGGGAAGACCCTGTATCTCCTCTGTGTCTATAACAAGTCTCTTTGTGGAGTCTTGGGTCTGCTTGTGGTGTTTGGTTTTCTTATGGCTTGATTGGTTTCTTAAGTCAGTTTGGGCCGGCAGAAACTGCTCTGTGTTAGGCATGTTTTTTGATCCTCCTCCCAGGCTAGTTCAGTGGGAGGGAGATCTGCTTGGAGTATCACAAAAGAAGAAGATGGCTGTTTCCTCTAGTTTGGAGATGTTGTGATGAGGCTAGGTTCTGTTTAGGGTTGAGGTATTTCAGCAAACAGTAGCTTTTCCCTGAGGGGTTAAATCCTGAGACACTCACAGAGCCCAGCTTGGAGCATTTCTCGGGGTTTATGTTTACTGAATTACAATTGTTTGTCAAGGCTGTTGTCGGGAGGAGTAGTCTCTGGCTGTGTTTACCTGGTGAAGAAAGTCACTTCTCTGTGGGCGGAGATTTTTCTGCCTGGGAGGGATGACTTTCTCCTGGGCGGAACGGACATCATAACTGACAACATAAACCTATTGTGTGATCATGGTATTTCCCTTGCCAGGTATGTATGGGAAGGGATGGGAAGAGGAAACACAGGAGGAGGCTATAATGCTTGATATGTACACATTATATTGCCCATGTGATTGTAACCCCTCTGTACAGTAATTTCACAATAAAAAAAACTAATGTTACTTATTATAATTTCGTAAACCTATTGTGACCTTATCACCATTATGGCATCACCAACTAAGTATAACATCAAAATATTATTATCACTCAATATTGTGACATCATATTGCCATTGTGATATCATTGTTCCACTGGGTCTTTCAAACCTATTTTGACCTCATAACATTTTACAAAAATCGTGGCCTTTGAGACTATTGACATGTGAACTTGTACACTTATAATGCATGAAACACAAGGCAATCCAATGAGGCACACTGAAGATAATTTTATTTACACTAGAACTGGGCCTTCATTTATCTTGTCCTGTGCTGTACACTCAGTGACAGCCCAACCCCAACCACCAAACCTCAGACGTCCAATAGGCATAGTTAATTGGTTTATAAAACACCAACCCCCCAAATTACCATCTCCACGCTCCAAATTTCAATTGGTAAGGCTTTTGCCTTTTCCCTTATTCCTTCCTTCTTTATAGACCTTTCCTTCATTTCCCTTTTTCCCTTCCATCACTTCCTTCTTCTCTTTAGGCCTCTCCACTACACTTCTCTGACCTTGTGGCCAATTGGCTTCCTTCCCCTCCTGCTCGCCCTCAAATTCCTCTTCTCCCAGGTCTTTCCCCTCCTGCTGTCTCACCATTTCCTTCGTTGCAGGTCTTCCCCTGATTTTCTCCAATTCCATTGCTCTGACCATGCAGCCTATATATAGGTTAAACCCCTCCATCACTCCAGTGGGTTTCCTACCTAAGAGTTTTCAACCATCACTTCACAAACTGCCTGTTCCCCAATCAATTCTTCACAGCTCATCATGTGAGGATTACATCCTACCCCCTCCAGCAGAATGCCCTGCTCACTTGTGTGGCATGCCCCATGCACTCCAGTGGGCCAGGTCATGGGGCAACATTGATTAGTGGGCCCTGCTCATTATTAGGACCATGCTGCTTTATGTATCCCCCACTGTTTTTCATGTCCAATCAAATCCTTGATTCCTTCTTACCAAATCCTAAGTGTCGTTGGTGGGAAGGTTTGTCCTAGGTGGTATTCAAGGAGGTTTGAACTAAATTCCTGAGCACTGTCCCTGAGCACTTCTGCTCAAGTCTAGCACTCTACCACTTTGAGTTATAGAAACTCTTGCAGTGTTTTCTGGTTGGAGATAAGAGGATCGAGCCAAGCTTCCAGCCTGGTTCTTTGCAGGTTAGTTGGGAGATAGAGTCTTAGGGAATTTTAGCCCGGGCTGGATTTGAATTGCAACTTTTGTCACGAAAACCCTTAGTTATTTCCAATTAAAGAAACAAGGAGATCAAATAGAATAAGTAGAGCTTACCTGGTCCTTATCAAGAATTGACCAAATATTCTGCAATGACAAAACTTGTTAGATGGGAGAATCTTAACACAGATGTGCCCAATATTTTAGAATCACATAGTCAGTACTAGCCTAAACAACACAAAACAAAAAAGACAAAACTCAAATCCTAAAATTTTCTACAACAATGTTTAGACATCTTTGCTAACAAAGCACATCAGATGGTTGGGCCTCAGTTACCAGAGTCTGTGAAAAGAGCAACTTGTTAGCAAGGCACATTTGAATAGATGGATGGAGGAGAAGAAAGCTTGGTGGAAGGGTAAGGATTGGAGTGGGCCAAATCCTTCACCCACCATTTGGCCCAGATGGCGAACTCAAGATGACAAATTTCTAAAAAAATGCAAAGAAAAACTGAACAAAAAAATCAAGCCTAGTTTTGCTAGCGTTTTAGAGGGAACCTAGAATGGGTCCCCTGGACCCAGCCCATGTCGTACGCTTCATGGCACAATACAAATAGTTGTAGAAAAGAAAGGGAGAGATATAGAAAGTTGGACATGATTAACAGAGAGCAAAGAGATCCTGAAAGTGAAGAGACTGTTGACCATTTACCATTGCAGAGGCAAAAATTGTCTACATCTGAGAAAAGCATAAAAAAATTAGGTGCTCTGGCTATCCAGGGAACGCAGGAGGCATTTTAGAGGGGTTTCATGGCTTGGGAATGACTCGTAGCTCCCCGTTAAATGTGTAGGAGAGTAAGTCTGGTGAGTGAAGGAGAGCTGATCAGGCAGAAGCGATGTCCCTGCTTCCCCAGAGCTCTAGAGAGAAATGGCCAAGACCCCATAACCAAGCATCCTCGGATTCAGAGGTGACCAGCCTTTCCGCTAATGGCCATAGGAGCTCCCTGGCATGTTGCCACATCTGAACAGAGATTGAGCAACAGAGAGCCGTATAGAGTAGTTTCACTCACCAGAGAAGAGAAGTGGTGTGGACGTGGAAATGAAGGCCAGCAATGGTATTGGTGAAAAGTCTCTCGTGGTGTCTCAAGGTAGTTTAGTTCACAGAAAAGGGGTGGTTAGGAAATGCTAACATTTCCACCTCAAAAACACCATCTGAGTCACAGCATCAAATATAATATTAAATAGTTAAGTTTCATTAGTTGGCCTATGAAGAGAATTCCACACACTATGAAGGCAGGAAAAGAAGTTTATTTACCGAACTGCTGCCCCCACCATACATGGTGGAGAATCAGGGCTAAAAAGGAAAGGGGGAATAGCAATTTGTATTTCTGTAGAAATTCATCCACCTCTGCTAGGTTTTCCTTCCTTTGTGAGTAGAGTCTGGAATTATTTCCTTATGATTGTCTTGGATATTTGTTGTAATTTTTCCTGTGATATCTCTGATAATATCGATTTGGGTCTCCTCTCTTATTTTGTTAGTTACTCTTGCCAGTGTTCTGTCAGTTTTATTGATTTTCTCTTAGAAACAGTTTTTTGTTTTATTAATTTTATTTATAATTTTCTCAATCTCTATCTCATTAATTTCAGCTCTTATTTTGGTTATCTCTTTCTGTCTACCAACTTGAGGTTCAATTTTTTTCTTGTTTCTGTAGCAGTTTTAGTTGTATCATAAGATTGTTTACTTGGTCTCTGTTTTCTTGATTGGTGCACAGAGAGCAATACATTTGTCCCTCAGGACTGCTTTTTCTGGGTCTCATAGGTTTCTTTGTGATGTTTCTTCATTTTCACTGAATTGTAAGAACTTTTTAATTTCTTCTTTAACTTCTTTTGTGACCCAAGTATTGTTCAACTTAGTGCAGTTTAATTTCCATGGTTTAATTTTTTTTCTACTTTATGTCTTGTTATTGAGAATTAGTTTGATTCCACTATGATTAGATAGAATACAGGGTATTATGTCGATCCTCTTGTATTTGCTTAAATTCCTGTATGAACTAAGAAATGATCTATTGTAGAAAAAGTGAAGGGGTTGGCAAGAGTTAGACCCTGCTGGTATAAATGACTGTAATTGTAACTACTCAGGAGGCTCAGATATGTGTATTCAGGTTCAAAGCCAGACCAGGTAGGAAAGTTCATGAGGCTTTTCTGGGGTTGCTCAGCACCATACCCTGCGTCATGTCTGGGGTTGTTCACCACCCTTGCCACCATGGGCTGGGCTGGGATGCTTATGCAAGCCGGTATGGAGAGGCGCTCCACCCTACCACGAGTCAGGGGTTAACCAGTGCTGCTGCCTCAGGCTGGGCTAGGCTGCTTATGTGGGCCAGTATGGAGAGGTACAAACTGGCATGGGTCTGGAGTTGTTCACTGCAGCTGTCCCTGCCACAGTTATCACTGCCACTCCGGGCTGGTATGGGCTGTGGGGTAGTGCCAAGAGTCATTGTGCACAGAAGCTGGGTGGTTTGCCAGTATTGCCAGCTGCTGCTGCTGTTCCAGGTTAGGCTAGGCTGTTTACACCAGCAGGACAGAGGTGCCACAGCTGCTGGGTTGGTCTGACTGGGTTGGTCTGCTTGCACCAGCCAGGCAGACGTGCCATGCCAGGGAGGTTGAGGGGAATCTTCATGCTGATTCTGTCTTCTGAGATTTCAGTTTGTATTTTCTGGGTTGGCACTGGAGTCTTCTGTGAGCCTTGGGATTCTTGTGGGTGTGTGGTCCTCGGAGGGTCCAGAGCCAGGCCACTTAAGCAACCTGGCACAAAATTCCACCACTTAAGCTGCTCAGCGGGAGCCCCATCACCAACAAGGGGTGGGGAAAGGTTCTTCCCACTTTACTGTCTGTGCAGGTTTTTCCCTTTTCTTTTTTCACTTTCTGTATCTCTCTGAGTAATCGCATTTTGTGGGTCACTTTCAGAAACAGAGCATTGAAATCCAAACTCTGTATTTCGTTGGGGAGATCTGTGGTGTTTCCCTGCTGTTCCATTGCCATCTTGGCCCCACCCCTTCAGGTGGAGTTTTTCTTATGTGGCTGGTGGGCCTTGGTTACCAAAAGGATAGGTCCATAAAAGAATATGTTGTAAAGACTGCAGATTGTAGTTAGACATTTCTGTTAACATAGCCTTCCGAAATTTAGGAACCAAAGGGGGTGGTCTACCCTAAAATATTTCAAAGGGATTAAATCCTTTAACATAAGGGCTACATCTTGCTTGAAGATAAGCAAAGTGGAGGAGGCTAACCTAGCCATGGACAGTCTCTGTATTTAATTTAGTTAGTTCCCTTTGAGGGCATAGACATTCTTTCTAATCCCTTGAACTCTGAGTTGTATAAATGGATTGTAACTTCCAATTTATTCCTAGAGTGTTAGTTAATAATTGAGAACTTGGACCATGAATGCAGAGCCATCTTTGGACCCCACAGCTAAGGGTAAGCCAAATCAAGGAATTATTACATGCCTCAGCACAGCCTGAAAAAGTGTCCACTATTACTAATAGATAGCAATACCTATATTTTCCAGGCTTTACCTCTGTGAAGTCCACTTTCCCAAATTCACCATCTGAGGTTCCTCACATATGAATTCTTTCCATAGGTTCCAGCTTTTCAGCATTTACCTGTTGGAAATTACCTACACACCTTACAATGTATTGTCACGCTAAGGACCCACTGGTTTTCAGAACAGTTTTAAGTAGTGGCCTCAGGCAATTTACCAGGGTGCAAATATCTACACGTAAACTGACAGAAAGCTTGAGACTGTATGCTTTTTTGATAAGGTCATTGTCAACATTTGCACACTTATTACAACTGTTTTTGCTTCTTCGTTTAATTTTAATGACTAGTAGCTCTAGAGATCCCACTGGTTTTAGAGTGATCTCCCAAGCCACCTGATCAGCTGAGATGTTTCCCTGTATCTTAAGGTCTCTAGTTTCTTCAACTCTTGTACAGTACTCTGAACCTTGGAGACTTCTTCCCCTTTATTCTCCTCCTTTTCTCTCAAACTTGCTTTCAAAATCCCTCTCTCCTTCTCAATGTTTGCCATAAACTGTAACTGTTCTGGCAGGGTCACAGGAAAGATCCTTTGACTGGCCAAGTGCTGCTCCTTCTCATAACACTTTTGCTTGCTCTTCAGCTCCTCCCTTAAGTTCACAATGGTCATATTGCAAGGTATTTTTTTCCCACCTCCAACTGTTCCATTGGGACATGACGATTCTGCATTACATTTATGGTGAAGATCTCAGAAGTCTTTCGGGGATTTTACTCTAGTAGTTTCTCTTTCTAGTTTTCCACTTCAGAGTATTTTGTGACAGATATTTCAAATGTTTTTTTTAGCCCTTCTATTTTTTTCCTAATGTTCTTTCCCTTTCCTCAGCATTCTCAATCAGAGCATGTGGCCCTTCAACTCTTTCTGAAGAGTAATAATCTCTTTCTTGAGTCTGATAGTTTCCTGTTCACTTTCCTTGGCCTCATCTATGACAGCAGTTCCCCATCTTCTCTGCTAACTACTCTTTCCTTCTCTCTCTGTTGATTTGAATTTCTGGAGACAACTTTCAAAGCTTATAATCAACATGTAATTCAGCCTAATACATTCTTATATCAGGTCCAGCTCATTTTTATGTCCACATTTCTAAATGCAGCATCAGGATCTCTGCTTGGGCTCATTTGTGGTTAGCAACAATGGCAGTATTTCTGTCTTGTGCTTCTGTCGGTCTATGGTCCCCTAATTTGCGTCATAATCATCCAGGCTAATATGCTCGAATTTCATTTGATTCTAACTGTTTTCTAGGTTCCTTTTGACAATTTTCTTCTCTTTTTTTTCTCATATTTATTTATTTATTTATTTATTTATTTATTTATTTATTTATTTATTTATTTATTTATTGTGAACATACTTTACAGAGGGGTTACAACCACAATGGCAAGATAATGAGTACATTTGTTATCAAGCGCTGCAGCTTCCTCTTTGTTTAGACTACACAACCCTTCACAGCCTCCCCCCGCCACCCCATCCCCATCCCCGCACCACAGTTGTAAAGTTCGTTTTTGACATAACAACTTGCATCAGGTCTACCTGTATCCTTAAATGACTTGTTTTTTCCCATCTCCTCCACAAATTATAACGATATCATATATAGTGAAAGCAGGGGTTATACAGTGGGAGAGGGACATACAAAGCTACAAAGAAATACTCTTGTAAAGGAGTAAGAAACAAATATGCATGAAAGAAAAAAACATTAAAATACATATCTAAGGGTTCATTTTCTTAACATCATATTATCTGATTTTTCCTGCTTGACTCATACATATACTAGATATTGCAAAAAAGGGAAACAATGGGACCTATGTTTCTTTGGGCCTGGCTTACTTCACTTAATATAATTTTTTCCAAGCCTTTCCATTTCCTAACAAATGGGGCAATGTCATTCTTTCTGATGGAGGCATAGAATTCCATTGTGTATATATACCATATTTTCTTGATCCATTCATGTAATGAGGGGCATCTGGGTTGGTTCCATATCTAAGCTATGGTAAATAATGCTGAAATAAATATAGTTGTGCTGGTAGCTTTTGTGTGGTCTTGTTTGTAAACATTTGGGAAAATGACCAAAAGTTGGATTGCTGGGTCATAGGGCAGGTCTATGTGAAGTCTTTTCAGGAACCTCCATACTGCTTTCCAAAGTGGTTGAACAAGTTTTATACTCCCACCAACAATGAAGTAAGGTTCCCTTCTGTCCAAATTCCCTCCAGCATCTGTTGTTAAGAGAGTTGTTGATTTTTGCCATTCTAACTGGAATGAGGGGTTATCTCAATGTTGTTTTGATTTGCATTTCTTTTATGGCTAGGGAGGTTGAGCATTTCTTCATGTATCTATTGGCCATCCTTCTTTCTTCTTCAGAGAAGTTTCTCTTCAAGGCTTTAGCCCACTTATTTATTGGGCAGTTGTTTCTTTGAGGATTTGTTGTTGGGGGATTTAATTTTTTGAGTTCGAAGTATATTTTAGATATGAGACCCTTGTCCGTTGTATGGCTAGTAAAGATCTTCTCCCAATCGGTGGGCTTTCTATTGATCTTACTAGCTATGTCCTTTGCCATGCAGAAGCTCTGCAACTTCATGCAATCCCATTTTTCCAACCTTCGATTTGTTGTGTTTTCGGGACTCTATTAAAAAAATTTCGGCCTGAGCCAAGGAGGCCTAGGGTTTCTCCTATTCCATCCTGTAATATTTTCAGAATGTCTGCTTTGACTGCGAGGTCTTTGATCAATTTGGAGTGGATTCTGGTGCAGGGTGATATAGAAGGATCTAGTTTTAGTTTTCTACAATTAGTTAACCAATTTTCCCAGCACCATTTATTGAAGAGGCTTTCTTTCTTCCATTCTATTATTTTAGCTCCCTTATCGAAGATTAGTTGGCTATAGGTCTGTAGGTTCATTTCTGGGTTTTCAATTCTATTCCATTGGTCCTTAGGTCGGTTCTTGTGCCAGTACCAACCTGTTTTCATTACTATGGCTTTATAGTAGAGTATGAAATTTGGTATTGATATTCCACCAGCAGTGTTCTTTCCGTTGACGAGCGTTTTTGCTATTGGGGTCTTTCATTGTTCCATATGAATTTTTGGATTTCCTGTTCTATTTCCTTGCAGAATGAGGTTGGAGTTTTGATAGGTATTGCATTGAATTTGTAGATAGCCTTGGGAAGTATTGCCATTTTCACGATGTTAATCTTCCAATCCAGGTGCATGGGAGGTTTTGCCATTTTCTAAGTTCTGTTTTGATTTCCTTTTTCAAGATTTTAAAGTTTTCATCACAGAGGTCTTTCACTTCTTTGGTTGTAAATTCCTAGGTATTTTATTTTTTGAGGGGCTATTACAAATGGAGTTATTTTCCTAATTTCAGCCAAACTTTTCTCATTGTTGGCATACAGAAAAGCCATTGATTTTTGGGTGTTTATATTATACCCTGTAATTTTGCCAAAGTTTTGAATCAGCTTGAGTAATTTGGGAGTGGAGTCTATGGGATTCTTTAAATACAAGATCATGTCATCTGCAAAGACGGAGAGTTTTATTTCTTCTTTCCCTATTTGGATCCCCTTTATGTTTGCATCTGTCTTATTGCTGTAGCTAAGCATTCTAATAATAGATATAAGAGAAGTCGAGAGAGTGGGCATCCTTGTCTTGTTCCTGAGTTAAGAGGAAATGGCTTTAGTTTTTCACCATTAAGTATAATGCTGGCTGTAGGTTTGTCATATACAGCCTTTATTGTATTGAGAAATGTTCCATGGATTCCTAATTTTTCCAAACCTTCATCATAAAGGGTGTTGGATCTTGTCGAATGCTATTTCTACATCTATTGAGATAACCATGTGGTTCTTATCCTTGCTCCTGTTGATGTGATGAATAATAGTCATTGATTTGCGTATGTTGGACCAGCATTGAATCCCTGAAATGAAACCTGATTGATAATGGTGTCTGATTTTTTTGGATGAATTGTTGAAGTTGATTGGCCAAATTTTTGTTGAGAAGTTTTGCATCAATGTTCATCAAAGAAATGGGTCTATAGTTCTCTTTCATTGATGAGTTTCGGACTGGTTTTGGGATGAGGGTTATGATGGCTTCATAGAATGTGTTCGGTCGTGAACTTTTTCTGTCAATTTCATTGAAGAGTTGGAGGAGTAATTGTGTCAGCTCTGCTTTAAATGCCTTGTAGAATTCCGCTGTAAAACCATCTTGTCCTGGACTTTTCTTAGCTGTGAGGTCTATTTGGGGTTCTAAAAGCTTCTTTTATCTGAATAGGCCTATGTTTTTGCATGTTTGGGAAGTTCTCTGCTAGTTTCCTGTTAACCAAATTTGCTAGACCATTAACTTCTGTTTCTAGGTGCTCCTCTACACCCATTATCCTTAGATTAGGCCTTCTGATGGAGTCTTCCAAGTGTTGGATAGATCTATCATTTTTCTTGGACTTCTCTTGGATGGTTGTATGTTCTTTCTCTATAATATTGAGGCTGTCTTCAATCCCTGAGATTCGATCTTCTGCATGATCTAACCTGCTGTCAAGACTTTCTACTTTGTTTTTTATTTCTTTTCCTTCTAATTGGTCAGCTTTGATGGCTTCAAATTCTTTGTTGAAGCTTTGTTTTAGATCTTGTATGAACTTCTTTACTTCCTTAATTTGGTGTTCAGTGTTTATTCTCAAATCACTTAGTTGATTGGTTATGGTTTTTTTGGACTCCCATTCCTTCTGTTTGGTTCCATTCAGCATTCCCTTTGTGTTCTCCCTAACTTCCTTCAGCTCTTTGTTAATGGATCCCATGAATGAATTTAGGGATCTTTGTGTATTCTCATCCTGCTCTATCAATTCCTGTATTACAAGTTGCTTAGCTTCCTCCCGTTCATGCCATTCTTGTAGTTCTCATTGAGTGTTCTCATCCTGTTCACGCCATTCCTGCCTTTGTCTTTGAGCATTCTCCAGCTGCTCATGCTATTCACCTTTTCTCTTGCTTTTCTCTTTGAGTATTCTCAAGCTGCTCACCGACAAAGCTTGGCGGAACTGCTAGCTCCAACTCAGGACTTGGAATAAAACTAGAGTCATTTAGCAGGTCACAAGAACTTAATGGCGTGACCTGCCAGACTCAGCTCCACCCAGGGAAAAGTCACCCAGTTCGGGCGCCAGGCCTAGGAGTGGCATTTTTTACCGGTTAATCAGAGCCACATGCTGCCCCTCCCTTTAGCAGCCTCGACATCAGTACACAGAAACCCTGCGGGTGGCTCCAGTCTGGGTTCTGTGAGTTTCTCACAAACTAGTCCCCAGCAAAAGCTACTGTTTGCTGAAAGGCCTCAACTCTACCCAGAACCTAGCCTCATCAGAGCATCTCCAAACATGAAGGAAAAGCCATCTCCGTCTTTTGTGATACTCAAAGCACACCCCCCTTCCATTGAACTAACTTGGGAGAAGGATTGCAAAATCCTGGGTAAACAGAGCATTTTTCTGCCTTTCCAAACAAACTGACTTAAGAAACCAACCAAGCCACAGGACCACAAGCAGACCAGAGACTCCAATCAGAGGCTGATGACAGACACAAGGGAGATACAGGATTTTTCACAACTCTCCCAAAAAAAATCAAAGAACTTTTTTTTCCCTCTTCTTCTTCTTTTTAAACCTTTCACAAAATTTTTTTTTCTTTTCTAAAACTTTTTTTAATTTTTACCTTTTTTAAAAAAAATTGTTTTCTAGTAACTTTTTTTCCCCTATTATAATGTCTATTTTAGGGATACATGTGTGTGTGCGTTTTTCTTTCTTTTTTTTTCTTTTTTAAAAAATTTTCTTTTGGCTTTTTGCTTTGCTCGACTGAACTTCTGATCTTTTTTTCTTTCTTCCTTGTCCTTCTCACCACTTCCTCTCTTTTCTTCTTCTTTATGGGACTTAATTGTTGTTCTGCACATCCTCAGATAAACCCATAGTTGACTATTAGACCCTATCCCCCATTGTGTACACACTTAATCCACAAATTTATTACTCAATTCAAAACCTCTGAGACTCAAATTCCTTAATAGCAGTACTACCTCTTTATACCTATATAATATTTTAAGTATTTTTATTTTAAAAACTTTCACATCTCCTTTATATCCCTCCCCTTCTCTCATTATATTCACGTTCTTTGAATAGTTTCTTATCGAATCTGCATATTATTAATTTTTATTTTTCTATTTGTTCTGGTCTCTTTTTTTCCTTTCTCTTTCTTCTTATTTTCTCTCTCTCTACTTTCGTCCTATACAACCTATTTCCTGCTTTGAGACTAGGACTTAGTTAAGTTAATTCTCCCTGTACCTTCCTACATCACTCTATTCCTACTTTTTATGCACATCTCTCCCTAACCCTAATAATTTCTGGTTTTCCAAATTCTTCTCTGCGTTTCATAGCACATTAATATATAGTTGTTTGATGTTGAATAGAGGTATCTGTTGAACTAGATTGTATCTGCAGAGTATGGACTGTGCAAATTCAGACTTTGGTTGATGCTTGCCTTAAGTTAGTGTTCTAGCACAAAACTGGTGTTACTTTCATCCCAAATGGGCAGAGTAAGCCGTAAAACCACAAGAAAAATGGTAAGTCCGGGTATCTCCACTCCCACTCATGATAATCAGGGCACAGAATAGATAATGGATAATCCAGAGGAGAGTTCCCAAATAGCTCTACAAACACAGCTGGCAAACATAATAAATGAAAAGATTGAAAACATACAAAGAACTCTGTATGAGCGTGATAGGGAGAGAGAGGAGGCAAACAGGAGGTCAATGCAGGAAAAGATTGAAAACTTACAAAGGACTCTGTATGAGTGTGAGAGGGAGAGAGAGAAGGCAATCCAAAGGTTTATACAGGAATATCATGAGCGTGAGGAAGCTATCCTTCTCTTTTTTGACTCTTACAAGTTTATATCTTCAAATCTTTTCTTCACGTCAAATAATTGTCTCTGTTGTCTCCAATGTGCTGTTCTAGGTGCTTTTAACCTCTTGGTTGTTTTTGACTGGCACATAATGGAGATTCAGTCTTTTATAAGTCTGGGTTTTGAGATAGAAGTGTGTGAATTTTTCTTTGCCACATTTCTTCGTAAGTGCAGAGGGCTGCTTTTTAAATTGAACATAGTTGGAATTCAGAGCCCCAAGCTCCTTTCCATGTTACTCCAGAGATATGAACACATTTTCCAGGTGTTTAATGTGATTACATAACCTGCTATTTCCTATCTTTCTCCTCCTTGGACATTCCTTTTCCCAATGTCCATCTTGCTTTCATTAAGCACATTGATCTAGTCCTAGAGGTTCCCTACTGCCATTTGCAGATGTATTGTACTGTTTTTGCCAAGTGTCTCTTGATCTCTATTGTGGTGCTCCTATCAAAACTCAACCCCCTTTCTTAGAGTCTTTTTTATCCAGGGTATCTCTGTTATCAAACGCCTACTGGGCAACTACTTCCAACTTAGAATATACCTTTCCCTCAATACCTTCTAACTTTTGAAGCTTTTTTCTAATATCTGGGGCTGACTGGGTAACAAAGGCCATATTTAGGGCTCTTTGATTCTCCAGAGCTTCAAGATCTATAGGTCTATATGTCCTATAGGCTTCTGGGAGAAGTTCCAGTAAAGCATTAGTGTACTCACTGGGCAACTATACCATCTCACTCACCTTAGATTGATGACTTGACCTTCTAGCCACTGAGGTATCCCTGCTAATCAAACCTAGCAGTAATAGGTAAGCACTTCCGTACCTCGATCACTGTTAGTCTCAGCTTGGGTAAGTCTGTGGAAAGACTTGCTCCAAATGGTCTGGTTAATAGTGTGGCTACTGTCTGGTCCAAGGACTACTTTCAAGTCACCGAGCAGGATTCACTCCCTTTTCTACCAGGTGAAAAGCACCTGTAAATTTGCTGACACTCATCCCGGATGTGCTTATGTGTGAAAATTACTGTCTCTAATGAAATAATGAGCCCCTGTTTTTTTTCTGAAAAGGATGGAGTTTGCTATTTCTAGTTACACAAGTCACTATTTGTAAAGGGATCATATATTAAAAAGGGGGCCTGCACCCCATCTCCTTCATGTTCCTGTCTCAAGGGTAATAATGGTAACATACCACATTGTACCACCTCAGACTGGTACACTTTTGGTATGGGAGGACTTAACATTACAGGTGTTGATGGCAAAGAATAGGAGAGAGAATACATCAATGAATCTTCCTCTGAGGGACTCCATAAGTCTTGGGGAGAATATTTTTTGGATATAGAAACTTTAGGTCTTGTTCTCCCATCCTGAGAAAAAGAGTTAACAAAGGTGCATATAGGACACAGATAGAACTATCAGAATACACAAACAGACCAAGAGCCACAGACACTTAACTTACATGTCCCATACCTCTCAATGTTGACCTCTACAGGAGGTCTCAGATGACAGAGATAATGTCCCAGATTGCCTCTTGAGGAGGCCACAGGTGACCTCTGGAGAATGTCACATATGTCCTTTCTAGGAGGCCCTAGATAATCTTTCATGGAGGTTCCAAATGTCTCCCTAAGGAAGTGTCAGATGACTTCCAAAGGAGGTCCCAGATGTCCTCTCAATGAGGCTGAGATTACCTCCCGAATAGCTCCCAGATGGACAATCAAAGAGGCCATATATGAACCCCAGAGGAGGGTCCAGATAACCCACTTGAGAAAGTCACAGATGACCTCCAGAGAAGGTCCTATATGGCTTCTCAAGGAAGTCCCAGATGATGTCTGAAGATGGTCGTACATTTCTCATCAAGGTAACCCAAGCTGACCTCCCAAAGAAGTTCCAGATGACCTAAAGAGGTCGTGCTAGATTGCTTCTTAAGGAAGCCCCAAATACTACTTTTGAAGAGGTCTCAGGTTGCCTCCTGAAGAAGCCCCAGATGACTTCTGGATAAAGTCCAAGATGGCCCCTGGAGAAGGCCCCAGATGACCTCCAGGGTAGGTTTCAGATGGCTTCTCAGGGAAGTCGCAGATGTACTCTTGATGAGGTTCCAGATGGCTTCCCAAGGAAGCCCTACATGACCTCTCAAGGAATTCCCAGAAGCCACAAATGACCTCCAGATGGGGTCCCCAAAACTGGCTGGCAAGCTTTCCCAGACACATCCTTAGAGAAACCTAAATGACTTTTGTAAATGTTGGTCCTCCAGAGACAAACACTCGAGGTAGTCTCTTAACCCTGAGGGTTGACACTTTCACCTATGGGGATTTTTCCCTGGGTCCAAGGCCTGATGCTATCTGTGGAGCACATGGGCAGCAAAGATGGCGCTGAGAGGGGGTTCAGTGGGCAGAACCTAATTTACTATCGAGCACATGCGCAGCAAAGATGGCGCTGGGAGAGAGTAGAGTGGGCAGAGCCCAATTGATCTTCTGATCAATGCCTAACCAGCCCGTGACAGCTCAGGTGGATGATAGGGTGTGACCTTGACAGTGACTGGTTCCTCTTCCTCCCTTGCCATGCCACCTGCCCTTTTTGGCTTTAAAAAGGGCTGCTCTCTGTTAATAAACTAGTTTTCTACCTGCTTGATTTGGCTCCCCGCTGTGTCTGTCTCCCGGTCTGAGGGAGGCTGGAGAATGGGCGAGAGCCGCACTTCTTTCTCGGACCCCGACTGTCTTTTGTGGGGAGGAAGAAGACCAAACATCTGGCCCCCAACGTGGGGCTCGAAAGGAAAAGGTACCTGCCGATGCTAAGCAGTCTCTCGGGGTAAGGAAACCCTAAATATGGGTAATGCTATATCAGAGAAGAAGGAGGAAGAGGTAACATTAGGCCTAGAAGGAGTACAGGAGGAGTTGGGAAGTGAGAAGGAAAAGGAAAGGGTCAAATCCGATCGAGAATGCACTGAAAAGTGCACAGTGGAAATCAAAACGCGGATAAAAATTACCCCCTCTTACCCAGCTTATACTGACAGTCCTAGGCCCCCTCCCTATTCCCCCAATTGGATTGGAGGTACAGTGCCCTACGAGATCTGTGAGAGGGACTTGCAAGACCCAGACCCCTACCAACATTCCATGAAGGGGCCAAGGGCCGGGGAATTAACCTACTCGGAGACCCCCTCTGGAAAGGAAGGGCCACTCAAGAGCCCAGACTCTAGGACAAAGGATTCACTTCCCCAAGCATATCCGGTCAATCTGGCACCAGGAACTAACAGGTCCTTGGAATGGTATCCATGGGAAGCTAAGGATCTTAAAGAGCTCCGTAAGGCGGTGGCAGAGGATGGCCCAAACTCTCCCTGGGCCCAGACCCTATTACAAGACATTGCCTATCACCCGTGTGTCCCTAAGGACTGGATGGATGTGGCTAAAGCCATTCTTACTAGTTCTCAGTTTATTAAATGGTATGCTTTCTTTAAGGATGAATGCAGACTGTGAGCGGAGAGTAACCGGCAGGCTCAACCAGCAATACCTATTATTTATGCCATGCTAGCAGGGACGGGGGAAGGTACTCCATCGGCATTCATTCAGTAACATTGCAAGGCAACAAACTAACTTATAAAAATGAGAAGAATTTTCTCATATAGTAAATGTCAATTCAGAAAATTAAATTAAGGAAAATAAACCTAAGTAAACATTCTATAATGCATAATAGAATAAATTCAGTAACATTGCAAGGCAACAAGCTAACGTATAAAAATCAGAAGAATTTTCTCATATAGTAAATGTCAATTCAGAAAATTAAATTACGAAAAATAAACCTAAGATATGATTTACTGCAACACAGAAAAAAATCCATTGAAGATACAAAGTCTAGATTCAGAAAACTGGAAGACATTAATGAAATAATTGAAGTAATAAATGAATAGAAATAAATATATCAATATCTTAGAATAAATAATATTAAAATGCTTGTCTTTCCATAAAATGCCCTTCCTCCTCAAAGTAATCAACAGAATCAGTAAAATCCTTACTAAAAATCCATTGTTATTTTTTACAGAAATAGAAATAAAATTAAAATTTTTGTAGGCTGTCATAAAGGACTCCAAAATAAAACAAACTAGAGATCACATCATCTGGCTTCAAATTTTTTTTTAATCTATGGCATCCAAACTTACTGTTTTTGGGCAGAAATCCTGACACAAAGACCAAAGTGACAGGACAAATAGCCAAAAGTTAAAAGTTTGGTGAATATCAACAGCTTTTCTTTTTTTGTACAAAGAGAACACACAGAAAAAGAGTATCTTTAATAAATGGTGTTGGGAAAAGTATATGTCCAGATCTACAAAATTTAATACATAATATAGCATACACAAACATTAGTTCAACATGGGTTGAAATTCTTCACAGAGTACCTGAAAATATAAAAATAGAGGAAGAAAAACAGTGAAAACACAATTAAATTGATGCATAACAATAGTTTGGGGGAAAGATTGTTGGGATATGATCTCAAAAACATAAACAACAAAAAACAAACATACCTACATCAAACTAAAAATCTTATGTGCAGCAAAGAAATTCATCAATAGAATAGAAAATCAATTTATAGAGTATGGGATATAGTTGCCAACCATATATCTCATAAAAGAATAATGGTCAAAATATAGAAGGCATTCAAAGAAATAAAATGAACTAAACCTGGAAAAGGTCTAACTAGATATCTCTGGAAAAAAAGCAGCCACTAGCGGTATGAAGTATAGTCATACTTCATAAAAATTTCAATTTTAACATATATTTTATTAAAATGAAATATGAAATACTTTATTTCATTAAACAAATTGTTAAACTTGGGTGAATTTTATTATTATGTCAATTATAACTTAGTAATGGTTTCTTAATAAATGATCAAAATAATTCTCAGGCAGATTGTATATTAAAGAGAAAAGCTGCATTGATTCTAGCATATTGTAACATATCAGAGCCATAAGACAAGGCTAACAGCTAATCATACAGAGGAACCAGGACAGGATGATGATCAAATAATTACAACTACTACTACTACTACTACTACTACTACTACTACTAAATAAAGCATGAAGTTAATGCAAGCAATCCTAGATACTCAGAAACTAAGATCTTTGTGGGCTGGGTTAGAAATGTGATCCTCAGATCTTTGCATCCTGAGTATTAAGGAATATTGACAGGAAATTCCTTGAGACTCATATCCAATTAACTAGCAAAAATACAGAAGTGGACCTGTAACTCATGTAGTTGAACACCAGTATTTTATTCATTACCTAGAAGGAACTTTACTCATAAATGAATTTGGTGACTATAATCATTTTTGAGCTGATGTAAATATCAGCTCAAACATCCTGAAGGATGTCAATCTGAGAATGAAGAGTTTGAATAAAGTGTTTGAGTAAAATCAAAGTATGATATTGTAATCTGGATTGTCACAATATTGAGGAACCCCTATAAAATCTGTGATTTATTTTTCCTAAAAAGGATTTCACCATATTACATTTAAATATGTGATATTACTTCTTCAACCTTTGTTTCCTGTGTGAAGAGAATTTATTCCTTGAAAACAATCTTAGACTACATTATCCTTTCTCACTTTTTCTTAACATGTGCATTACTTTCTATAGTTAAATTACCAAACAACCTCTGTTCCTGAGGGCTCACATGACAGTTCCACAATCTAAGGCTAATCCATTTGACCTTTTATATGCTCTTCTTCACAGTTTAGGTTCTGTAAGTGTTTAATTTAATTCATTTTTTATTTTATTAACTTGTTTATTTTTTGCGAACCCTAGGTCATGACTCAAGGCCTGGGTAAAGTCTCTGAGTTTCTATTTCCTCAAGGCTAGCACTCTACCACTTGACATATAGTGCCACTTCTGTTTTATTTCTGTTTATGTGGTACTGAGGAATCAAACCAAGGGCTTCATGCATGCTAGGCAAGAACTACCACTGAGCCACCTTCCCAACTCCAAAATGTTAGTTTTGAATTCTTCCTCTTTCCATATCTAGATTTATAGGATTCCTTTGTCTTCCTCCTTTCCTTCTGTGACTCTTCATAAGAAAATCTGAAGCCTGAAATACACTTCTCATTTTTCGTGCCCACTTTAGAAAGTCAGTGGAGACTCACGAATCCCTCATTTCTCTGAGCTTTTCTATCTGTTGCAAGATCATTCTTTTTCTAATGATGCATGCTCTGAAACCCAGATGGCTCTTGTCCCTAGCTCACAGATGACATATTTTATGGATGTGAAAAGTTAGTCTATATGTTTATAGATGACGTATAATCCTAGAAAACTAGAATGTTTATGCTAGAGGAAAGTTAAATCATCTGTCCAATTGACTCATTAATGAAGGCACATGTAAGCTTGTCTTTCTTAAAGGAAGAGAGCTACTAAATAGCAATGCTGTTTTCAATTATCCTTCTAGACAATAGTCAAGTACAAAATAACAGGATCTCAGTGGCTTTCTACACAAGTCATTGATTTTATATTCATCCGCAAGTTGGGTGCATTTTGTTTTTGTTGTTGTTCTTGTTGTTTGTTTTTTTGTTTTTTATAATGTAATTTTATTTTATTTGTGAACATACTATACAGAGGAGTTAAAATTACATGGGCAGCATAATGCGTACATTTCTTACCAAGCATTGCAGCCTCCTTCTTTGTTTACCCTTCACATCCCTTCCCCGCCTCCCTCCTCCCCCCAATCCCAATCCATCTCCTTCTCCCTGCTTCCCCCCCCCCCCGCACCGACATTGTAAAGCTCGTTTTGGACATGACAACTTGTACTTCTCATTGTTGCAACAGGTCCACCTGTATCCTTAAACAACTGGTTTTTCCCCATCTCCTCCACAAGTTATACAGACATCAAATATAGTGAAAGCAGGGGTTATACTTGGGGGAGGGACATACAAAGCAACAAAGAGATAATTTTATAAATGCGTTAGAGACACATGCATGAAAGAAAAAATACATTAAAATACATATCTAAGGGTGCATTTTCCTGACATCACATTATCTGACCTTATCCGCTTGACTCATACATCTACTAGATATTAAAATAAGGGAAACCATTTGACCTATGTTTCTTTGGGCCTGGCTTACTTCACTTAATATAATTTTTTCCAAGTTTTTCCATTTCCTAACAAATGGGGCAATGTCATTCTTTCTGAAGGAAGCATAGAATTCCATTGTGTATATATACCATATTTTCTTGATCCATTCATGTAATGAGGGGCATCTGGGTTGGTTCCATATCTTAGCTATGGTAAATAATGCTGCAATAAACATAGTTGTGCTGATAGCTTTAGTGTGGTCTGGTTTGTAAACATTTTGGTAAATGCCCAAAAGTGAGATTGGTGGATCATAGGGGAGTTCTATGTGAAGTCTTTTGAGGAACCTCCATACTGCTTTCCAAAGTGGTTGAACAAGTTTACATTCCCACCAACAATGAAGTAAAGTTAAGTTGGGTGCATTTTGATCTGCCTGGCTGAGCTTCTCTGGCCTTATCAGAGCTAGACAGAACTCTTCATTTCAATTGGGTTTTTGTGCCTGTTGTACAGAAGGTAGATTCATAGAATAATTGTTTCTTCAGAAATGTTGATAACATGTCAGAACTGAAAATACAAAACACTAGTAAAAGTTAGTAAACATTCTCAGACCTTGAAGGAAATAGATACATTTTAAATCTACTCACATACTCCATTAGACAAAGCAGTCCACACCAGTGAGACAAAGGACATTGGCTCCTACAGGTATAAAAGATGCCTACGACATAATCATAAGCACTATGGAGAAAAAAGAAAAGATAAAGTACAAAACGTAGTCTGTACCAGAAATATCCCAATGTTGTTACTTAAAAAATGAAGACTCATTACACTCACTCTTTCAAAACAGGTTTGGTGAAATGTAATTTGGGTTTTTTATTTTTAAACTGAATAGTATGATTCTTTGGGAAATATCTTAAGCTAAGTCACACAGAAAGCATTAAAGATAATGGAGATACTATTGTGAATATCACAAATATGGAGGCAATAGAACATGAGGTTGCCACATGCCTTGGGCTTTTAAGTAATTAATATTACCCTAAGGAACATTTGGAAACACGTAGAAATATCTTTAATAAATTTTGATAAAGTTTTGAATCATATAGAGACCAGCGGCATTGTGGGACATGGTCCCATGGGTAGAAGAGCTTCCTTAAATAATTATTTAGTCAAACTGTTAGCACTGTTGCAAATTCAAAATTGTACATTATTCTTATGCGAAGGAAAAGGGAGAGAAAGGGGTCATTCTATAAACCCCAGGGTGTCTCTTGCCACTATTCTCTTTTCTATGGCATGTAGTTCTAGTGATTGTACATAGAATACTTCTAGTTTTTAGTAAACTGTAGAAAATGGAAAACAAATCCAAATAAACCACAAACATGGAACATAAACTCATCCTTAATGTTTTTGAAAGTGTTAAGGTGAGTTTACCTTTGTATTAAGTATAATGGCAGAAATCAGATAAATGTCAATAAATCTCTAAGTTCACATTCATTTAGAAATCCTGTTTCCAGAGTTATTGTTGGGGTGCTTGATTATGTGCTTTGAGTTCCAAGAGACTTCCACAGTCCTGTGTCCATCTCAATGTTTAAAAAGATCTTCAAATGTAACACCTCATGAAAATCATGTCATAAAATAATATTTAATTAGACACCAATTGCTGGCAATTGTGATCCTAGCTAACCAGATGGCTGATATTTGAGGATCATTCTTCAAAATTAGCCTGGGCAGAAAAGGCTGTGAGCCTCTGATCTCCCATTCATCACCAAAAAACCTGGGAATAGAGCTGCACCTCAAGTTGTACAGTTCTCATCTTGAGCAAAAAGGAAGCTCAGGCTCAGCACTCAGCCCTGACTAGCTCAGGATTAGCAAGCATACACACACACACACACACACACACACACACACACACACACACACACACACACACACACACACACACCATATTACATTTAAATATGTCATATTACTTCTTCAACCTTTGTTTCCTGTGTGAAGAGAATTTATTCCTTGAAAACAATCTTAGACTACATTATCCTTTCTCACTTTTTCTTAACATGTGCATTACTTTCTGTAGTTAAATTACCAAAAAACCTCTGTTCCTGAGGGCTCACTTGACAGTTCCACAATCTAAGGCTAATCCATTTGACCTTTTATATGCTCTTCTTCACAGTTTATGTTCTGTAAGTGACTGGCATTGAACTGTGATCCTCCGGTCTCTGCCTGCTAAGTAGATTGGATTAAAGGGATAGGCTAAAAGCACCTGGCTATATTTCCATTTTGGACAAAGGTAATAGTTTTTTTTTTCTTTTAATTTCTGAAAAAATTTTACTGGTGTTAACTGAACACACAGAATCTGTAAGCTGATGGATACTTACTGAGTAGCAGCAGAGGTGGAATTCATTGAGTACATTGATCTATTATTTTAGAATCTATTCTATTAGGCCAGTGAACATTCCTCTAAGCACCTGGACAGAAAGCTGAAAGTATTCTATGACACCTTTGTCATCTGATTTTATGGTGAGAATTGTCATCTGTAAAAGGATGCCATGCACTTTCTTGTGTTTTACATCAGTTTTAGTGACAGTAGGATGCTTTAGTGATGGAGACGGTAGGGCCATAATTCTTCCCTTCTATCCTTATACTTTCTCCATAACTTCAGCTCCACCCAGACATGCCTACCATGGTTCCTGCTCCCAAAAGGCAACAGTGAATCCTTTTGATAGTTCCTAATTACTCCATCTCTCCTTAATGGTAATAGCAGTTGCTTCTAGCTCTTAAGCAGTTCACCTAGGAGAGGTGGTCACTGTTCATGTGGGCTTCTCAAAACAATAATAAGAAGGAAACCTTTCATTTATGGAATTCCTGCTATTCTAAAGAGTAATATTGTATTTTGTGCTTCCAATTACTCAGAAGTACTTCTGAGTAAGGTGGATTAAAGTAGTTTCTCCTGAACTCAAGCATCAAGAATCTAGTTGTGGGTGTTCTTATGAATCCGGTGAGATGGTTCTACTAAGCATTCCAGAGCCTCGGGGCTCTGTGAGATGCTGAGTTGTGAGTGGCAAAGACTGCTGGATCTGGGTCTTCACATATGCCTGTGTTCTCCAGGAGCTGCGTTTTCAAACTCAGAATTTCTAGTACCGTCTATGATTTTAGAAGCCCTTCCCCATTCTGTTGAAACATAATCAAAATAAACAAAAGAATACTCTGTCCAGAGTCGATACAACCTGCATGCTTCAAAATATAAAATTAAGCTTATGTTAAAATCCTACATTTCTATATTAAGTGAAGTAAACCAAGCCCAAAGAAACAGAGGTCCCATGCTTTCCATTATTTGCAATATGTAGTATATGTATGGGTCAAGCAGAAAAGGTCAGATAAGGTGATGTTAAGAAAATGAACCCTAATTGTAGAGAGCTGCGAGAGGCCGCACCTGGAAGATGGCGCCAGCTTCCGCCCTCCGCCTTCCCGATGCCGAGTGCTCTCTGTGGTAAACAACTCCTTAGATGGCTAAGGCAAATAATCTGGCTTGCTTCCGCACACCTGAACCTATTGCTGGTTCCCACGTGGCGTATCAGGGTTGGCTACCCAGCGGGTACTTAAGGCTGTGGGGAATTCTTCCCGGGGTTGGGGTCAGAAGATTACAAAAAAGGTCCTGAATAAACTGCAGAGAGAAGAGTTCGGTGTCGTGTCTTCCTTGCTGGTCGAGGCGGTAGCGACACGTGGTGGCCCGTACGGGGAACTCAGCCATAATCCCAACGAGGACTCAGAACTCTCTGCGGTCAGGGTGGTGCACCGGTAAGTTCCCAGGTAAAAGGGGAATCCGCGACAAAAGCGGGGGTAAGTCCCCAGGTAAAAGGGGAATCCGCCACAAGAGCAGGGGGGGGGGATTTTTGCTCTTCTCGGTAGATAAAGAGAGAGTGAGAACCCGGGGCTAGTCAATAGAGTAGCCAAAAGTGAAAGTAAAAGTTTGTTTACCAGCTTTAAATGTTTAAAACATGGGCGCTTCTTTTTCGCGCCCAATTTTTTTGGCTCTCAATGAGCTACTGCACTCAAAAAAGTTAAAAATAAAAAAGAGTACTTTAGAGAGATTTTTGAATGAATGTGACATCGTTGCCCCGTGGTTCGCTGTCTCCGGAAGCCTCTTGGGAGAAATTAGGGAGGGACCTAGATTTTGCCTCTGAACAAGGAACGCTTAAGAGCGGAGTGAGACCAATATGGAAACTGATAAGAGGCTGTCTCGAGGACCAGCGTTGCAGTGAGGCGGTAGAGAATGGTCAGGCCGCCCTAGAAATGCTGCAGGAAGAAAGATCGGAAAGGGCAGACAGCGAAAAGGAGAGCCGGGGGGGGGGGGTTTTATAGCCCGATCTTGCCGAACTAGAGACCTCTGAGTCTACAGACTCAGAGGAACTACAATCACTCATAGAACAAATAGAAAAAACAAAGATAAGAAAGAGAAGAAAGAGGAGGAAAGGGAAGGAGAGAGAGGACCCAGATAAAGACGAATGCATGCCCTCCATGCCCCGCCCCACACCTTCGGCCCCTCCGCTCTATGCGGAGGACCTTGGAAGTGGCAGCCCCGGCTGTTCTTTCAGCCCAGGCGTGTGGAAAACGGTCAGAACCGAGTTACATCTAGCCTGTCCAATATTTCAGGATCCACAGGGACAGCGGTATCATGAACCCTTAGATTTTAAGGTTATAAAATCTTTAGCTGAGTCTGTGCGGACATACGGAATCACAGCCTCCTTTACTGTAGCCCAGGTGGAGGCCCTAAACAGACACTGCATGACACCTGGTGATTGGAGTGGGCTCGCACGAGCTTGTTTGAGCCCAGGTCAGTATTTAGATTGGAAGGCCTTTTTGATTGAATTTGCTAGTGAAGAGGCTGCGGCCAATCAGGCTGGGGGAAACCCAGCTTGGGACAGAGATATGCTGCGTGGACAGGGGAGATTCGCCAATCAGCAGATAGGCTACCTGTTTCAAGTTTATGAACAAATCAATAAAATTGGCATAAAGGCATGGAAGGCCTTACCAAATAAAGGTGAGGTGAGTGGCAATCTCACCCAAATCCTGCAGGGCTCTATGGAGCCGATTTCGGACTTTGTTGCTCATATGGTCAAGGCTGCTGGCAGAATTTTTGGTGACCCAGACGCAGCCATGCCATTAAATAAACAGCTTGTTTACGAGCAGTGCACTAAGGAATGCAGAGCCGCCATAACCCCATATAGGAATAGGGGACTAGAAGCATGGATGAAAGTTTGCAGAGAGCTGGGCGGATTACTAACTAATGCTGGATTAGCTGCTGCTGTGGTGCAATTAACCCAGAAGAAAAGGGCTGGGAAGGTGGCTCAGTGGTAGAGCACTTGCCTTGCATGCTAGAGGCCCTGGGTTCGATTCCTCAGCACCATATAAGCAAAATGACTCAAGTGGTAGAGTGCTGGCCTTGAGCTGAAGAGCTGAGGGACAGTGCCCAGGCCCAGAGTTCAGGCCCAGGAAAAAACCTATTCAAAAAACGCTGCAAATTTGTCTAAACAGTTGTCTAGTTATCTTTTAGGTAATTGAACTGGGGAGTTCGACAGCCTGATGGAACAGTTCAGGGTTGCCATCGTCATGGTGAACTCGACCCGAGTGGATGCCGGATGGGCGGAGGGGTTATCTTCATGGATCTCCGCTGCTATGAATCATCTTAAGGAATGGGCGGGTTTGGGAGCCCTGATAGGCCTCCTGGTGTTAGCCTCCTTGGTATGTCTGTGGTGCATTTGCCAAATTAGAGGTTCTCAGCGTCGCAGTGCAGCCATGATTATCCAAGCCTTTACAGTCATTGGAGCAGGTCAGTCCCCTCAAGCGTGGCTTGCCACCCTAAAACAATGAACACAGATTGCAAAGCCAAAGTACTGCAGTCGAGAGGCATGAGTTTTGCCCTCGAGGAGAGCATGTTTGATTGCACACGGGTTCGATTCGCCTTTTCCCATCCTTGTGAAAAATGAATCAATGGACAGGCTGAGTCATCCCTAGAGAAGGTACCCTCTGGGAGAAGGCTTGTATGCAGTCCTTGCATTGCACAACAGGGATCAGACCTCTGTTCTCATCTGTGTTCTTTAAACAAAAAAGGGGGAACTGTAGAGAGCTGCGAGAGGCCGCACCTGGAAGATGGCGCCAGCTTCCGCCCTCCGCCTTCCCGATGCCGAGTGCTCTCTGTGGTAAACAACTCCTTAGATGGCTAAGGCAAAGAATCTGGCTTGCTTCCGCGCACCTGAACCTATTGGTGGTTCCCACGTGGCGTATCAGGGTTGGCTACCCAGCGGGTACTTAAGGCTGTGGGGAATTCTTCCCGGGGTTGGGGTCAGAAGATTACAAAAAAGGTCCTGAATAAACTGCAGAGAGAAGAGTTCGGTGTCGCGTCTTCCTTGCTGGTCGAGGCGGTAGCGACACCTAATATATGTATTTAAATGTTTTTTTTTTCTTTCATGCATTTGTTTCTAACACATTTATAAGATTATTTCTTTGTTGCTTTTGTATGTCCCTCCCCCACAGTATAACTCCTGCTTTCACTGTATTTGATGTCGGTATAATTTGTGGAGGGGTAGGGGAAAAACAAGTCACTTAAATAAGGATACAGGTGGACCCGTTGCAACAAAGCGAAGTACAAGTTGTTATGTCGAAAATGAACTTTACAACTTTGGTGGGGGGGGGAGGGTTTTGGTGGGGGGGTAAGGAGGGAGGCTGGAAAGGGATAGAAAGGGGCAACAAAGGAGGAGGCTACAATGCTTGATAAGAAATGTACTCATTATCTTGCTCATGTAATTGTAACTCCTCTGTACAGTATTTTCACAATAAAAATAAATAAATATAAATAAATAAAAAAATAAAAACAAAAACACAGAAAATCCTACATTTCAAGTGATACTTTCTAGATGCTAGGTTGAAAAAAAAACTATACCATTTGTGGGTGGAGACTGGCGGGAGGAGTGGGGGAGAGCAAAGAAAGAGGTGACAATACAAAAAGAAATGTACTCATTACCTGGCTTATGAAATTGTAAACCTTCTGTTCCTCACCTTTAGAATAACAACAACAATATTTTTTAACTGGGAAAAAAGTTACATGTTACATGTTACATTACATTCCTAAACATTTTATATTTTTAAACTATATGCACTTTGATTCATAATTCATAAGAGAACTATATTTGAGAGTTTGCTGACTTTATGAAAGTCGTTGTTAGTTAGCCTATTATATATTATTTCCTTTCCTAAGAAAGTTTCTAGCTATTTATAGCCCTCTAAGAGTTTCATAAAGCCTGGATTGATTGAACAAATAAAAGTAAACCCTTACTTGAAAGGCAATTTCTAGTGGTCATGTTGTCATGAATTTAAAATTATATTTTTTAAAAATAACTTTTCTCAAGGGTAGCCAGTAACCTCTAATATGTAACCTATAAGGTTTATGGAGGGTGAAAAATCTAATTTCCTTAGTAAGGATTTTCTCTTGTTATGTGAGTATTTAGAATTAAGATGTTAATGCATATTATTAGAGTTGCATTTGTATTTCAATCAACAAACATTTCTTGTAATCACAGTGGTGTTGCCAGCAGTACTACGTGATCTGGAAACTGAGAGGTCTTGTTGAATGGAATCAATCCATTTTCTTAATGCTAATTGTTACCTGATTCCAGCAGATTACAAATGCTATGGTACATATATTAGTAATCAGAATACATGGATACACAAAGCTACTGTATATTATGAATAAAAATGAGATGTGCAAATCATAAGATTCTATACACACACTCCATATACACACATATCTGTATATGTATATATGTATGCACACATAGACACATACATACATATATATGCAGAGGATAATTGAATATGCATTTTGTGCAAACTTAATAATGCAAAGCATACATTGATTCCATATATAGGTGTCACCTGACAATTTCACAAATATTTTAATTTTAATTACTGTTGCAATTAGTAGTATCTTTGAAAATACTTATAATGAGCCGAAGTGATATGTTTTTCTTGTCACCCCAGAGTTTCAATGCACCTGCCATATGTTGTCTTTAGTAATTACAAGGCTTTTTTTCTCTCTGTAGCATAAGTACTTATTAAGTTGCAGGGTTTATACAATATATCCAAGGTTAGATTGCATCATCTTGAAAACTGCCTTAGAATGTTTCTCATTTCACTTAAAAATAACCACCCACCAACACAAAAAAAGACTCCAGTTAAAGAAAGTCATATGGAAAGCAATATAAGTGAATAAACAGAATCGTATTGAAGGGACAAGAACATTTAGTAAGATTTTACGTCTTTAGTTTGTGATTGCACAAATAACATTCAAGCTATTTCATACTGTGTCTTCCCATATCTCAAGCCCATCATAAAGGTTAATTATCCTTATGTGTAACGAAAGCACATCCTGCAGTATAAAAGCAAAGATTAAATAATATCTCTCTAAAATATCTTGTAATATATGAACTGATACAGCAGCTTAAAGGATTTCTTTTTTATTTTTTTTTTCAAGACTGTTCTGCTAACAGAGACATCAATTAGCTAAATACAGGCTACTACCCCTGGGTAAAGGAAATCCCAGGAACTGCATTGTAGGAGAGTTCTAGTAACATTTTAAAAGCATAAAATGAAAACATAATGAAACGTTTCTGGTGGTTCATGACTGTAATTCTAGATACCGAGGAAGTAGAGGTATGAAAGGTATTAGTTCAAAGCCAGGTCAGGCAGAAGAGTCAGAGAGTCTCCCAACTAATTATTAAAAGTTCAGAAGCAGAATTGTGGTACAAATGGCAGAGTGCCAACCTTGAGTAAAAATATAGTAGAGCAAGAGCCATAGCCCCTGAATTCAGGTTCCATACCAGCACCTAAAAGACAAGAAAAAAAGAAATCTTGTTCACTTTCCTTCAAAATTTTATTCCTGTGAAATGGAGAGAGGACACTATTTTCCCAACAACTTGCTTTCTCACTACCTAGTCTCTGGGTGCTAATACACAATAACAGTAAATGGTTAGGGATTCATTTGGTAGACTAGGATCATGTTTAATTTTCCGTATTAGTGATCCTTGTATCTGGGGACTTCCTTTGCTCAAGGTTTAGTTTCCTATAATACTCTGAATTCTCTGGATGTAGAAGTGCCCTCTGCTGTCACTCTGAAAGAAGTGAAGATTAAAAAGAGCAGTAAATCATGATAACATTTAAAATAATTGGAAACCTATCTAATGCCAGCACCCTCTGCACTTCTACCACCTCCAAGCATTCATAAAACAGAATTTGCTCTTGAAAATGTTATACAATGAGAACCTTTCCAGTAATAAACCTTAAGAGAAGAAATCCTGTCTTCTAATACAGTATTCATCTTCATGAAAGCTCATTTAAAAAGTCCAAATATCTTTCTACTATTTGGATACTCCCTCTCTTATAGATGGAGAAGATGATTCCTAATTACCGAAGAAAACTTTACACTCTTATTTTTGTCATTATGGGCTAGAAACTTCTGGAAGCCCATACATAGTTCATGTTTTATTTTCTTGCTGCTCTAGGTAAATTATTTTGTGGTCTTTTTTATAATAAGGTGCTTCTAGACCAGCCACAAGCATACATAGGGAATTTGTTCCTCCTAAAGGCAAAAATCAAGGCTCAGGGAGCCAAAGTATGCATCTGTTTTTTTAAAGCAAAGTTACACAATGTATGACTGATTACTACTACACAATTAAAATAAATTAGGAGTCATAATCTTGTTCAATATTGCATTAATTTATTGATTTTTCGCAATAGCAGATTGAAGTTTACTTTAATGTGAACATACTAGGAAAGCAAATGTATTCAGTGACCCCAAGGTTGCCTTCAAAGTGCTTTTGAATTTTTTTGTTGTTTATGTATTATCTTAAATTATGTTTTATTATTCTTAAGTAGTTTAATGAAACAGTTATCATTCAGTTGATAAGATGATGCTTTATTCTTTTTGGTTCATTTCTAGGTTTTCTTTTGTTTTCATTGTATGTTAAATCTGCAGCTGTCAGGTGCTGGTGGTTCGTTCCTGTAATCCTTGCTACTCAGGATGTTAAGCTCTGTGGATTGCAGCTCAAAGCCAGCCTGAACAGTTAAGTACATAAGACTATTATCTCCAATTAACAATCAGTAAAAAAAAACTGGAAATGGAGTTGGGCTCAAAGTGCTAGAACACTAGCCTTAATCAACAAAGCTCAGAGTGAGCACCAGGTTCCTAGTTCAAGCCCTGCAAATAAGAAATACCTACAAATTGATTTCTCCCTGTTTTGTTTTACCAAAAAAATCAATAATCCAATAACCTTAAACTCACAATGATATTTTGAAAATACTCAAAGATTTGAGAAAATTTAAATTCTTTGTAACCTTTGAGAAAGCCAGTTGTATGATAGCTTTTATTTCAATTTCTTGATCATCACTTGATTATAATTTATCATTTTTGTAACTCAGAAATCAATTATTTAGCTTTTATAATAATCATCACATTTCACTTAAAAACAAATCTTTAAAGAGAATATCTTAAAATAATAAAATATTATTTATTCTAAATTTTTCACACCTTTAGCCTGATGAGTTATGTTTCAAGAAGTTATATGGCCAGGGCGCTGATGGCTCACACCTGTAATCCTAGCTACTCAGGAGGCTGAGAAGGGAGGATCGTGGTTCAAACCCAGCCCGGGCAGGAAATTCCGTGAGGATACATTTCTTTTGTTTCTGAATCCCCTAGTCTAAGATACTTTGTTACAGCTATTCAGGGTAAGATGCTGCACTGTTTCCATTTAAAGAATGTTTGTTTAACTTATTCTGGTTCATTCTCTCTGTATATTTTTCATACAGTTTAAGATTAAGTTGTTTATAGGAAGAAGAAGAAGAAATATAATATACATCTCCAAATGCATTTATTCCAAATTAAAAATTTAGGTTGGAATTATCTTCACTGATATAAATGAAAACAGATTTCCTCACAAAGTGGCTTCAATATCCCACAATGAAGGAAGGGAATTACTTTTTTTTTCTGTTCTTTTCCTTTTCCTTTCTTTTTTTTTTCCTTCCTTTCATTTCTTTTTCTTTTCCTTACTCACCTTTTCTCTTCCTTCCTCTCCTTTTCTTTCCTTCTTTCTTTCCTTCCCTTCTCTCTCTTCTCTTGCTCTCTTACTCTCTTCCACTTTCCTCTCCCCCTCTGCCCCCATCTCTCTCTCTCTGTCCTCTTTCTATCCTACTCTCTAGTCCAAGACTGGGACTCTAAGTAGCTGATGCTTTCACTCTGAATAGAGCTCTACCAACTGATCTTTGCTCTTTCCTTCTGCTGAGATAGCAGATTATTAAATTATTACTTCTTCCTTCTTCCTACTTCAAATTTCAAACCTTAAATGTACCCTAGTTTTTGCCTATAAATTCGCATTACCATTGGGCCGGTGATTTCTGGGCATCTGCAATCCTCTGGACTTCTCATCTGCCTTTGGGAATCTGAAAATTTGCCTTGGAAAACTTTTATCTTGGTTTCTTTTATGAAAGGAGTACTGTAAGTGAATCTCTCTCTTATACTCCTCAAAATAAATTAATGTACATTGCTCATGATTCATTTCTAGGTTTGTTGCTGTTTTCAGTTTCCCCTTTTTGTTTATTAAAAAACAAACTTCAATTTTCCTATTCTCACTTTTATGTAAGAATTATATCTACTATAAGCAGATAAATATTTTGATTAGATGTTGTACATCTCTGAGAAATGGTTTCAAATTCAGTACTGTTTTTATGTGTCCAAAAATTCTTTAAAATATACAGCGATGTTCAATAGACTATTTCTTTAGAAAAACAGATGTCAGTACATATGTGAAGGCAGTCTAAGGAATCTCAGGGAAACCTGTTGATTGAGAGAGTGGGGAAAGAAAGTGAAATGGAGAGATATATTCTGGGCAAAATATAATATATGCACATCTAAATTACCATAGTGAAATCCCTTAGTGGACTTAATATGCACTAGAGAAAAAAAGAGAAAGAAAAGAGAGAGAATGACAGGAAAGTAAAACTAGTTCCAGTGTGAGTGGAGGGATTACTGGGAGAGCAGAGAATTCCAAATAAAATTCCACAGTGATTCTAAATCAAGCACCAACATTTCTTTTGTTGAGCTGAAACCCCATTGTACAATTACTTGAAGATAATTCAGAAAAAAGTAAAAACGAAAAGAATCAGCTTTCACACATGCAAAAATTGCCTAATATTTCATAGCTTTTATGTTTTTATTGTCAGAATGGTATTTACCAGGGACCTTGTGTTTTACGCAATCTAAGTCCATTTCAACTGAAAAAATCCAAAGAAATGAATATCCTATCTGACTCTTTGTATATACACATGTGTATTAGCTAGGGGGAAAAAGCTCACATTTTATTGAAGAATACAATTTTTTTATCTTCTTTACACTTTGATGGATATAAATTATTCTCGTCTATGATCATGAGAAACATTCCAGCTCCCCACACTTTGACACCTTGCTCTTTGCAAACCTTTGTCCAATGTTTTTATTAACTCAATTTAATAGAACATTTTTATGGAGACCTTAAAAATTTAATAACTCCTCCATGCAAGGACAATACCACCTGCAGGCTCCACTGGGATTAAACTGTACTGATTCAATATGTCTGTTGGAACACATGAAAAAAGGAAGGGGGTAGGAGGGAGGGAACAGCAGCTACACTAATCAGTCTTTTCCCTCTCACCAACAAGTACTGCAGTTGCTTAGGACAGTCAATCCAAGCCATTTGCAGAGAATTTCGGTGGTTGCTAAGGTAATATGTAGCTCGCTCAAAACTTCTTAATAATATTAATCTAACTTTGATCATGTCAGAGGCTAGCAATCTTCAATTCAAAAATGTCTCCTCCTGACAGACATTCTGCATATTTTATAGATCTGATCAATATGTTATTAGTCAATAACCTGACGCTGGCTCATGAATTAATCCTTTTCTGTCAACCCAGCAATTTATAGTCTTCTGTAACCTCATTCCCTCATTGAAGATGTTACCTGGCTTAATCCAATTAAGATAAAATTAACTTTCCCCCCTCGTGGTACTCTCCTTCTATGTTAATTTAAATCTCCAAGGACAGCTACTCCAGGCAAATAATTTTATGCTTGACCTTTTATGTGCAACATTAAAGTGGTATGGATATATGCATGGGAAGTCAATGAGCTGTCTCTCCATTTTCATCCTTCTTTAACAGTGCTGGAAAAATTCCATGTGAATGCAGAGGATTACTAAATGACAGTGATATATTTATTTAGGTTGTGAAAATAACTCTGTCACTTCAGCTTCGTATTTAGTATCTGTAGTGTCTTTGTCTTTTTTGAAAGGTAAATTAATAATAGGTGGTGGCAGCACTATCAGAGTTATTGTAGATATGGCACACCCAGGATGTTTTTAACAGTTTGCAATATGCAAAAGAAATCATCTATGCTCCTGCAACTCATGTGGCATATGACATTACCTGCTAAGAAAAAGAAAAAGGTGGGAAATATTATTTACCTTTGCATATGATCATTAATAGACTGCCTGTACTTCTGGCCAAATACAAAGATTCCACTTGGATAACAGAACAAGATTCCTTCGTAAATATCTAGCATACATTTCTTTGAGGTTCAGTTTTAAAGTCTAGTCATCTGCAGGCCAATATTTGAAAAGAATTTGTCTTTCAGGCAAAATGGTTTCTATTTCCTCTCCCTTCCTACCTAATCTCATCCACCTCCTCCACCCACCTGTCCACACATGCCTCCATACACACCCTTAGATGCCATTTTGGTATCTAACTTCTTTGAAGTCATTTAGGGGAGCTTATTTTTTCCTTTCCAAGTAACACCTAAGTCTGAAAAAATACATAAATGGCAAATCATTGCCACTGAATTGAAATGTAAAGAAATATATTGCCTACTCATAGACTTGTAAGTGTAAAATTCTTTGCCTATATAAGAGAGGAATGAAATGTCTATTAGAACACAATTATCATTTTATTTCTGTAAACATTAACTCTATAGGCTTTTGGTTGTATTTGATTAAGTATAATAAGCAATGTTTATTTTTGTTTTTGGTTTTTTGTCCGTCAAGAGGCTTGAACTCTGGGCCTGGGTGCTATCCCTCAGTATTTCAGCTCAAGGTGAGTGCTCTACCACTTGAGCCACAGCACCACTTCCAGTTTTCTGAGTGGTTTAGGGGAGATAAGAGTCTCACAGAATTTACTGCCCAGGCTGGTTTTGAACTGCAATCCTCAGATTTCAGCCTCCTGAGTAGCTAGGATGCAGGCGTGAGCCACCAACGCCGTCAATAAGCAACATTTTTACATTGTAATAGAGAAAAGAAATAATGTTCAGCAAAAACCCAAGAACGCTATTATATTTTTGATTGACTGACACATCACAATATATATTCTCTCTATGTTTCTACATGTTTTTTGTGTGTTTTGTTTTGGAGTTTGTGTGTGTGTGTGTGTGTGTGTGTGTGTGTGTGTGTGTGTGTGCATGCACACACACACCACACCAATCCTGGGGCTTGAACTCAAGGCCTCAAACTCTCACTTGACATTTATGCACATGGGTGGCTCACTACCATTTGAACTTCACCTCCACTTCTGACATTTGTGGGTTAATTGTGCCCATTCTGTCTTCAGAACCGTGATCTCCAGTTCACAATCTCCAGAGTAGCTAGGATTATAGCTTTATGCTATAAGTTTATTGTGAAATCTTTTGATCAAAGAGCAAAAATTTCTATATCCTCCATCCAGAGCTCATTAACAAGACAAAGGACTCTGTGAAATCCCTGAAACTGATTTCAAGTTTCCTCCACTTAAAAATACATTATTACTCTGTATTTTACCTCAATCAGTTATTTAATACTAAATATGATAAATATATTTGAATGAACTCATATACATTTTTATCTTCAATAATCATTCTTATATTTCAACCTTTGTAAGACTCACTTTTCTCTGTCTTCTTTAGTATTTCTATTTAAAAAACCTATTGTCAGGGTGATGTATAAAGGGGTTACAGTTACATAAGTAAGGTAGTGAGTACATTTCTTATTGAACTTTTTACCCCCTCCCTCATTTTTCTCCCACTTTTCTGCCCCTCTACTCACTCCCCCGACCTTGTACTAATCATTTCCAGCATATTGTCTTGGAGTATTGCCGTTGTATTATTTCCTTCCTTGTCCTTTGTCTTATGCAGAGCTTCCATCTAAATCTCAACATTTGACATCTTTCTTCAAAGATAGATTTGTTGTTAGACACCCTAATTAGGTGTTTTTTTTTCTTGGTCTATTAATTTCTTTCTAGGGTTATTTTGGTTTCCACTATGGTTATGACGCATTGAATATTAGGGCTGGGATCTGAAATATCTCCCCAACTCTCAGATGCAGCAGGTATTTCTTTCAATGAAGTAGTGTTTGAAGATGAAAACGTTAGGCGGTGGAATGATTGTGATGACTCTGACTCCATCTCTGGATATTTTTTCATTGATAGTTTCATAAGTTAATGGGATATTAGAGTTGGGGTTCATAGAGCTGTATTAGAGAATTTTGGAGGTGATGGAGAATTTCAGAGGTGGTGGAGACTTTTCAAAGTGGTGATGTTTTCAAGAGAGACCTAGCCAGAGGAAATGCGTAAATGACAGACATACCTTTGAAGTGTAATCTTTTCTATTTTAGCAGATCTTGTCAGGTGTTTTGGTTACAGCAAAGGCAAACTACCCAATCCATTGTCTTTCCTAACCCTCACAGTCAATATTTTCTCCCTAATATGTTACAAAACCTTTGTCATAATTTGCCTACAATTTCTTTTATTTTATTTTATTTTATTTTATTTGAGAACATACTGAACAGAGGGGTTACAATTACATGGGCAGGATAATGCATACATTTCTTACCAAGCATTGCAGCCACCTCCTTTGTTTACCCTTCACTTCCCTTCCCAGCCTGCCCCCTCCCCCCCCACCCAATCATACCCCCCTTTCCCCCCCACACATACAATGTAAAGCTTGCTTTGACATGACATTTTGTACTTCTCATTGTTGCAACAGGTCCACCTGAATCCTTAAAGGACTTGTTTGTCCCCATCTCCTCCACATGTTATACTGATATCAAATATAGTGAAAGCGGGGGTTACACTGTGGGGGAGGGACATACAAAGCAACAAAGAAATAATCTTATAAATGCGTTAGAAACACATGCATGAAAGAAACGAAAACATTAAAATACATATTTAAGGGTTCGTTTTCCTAACATCACATTATCTGACCTTTTCCGCTTGACTCATACCTATACTAGATATTGCAAATAAGGGAAACCATGGGACCTATGTTTCTTTGGGCCTGGCTTACTTCACTTAATATAATTTTTTCCAAGCCTTTCCATTTCCTAACAAATGGGGAAATGTCATTCTTTCTGATGGAGGCATAGAATTCCATTGTGAATATATGCCACAATTTCTTGATCTATTCATCTACTGAGGGGCATCTGGGTTGGTTCCATATCGTAGCTATGGTAAATAATGCTGCAATAAACATAGTTGTGCTGGTAGCTTTAGTGTGGTCTTGTTTGTATACATTTGGGTAAATGCCCAAAAGTGGGATTGCTGGATCATAGGGGAGAAGTATGTGAACGCTTTTGAGGAACCTCCATACTGCTTTCCAAAGTGGTTGAACAAGTTTACATTCCCACCAACAATGAAGTAAGGTTCCTTTCTGTCCACATCCCCTCCAGCATCTGTTGTTGTTAGAGTTCTTGATTTTTGCTGTTCTAACTGGAGTGAGGTGATATCTCAATGTTGTTTTGATTTGCATTTCTTTTATGGCTAGGGATGTTGAACATTTCTTCATGTGTCTATTGGCCATCCTTCTTTCTTCTTCAGAGAAGCTTCTCTTTAAGTCTTTCGCCCACTTATTTATTGGGCAGTTGTTTGTTTGAGGATTTTTTGTTGGATGGTTTAATTTTTTGAGTTCCAGGTATATTTTAGATATGAGACCCTTGTCCGTTGTATGGCTAGTAAAGATCTTCTCCCAATCGGTGGGCTTTCTATTGATCTTGCTAGCTATGTCATTTGCCCTGCAGAATCTCTGCAAACTTTTGAAATCCCATTTGTCCAACCTTTCTTTGATTTGTTGTGTTTCCGGGTCTCTATTCAGAAAATTTCGGCCTGAGCCAAGGAGACCTAAGCTTTCTCCTATTCCATCCTATAAAGTTTTCAGAGTGTTTGCTTTGACTTCAAGGTCTTTGATTCATTTGGAGTTGATTCTGGTGCAGGGTGATATATAAGGATCTAGCTTTAGTTTTCTACATGTAGTTAACCAATTTTTTTTTATTTAATTTTATTTGAGAACATACTGAACAGAGGGGCTACAATTACATGGGCAGGATAATGCATACATTTCTTACCAAGCATTGCAGCCTCCTCCTTTGTTTACCTTTCACCTCCCTTCCCAGCCTCCCCCCTCCCCCCACCCAATTATACCCCCCTTCCCCCCCCACACCGACATTGTAAAGCTGGTTTTGACATGACATTTTGTACTTCTCATTGTTGAAACAGGTCAACCTGAATCCTTAAACGACTTGTTTTTCCCCATCTCCTCCACATGTTATACTGACATCAAATATAGTGAAAGCAGGGGTTACACTGTTGGGGAGGGACATACAAAGCAACAAAGAAATAATCTTATAAATGCGTTAGAAACACATGCATGAAAGAAACGAAAACATTAAAATACATATTTAAGGGTTCATATTCCTAACATCACATTATCTGACCTTTTCCGCTTGACTCATACCTATACTAGATATTGCAAATAAGGGAAACCATGGGACCTATGCTTCTTTGGGCCTGGCTTACTTCACTTAATATAATTTTTTCCAAACCTTTCCATTTCCTAACAAATGTGGAAATATCATTTTTTCTGATGTAGGCATAGAATTCCATTGTGTATATATACCACATTTTTTTGATCCATTCATCTACTGAGGGGCATCTGGGTTGGTTCCATATCTTAGCTATGGTAAATAATGCTGCAATAAACATAGTTGTGCTGGTAGCTTTAGTGTGGTCTTGTTTGTAAACATTTGGGTAAATGCCCAAAAGTGGGATTGCTGGATCATAGGGGAGATCTATGTGAAGTCTTTTGAGGAACCTCCATACTGCTTTCCAAAGTGGTTGACCAAGTTTACATTCCCACCAAAAATGAAGTAAGGTTCCTTTCTGTCCACATCCCCTCCAGCATCTGTTGTTGTTAGAGTTCTTGATTTTTGCTGTTCTAACTGGAGTGAAGTGATATCTCAATGTTGTTTTGATTTGCATTTCTTTTATGGCTAGCGATGTTGAACATTTCTTCATGTGTCTATTGGCCATCCTTCTTTCTTCTTCAGAGAAGCTTCTCTTTAAGGCTTTCGCCCACTTATTTATTGGGCAGTTGTTTCTTTGAGGATTTGTTGTTGGGTGGTTTAATTTTTTGAGTTCCAAGTATATTTTAGATATGAGACCCTTGTCCGTTGTATGGCTAGTAAAGATCTTCTCCCAATTGGTGGACTTTCTATTGATCTTGCCAGCTATGTCATTTGCCCTGCAGAAGCTCTGCAATCTTATGCAATCCCATTTGTCCAACCTTTCTTTGATTTGTTGTGCTTCCGGGTCTCTATTCAGAAAATTTCGACCTGAGCCAAGGAGACCTAGGGTTTCTCCTATTCTATCCTGTAATGTTTTCAGAGTGTCTGCTTTGAGTTCAAGGTCTTTGATCCATTTGGAATTGATTCTGGTGCAGGGTGATATATAAGGATCTAGCTTTAGTTTTCTACATGTAGTTAACCAATTTTGCCAGCACCATTTACTGAAGAGGCTGTCTTTCTTCCATTCTATTGTTTTAGATTCCTTATCAAAGATTAGATGGCTATAGGTCTGTAGGTTCATTTCTGGGTTTTCAATTCTATTCCATTGGTCCTGAGGTCTGTTCTTATGCCAATACCAAGCTGTTTTGATTACTATGGCTTTATAGTAGAGTTTGAAATTTGGTATTGATATTCCTCCAACAGTGTTCTTTCCATTGAGGAGCGTTTTTGCTATTCGGGGTCTTTTATTGTTCCATATGAATTTTTGGATTGCCTCTTCTATTTCCTTGAAGAATGAGGGTGGAATTTTGATAGGTATCGCGTTGAATTTGTAGATAGCCTTGGGAAGTATTGCCATTTTCACAATGTTAATCTTGCCAGTCCAGGAGCATGGGAGGTTTTGCCATTTTCTAAGTTCTGTGTTGATTTCCTATTTCAAGATTTTAAAATTTTCATCATAGAGGTCCTTCACTTCTTTGGTTAAGTTAATTCCTAGGTATTTTATTTTTTGTGGGGCTATTACAAATGGAGTTGCTTTCCTAATTTCAGCCACACTTTTCTCATTGTTGGCATATAGAAAAGCCATTGATTTTGGGGGGGTTAATTTTATAACCTGCTACTTTGCCAAAGTTTTGAATCAGCTTGAGTAATTTGAGAGTTGAGTCTATGGGATTCTTTAAATACAAGATCATGTCATCTGCAAAGAGGGAGAGTTTTATTTCTTCTTTCCCTATTTTGATCCACTTTTTGTCTGCATCTTGTCTTATTGCTGTAGCTAGGCATTCTAATACTAGATTGAAGAGAAGTGGAGAGAGTGGGCATCGTTGTCTTGTTCCTGAGTTAAGAGGACATGGCTTTAATTTTTCAACATTGAGTATAATGCTGGCTGTAGGTTTGTCATATACAGCCTTTATTGTATTGAGGAAGGTTCCATGGATTCCTAATTTTTCCAGATCCTTCATCATAAAGGGGTGTTGGATCTTGTCGAAAGTTTTTCTGCGTCTATTGAGATAACCATGTGGTTCTTATTCTTGCTCCTGTTCATGTGATGAATAATATTAATTGATTTGCATATATTGAACCAGCTTTGCATCCCTGAAATGAATCCTGTTTGATAGTGGTGTATGATTTTTTGGATGAATTGTTGAAGTCGATTGGCCAAAATTTTGTTGAGAAGTTTTGCATCAATGTTCATCAAAGAAATGGGTCTATAGTTCTCTTTCTTTGATGAGTCCCTGCCCGGTTTTTGGATGAGGGTTATGATGGCTTCATAGAATGTGTTCGATAGTGAGCTTTCTCTTTCAATTTCATTGAAGATTTGGAGGAGAATTGGTGTGAGCTGTGCTTTGAATGCCTTGTAAAATTCTGCTGTAAAACCATCTGGTCCTGGACTTCTCTTAGCTGAGAGGTCTCTTATTGCAGTTTCTATTTCAATGCTTGATATGGGCCTGTTAAGCTGGTTTAACTCATCGTGGTTTAGTTTTGGCATGTCAATATTTGCTAGGAAAAGGTCCATTTCTGTCACGTTCTCAAACTTATTAGCATAAAGGCTTGAGAAGTATTCCCTTATAATGTTCTGAATCTTGGTTGTTTCCGTGGTGATGTTTCCATTCTCATCTCTGAGTTTATTATTTGGGTGTGTTCTCTTATTTTTCTGATAAGATTTGCTAAGGGTATGTCAATTTTGTTAAGTTTTTCAAAGAACCAACTCTTTGTTTTGTTGATTCTTTCTGTAGATTTTTGGATTCTAATTCATTTAATTCTGATTTAATTTTGATTATTTCTTTCCGTCTACTGGATTGGGGTTTATCTTGCTGCTCTTTTTCAAGGAGGTTTAGATGTGTCATTAAATTGCTAGTTTCAGATCTCTCCAATTTGTTGATGTAGGAGCTCAGAGCTATAAACTTGCCTCTGAGTACTGCCTTTACTGTGTCCCAGAGGAGCTGGTAATTTGTGTGTTCATTTTTGTTGAATAGCATGAACATTTGAATTTCCTTTCTAATCTCTTCCATGACCCACTCATGATTCAGCAGTGTGTTGTTCAGCCTCCATGTGATACCGGACTTTCTTTGGTGGCTTTTGGTGTTGAGTTCTAATTTTATTCCCTTGTGGTCAGAGAGAATGCAAGGTATAACTTCAATGTTTCTGAATTTAGACAAGTTTGCTTTGTGGCCTAAAATGTGGTCTATTTTAGAAAATGTTCCATGTGCTGCTGAGAAGAACATGTATTCTGATGCTGCTGAGTGAAATGTTCGGTAAATGTCTGTTAAGTCAAGTTGATCTATGCAGCTGTTTAGATCTGCAGTTTCTCTGTTGAGTTTTTGCCGAGTTGATCTATCTAGTGGGGAGAGTGGTGTGTTAAAATCCCCAACAATTAATGTCTTTGGATCTATATGGAATTTGTGGCAAAGTAGTGTTTCTTTGATAAATTTGGGTGCTCCATTGTTTGGCGAATAGATATGTAGAATTGTAATAATCTCCTGAAGGAGAGATCCTTTAATTAGTATGTAGCGACCTTCTTTATCTCTTCTCACGAATTTTAATTTGAAGTCTATTTTATGTGATATTAGGATTGCAACTCCCGCCTGTTTATGAGGGCTGTTTGCTTGGTAGATTTTGTTCCAGCCTTTAACATTGAAAATGTGTTTGTTTTTACGGGCAAGATGTGACTCCTGCAGGCAGCAGATAGATGGGTCTTGTTTTTTAATCCAACTAGAGAGTCTATGTCGCTTAATTGGAGTGTTAAGTCCGTTAACATCAAGAGATAGGACTTACAGGTATTTGGGAGTTCCTGCCATGTTATATACCTTCTTGGGGGCTGCGAAAACTGGTTTCTTCCTATGGTTCTTGGATTCTCAGTTTGGGTGCAGTTTGTTGGCCTTTATTGTGTTCTTGTTGGCTTTCTATGTGTAGGACATCTTTAAGAATCTTTTGTAGGGCTGGTTTGGTGGAGATGTATTGTTTCAATTTTTCTTTGCTATGAAAGGTTTTTATTTGGCCTTCAGTTATGAAGGAGAGTTTAGCTGGGTACAGTATTCTGGGTTGATAGTTGTTTTTTTTAGGGCATGGCATACATCATTCCAGGCTCTTCTTGCTTTGATTGTCTCTGCTGAGAACTCTGAGGTGATTCTAATTGGTTTCCCTTTATAGGTGATTCCCCTTTTCTCCCTGACAGCTTTAAGGATCTTTTCCTTGTTCTGAGTTGATCCTGTGTGGATTATAATGTGATGGTGGGATGTCCTATTCTGATCTGGTCTATTTGGGGTTCTAAAGGCTTCTTGTATCTGAATAGGCCTATCTTTTTGCATGTTTGGGAAGTTCTCTGCTAGGATCCTGTTAAACAAATTTCCTAGACCATTAACTTCTGTTTCTAGGTGCTCCTCTACACATATTATCCTTAAGTTAGGACTTCTGATGGTGTCTTCCAGGTGTTGAATAGATCTATCATATTTCTTGGACTTTTCTTGGATGGTTGTATGTTCTTTCTCTATAATATCTAGGCTGTCTTCAATCCCTGAGATTCGATCTTCTGCATGGTCTAACCTGCTGTCAAGACTCTCTACTTTGTTTTTTATCTCTTTTCCTTCTAATTGGTCAGCTTTGATGGCTTCAAGTTCTTTGTTGAAGCTCTGGTTTAGGTCTTGTATGAATCTCTTTACTTCCTTAATTTGGTGTTCAGTGTTTGTCCTCAAATCACTTAGTTGATTGGATATGGTTTCTTTGGACTCCCATTCCTTCTGTTGGGTTCCATTCAGCTTTCCCTTTGTGGTCTCCCTGACTTCCTTCAGCTCCTTGTTAATGGATTCTATGGATGCCTTTACTGATCTTTATGTGTTCTCTACCTGGTCTCTCAATTCCTGTATTACTCTTTGTTTAGCTTCCTCACGTTCGTGGGATTCCTGCAGTTCTCTTTGAGTGTTCTCAGCTTGCTCACGCCATTCCTCCCTTTCCCTTTGAGTATTCTCAAGTTGTTCACGCAAATCCTGTATCAGTTTTTGAGTAGCTTCCTCACGCTTATGATATTCCTGTATAAACTTCTGGGATGCCTCCTCTCTCTCCCTGTCACGCTCATACAGAGTCATTTGTAAGTTTTCAAACTTCTCATTTATCATGTTTGCCACCAGTGTTTGTAGAGCTATTTGGGAACTCTCCTCTGGATTGTTCATTATCTGATCTGACCCCTGATTATCAAGATTGGGAATTGAGATACCCGAATTTGCCATTTTTCTTGTGTTTTTCCGGCTTATTCTGGCATTTGAGATGAAGATAGCACCAGTTTTGTGCTAGAACACTATCTTAAGGCAACCATCAACACCACTTCCAGCTTTTTGGGGTGTTTAATTGGAGATAAAGAGTTCTCACGGGCTTTGCTGCAAAGTGGCATCCAATTGCATCCTCAGATTTCAGTCTCCTGAAGGGAGAGGATGACAGGAATCGAAAAGTTTGTTTGGCTGGGTGCCAATAGCTCATGGCTCTCATCCCAGCTACTCAGGAGGTGAGATCTGAGGATCACGGGTCAAAGCCAGCCTGGTCAGGAAAGACCCTGACACTCTTACCCAAAGGAAAGGCTAGAAAACCAGAAGCTGTGGTGTGGCTCAAGCAATTGAGTGCTTGCCTTAAGCTGAAGAGCTCAGGGACAGCACCCAGGCCCAGAGTTCAAGTCCCACAACATAAAAAAAAAGAAAGTAAGACATCTTTGCCTTCAAATGGTGGTGGAGGTGTGGGGTTGTGGGGAGGATGCTGTGTTTGGGAGACTAAGTGCTGGCCTCACTGTACAGATATTTGTAAGAATTCCCCATGTTTGCCCCAGTTTAAAGCCACAGCTTCAAGAGGACATGTCCTGTGACAGGCAGGGAGTGGGCGAAGGGGTGCAGGTGTGAGATTGTTGTGTCTTTATTTTCTCCTTTGAAGGATAGATTTGGATGCTGGGTATCAAAATCTGAAGTGAAGGGTTGCAAAAAGTTTGGGGCCTGACGATATGGATTTCCTCTCTGTATATGAAGGTGGCTGAAGCCGGAAGCCACCCGTAGCTCACAACTCTCATCCTAGCTACTCAGAAGGCTGAGATGTGAGGACCGTGGTTACAAGTCAGCTTGGGCAGAAGAGTCTGTGAGAATTGATGATAGACCACTAGAGAACAGGAAGTGTTGCTTTGGGTCCAGTGGGAAATTGCTCACCTTCAGCTGAATTGCTGAGGGACAGCACCTTGGCCCAGAGTTCAAACCCCTTGACCAACAACAAATAAAGAGGTGACTAAGTATTCCACTTAACAGTGTGTATGATAGGACATGCGATGCTGGTCTATGATACATTCCAGATATGTGTGAGGCTCAACGTTTTGTCTACAGTGGGTCTGATGTCAGTCCTGCCATCTTTTAAGGGGTGGGATCTGATCCTGATTGAGGGAGTTCATGTTTCTGTTCTTAGGGACTGCTGAATCCTTGGAATATCCTCTGTGTGTGTGTGTGTGTGTGTGTGTGTGTGTGTGTGTGTGTGTGTGTGTGTGTGTGTGTGTGTGTGTCTGTCTGTCTGTCTGTCTGTCTGTCTGTCTGTCACTCTGACTGTCTGTGTCTGTTTCTGTGTGTGTTTGGAGGTACAAGAACTGGGCCTTGAACTCAAGTCCTAGGTGCTGTCCCTCAAAGTAACAGCTCTGACAATTGAACCACAGCTCCACCTGTGACTATTTGGTGTTTCAGTGTAGACAGGAGCCTCACAAACTTTCCTGTGTGGCTGGATTTGTACAGTGATCCTTAGATCTCAGCCTCCTGAATAACTAGGATGACAGACAGGAGCCACCCGTGATGGCTCTGTGTGTGCGTGTTGTGTGTGTGTGTGTGTGTGTGTGTGTGTGTGTGTGTGTGTGTGTGTAGAAGTTGGTTGTTACAAGGAGTTACCCTTTGGTAACTTCTAACCGCTGTCTATGGGGGGGGTGCATGGACTTTGTGGCTGAAGTCTGGGGGCCTGGAAGGCTGAGACATTTGAAGGGGACTCAGTACCTTTAAATTATAAGAGCAAGGGATCTTTGTGACCTTGGAACTGTCTACTCCCTTGGGCCTGGTTGGTGGCAGAGGGAGCACCGGAGGACCTGGGGTGGGGTCCTTATGGGTTGGCTCCCCATGTGGACAGAGTGCATGATCAGCACTTAAGGTTGTGAGCCCTGTTATTATGGACCTTTTTGGCATGGTTCAGACTCTGGGTCATCTCATCATATCATCTGATGGGCAAGGCCAACCCTACTTTAAATCTTGACCTGTGATCTTCAGATCTCAGCATCCAGAGTAGGTAGGATTATAGGCATGAGCCTCTGGCACCGGGTCTCAGATTCTTTTTGGTATATTAGTGTTTGAACTCAAGAGCTTAGGCTTTCCAGTCCGGTCTTCTTCCAAGGGAGCCAAACCTTTCTCTCTTGTGCATTTCTGAGATAGAGACTTCATATATTCTCAGGCTTGGCTGGATCATGGTCCTCCTGTGACAGGCATGTGCCACCATGTCTGGTCTTCTGTAGTTGGGATGGTAGATATGTATCACCATGCTCAGTCATCGGTTTAGATGACTGCCCCAAACTCTTAGTCCACAGCAGCCGATTTTTGACCACAGTTTTTTGAAGCTCGGGGTTCTGCTTGGAACCATTGGTCCTCAGTATCCTCACAGGACAGTTGTGAAGAAACAAGGGATCAAAACAAGGGGAACCCTGGGGCAGGTCCAGGTATAGAGGGAACGGTCATCAGATAAGTTTCATGGCAATTCTATGAGCATATAGTAAGAAGATACCTGGAAAGGACTAAGAAGGGGCCTGTTATTTATCATGCCACAGGTATGGGATTATGAAACAAAACATGGCTCTCTTTAATCCTTACCCTATCCCCATGAGGAAGGGGATACTTCACTGTTCAGCTTTGCAGCTGGGGAAAACGAGACATGGAAAAGCTGGGTGACCTACTCATGACCCCCAGGTGACAGGAAGCTTGGCCTGACTTCTCTGCCATGCTCCCTAGGACAATGGGTGCTATTCAGTCCATTTCTTGGGGTGGGAAGTCCACTTATTGTCAGTCGTGAGGCTTGACCTCTGGGCCTGGGCAATGTCCACAAGCTACTGAGATGAAATTTAGGGCTCTACCACTTGAGCCATATCTCCACTTCTGGTTTTCTGGTGGTTCTTTGGAGATAAGCATCTCAAAGACGTTCCTGCCTGGGCTGGCTATGAACCATGATCCTCATATCTCAATGTGTAGTTACCATTGTAGGCCTGTGTCATTGGCAGCCGACTTAAGTGTAATTCTCTCTCTCTCTATCTCTCTCTCTTTCTGTCTCTGTCATTGTCTCTCTCTCTGGAGGTAGGCTGTGTGTCAGGATCATTCTCGCTTGGACAGTGGAACTAGCTCTCTTAGGTAAGCCCCTCTGTGCCCAGAGAAGACTGTAATGGTTACTCATTGTCAGTCTGTCTGGTGAGTCCTTTTCCACTACCCTCATCTAAGACCGTTAAAGGAAAGTGGATAAGGAGGCATTACATTGTCCAACTGCACAGCCCTGTCCCGAGTCTCTGATCCTCACTGCCACCTATGTGGCCAGACCCTGATTATAAGAAACTCAATTCACTCTATGTCTTCTTCTTGTTGCTGCAGTGTGTTGTTTCAGGGAGTGGAGGCAGTGTGCAGAGGAAAGACCCCAGATCCGACACCTCCTGGGGGACATTTGTTCTGTGACAGCGCAAAGTCATTGCTATGGATAAGGAGGAAGTCGGCATCAGACTTAGCCAGAACAATGCTCAAAGGTAGGTAGGCTATTGAAGTATCAAACCCATGCATGTCTACTTCCCACTCACAAAAATAAGGATGCAGTGCAGGTAGCCCAGAACTGGCCCTAGGAGACTATAAATGGATGGTGGCGGTCAGGTGCCAGTGGTTCTCGCCTGTCATCCTGGCTATTTGGGAGGCTGAGTTCTGATGGTCGTGACTCAGAGACAGCCTAGCTAGGCAGGAGAGTCTGTGAGATTCTTATCTCCCATAAACTACCCCCCCCCGAAAAATGCCAGTTGTGGTGCTGTGGCTCAAGTTATAGAGCCTCAGCCTTAAGTAAAAGAAGCTCAGGGATGACACCGAATCCCTGAGTCCATAACCTGGGACACAAACAAAATAAAATAAATGAATCGTGGGCACTTGTTATCTTATTACATAAAAGGATGGATACATTCTTCTCTCCGGTACTTGTAGCCAAAGGTAAGGACTTCCGTTGATGTTCCTTTAAACCTCTCCTTCTCTCTATTATCTCTCCTGCCTTCAGTTGCAGGATAGAATTCAGATCATCCCACTTGATGTGACCTTAATTACCCTCCCCTACCCGACTTTCTTGGGGTGGGGATCCTGGATGTACTCACCTCTGGGTGAAAGAAGCAACAGAGAGATGGGGGTAGGTATCCCTGAAACTCATACACACACACACACACACACACACACACACACACACACACACACACACACACACAAAACAGACACTCACTCACCTAGGCCAACTCTGACTAGCCTTTATCTCCTTGGGTTAACTGACCTAGGAGAGGAACTTGATCCCCTATAAATGACTATTTTAACTAGAGCTTGCTAGTTGACATGAGAAAAAGAGAAGCCCAAAGGAAAGGTTTTGAAGCCTGTCTGGCTCAGGCTCACACTTGACATCCTGGTTCCTTGGTAGGCAGGAATCTGAGGATCAAAGATCAAAGCCAGTCATAAGCTGGAAAGCCGATAAGACTCTTCTCTGCATGGAACCACCAAAAATCCAGACGTGGAGCCGTGGCTCAAGTGGTAGAGTAGTAGCCTTGAGCATGAAAACTCAGAGAGACAGCTCCCAGATCCTCCGTTCAAATAACACAAGAAATGGCCCCATTTGTTGCCCCCAGACTGCCTGGGCCTCAAGTGCCCTCTCACAGGGTGTGATACTGCACTGGTCCCTGGGTAGTGTATCAGAGCCTTCAGAAATTGGGTGGTGAAAGCCAGGCCTTCTCCTTTGTGTGCTTTTAAACACACAAGTTGGAGGCAGAGCATGACAAGGCCAACAGTCTGCAGAGCGAAGAAGATCCCCCTCTGCCAGGGTGATTGGAGTGAGCTTCTTAAAGGCAGCACTTGAAAGGGGGTCTTGCTTAAGAAGGAGGATGTGACAGGAAGCACAGATAGATAAGATGCCATAGATAAAAGACAACATAGCAGAGCATGTTCTTTTCCAGACAAGGCTGCTGGTTAGATACTCGGTAAAGATATGCAAGACTGTCCCAAGATAGGCCCAAGGGGTCACAGAAGAACTGCTATCCAATGTTGGGATTGTGTCTTAGCAGTAGTGGGCTCACCTAGCACACAGGAAATCCTGGGTTCGATTCCTAGGTCCCACATACGCAGAAAAATCCAGAAGTGGTACTGTGGCACAGGTGGAAGAGTGCTCAAATCAAGCAAAAGAAGGTCAGGCAGAGCGCCTGTACCCTGAGTTCAAGGCCCAGCACTGTCAAGGTAAAACTTCACTCCAAAGGACCTGGGTGACAGGTGGATGGTGTGCCCTGTAGCACTTAGTAGATCCATCCATGCTTTGTGTCTCCTTCTTTGACAGAGGGCATCTGGACACTCTTCCTGCCCTGGGCACTCCTGGACCCGGTTATCAGCAACCCTCCCAACGTCTTCCACTGGGACATGGAGCAGCTGGCCACAGAAATTCTGTTACCAGTTGGGTGTGGCGGGGCAATACAGGGCAGGCCTAAGAAGTCCTGGTTGGTCTGATATGCCCCTGACAACCAAGCCATCCATAGAAAGTGGAGGGGAGCTTAGAAAGGAGTAGTGACGTGAAGGGGGCCTTTTAATGGCCATGGCCCTCCCCAGATTCTGAGCCTCCCTTTGCTGTCCCTGAGGGAGGTAGAGGAGGGTCTAGGGGTGTAGTGTCTAGTGGAAGACTAGTTGGAAATTGTAAAGAATGAGATACCATAGGCCATGTGCTGATGGCTCACGCCTGTCATCCTGGCTACTCGGGAGGCTGAGATCCAGAGGGTCTTGTTTCCCAGCACAAGGAGGAAATTCCGATGAGAGTCTCATCTCCAATCTCCAACCAGAAGTGGTGCCATGGCTCAAGTGGTAGTGCACTGACCTTGAGCAAAATTCAACATCAGGGAGAGTACCCAAGCCCTGAGTTCAATCCCCTCATCCAAAAAAACAAGAACGAAAGACACCCCTTGCTTGCCAGAGATGGTGAAGGAGTGGGGTTGCTGTGGTTGGGACACCAGGTTCTGGCATCAGTGTACAGCCATTTCTAAGAACTCCCCATTTTGGCCAAGTGTGAAGTTACAACAGGCTGGGCGTGTACAGTGGTTGTGGCCTATCGTAGTCAGGGAGTGAGAGAATGGGAGCAGGGTTGGAGGGTAGTGTCGATTATATTCTCCCCAACCAAGGAAAAATAGCTTTGGATATTGGTGTCAAAGTCTGAAAGTGAAGGGTTGCATGTGCTTTGTGGCCTGACAAGTTGGGTTTCCCCTGGTTGTAAGAAGGTGGCTGAAACCGGGCACTGCCAGTGTCTCACAACTCTCATTCTAGCTACTCATGAGGCTGAGATCTGAGGATCACGGTTCAAAGCCAGCTTGGGAAGGAAAGTCTTATAGACTTTAACTCAAGGGAAGCAACAGAAAACTGGAAGTGGTGCTGTGGCTCCAGTGGTAGAGCACACACCTTCAGCTGAAGACCTGAGGGATAGCATGCAGGTCCAAAGTTCAAACCCCATGACCGCCAACCAAAATAATGTGGCTGAGTTTTCTTCATAGTGGTGTGTACAGTAGGAAATGCCATGCTGTTTTTGAGCCATTCCAGATGTGTGAGAGGCTCTGAGTTTTGTCAACATTTGGTCTGAGGGTGGTAGTGCCATCTTCTTGGAGTTTGGGATGTTCAGTTGCTCAGGGACTGCTGACACCTTGGGCTACCAGTGTGTGTGTGTATGTGTGTGTGTGTGTGTGTGTTTGTGTGTGTGTGTGTGTGTGTGTGTGTGTGTATTTTTCCCTCATCATTCTCTGCCCACTTCCTGGGTGCTTGTCTGCCTCTTCCTGACCTTGGATGGTGCCCTTCCTCAATAGTAACCTTGTCTTCAGTCCCCTATCATGGTCTTCAATGAGTACTAAATTGCCAGAGACCTGCATATTCCAGCTTTTCCTTGGGACCCAAGTCTGGCTGTCCATATCTTTGTCCTCATCCAGGGGATTCTGGTTCCTCAGGGCTGGCTGGTATATGTGCTCTCCAGACTCTTGGAGCCAGGGTCAGTCATACTGTGTGCTGTCTTTTTCTCAGCTAGGCTACTGGCTGCATGTCCCACTCCCAGCAGGCTGGTAGAGGTGTGGTGGAAGGGTGGTTGCCAGTGGCTCTGGCCAACTCGACCTTGATAGCTGACTGAAGGCTTCTCAAACAAGGATAATCTGGGGCTACATGAGAGGTGAGGCTAAGGTGGCTTGGATGTATTGTTCGATGTCTAGGAAAGGTCAAAATACCTTACGTAGGCAAATCTATTTTCTGGCCCCAACTGGGCCTCTCGGGTACTCCTAGACAATTTTGGATTCCCAGAATACAGATGCATATACTTTAGATTCCAGGGCCAGGGAACTGGGGGATGAGAGATTGGTATGGCCAGTACCTCAAGGTTTTGAGGCATTAATTTCGACCTGTATGAACTGAGCTACAATTGGGGGCAGTCCTGAGTCATAGTTACAGTAAACTCTCAAAGCAGATCAAGTGGTTTCTCCCTAAGTCCTTCTTGGGCTGAGGGGTTTGGGCCATGGCAGTAAGTTCCATGGAACCTGGCCCTGGATGTCAACATGGAGCTACAGGATTAAGGGAAGTACAATAGGGTTGCTCCTTGGTAGTCGGCCCATGATTGCAGACCTTCATCTGCCCCCCTTCCCAAAGCACTGGTGAGGAAAGTAGGGGAGCGAGCCCTGAGACTCCTGGGATAGTGACTGCTACAAGTAGCAGTCAGTTGGCTGTGCATTCCTGAGCCTACAATACTTTCATGAACCCAACTCAACACCTGCCCAAAGTCTGACTAACAAATTTGCACTCTTGTGATACTCGTATGACTGGGCATTATCTGGTGTGACATCTTGTAGCTCCTGCCCCTCCTGGGCCAGAACTGTGGTCTGAGAAAGTAATTTACTGCTCTGATGCACATTGCACCCATGACAGATGCCATTCTGATGATCTTCATGCCTCAAGGCTCAATACTTCTCTGGTAGTGTGGCCTGCTCTGTAGGCAATGGCCTAGAAAGAGGCTGCTACCAAGACTTATAGGACACCTAGACATTAGGGGACCTTCAGGGGCCCACTAGAAAGAACTCTGCCTAGAGCTAAAGAGTAAGGTCTAAGCAGGCCAGGTGTTGGTCATGGGGCTTGAACTCTGGGACTGGGCGCTGTCCTCCAGCTCTTCACCTTACCACTTGAGCCACAGAGCAACTTCCGATTTTCTGTAGGTTTCTTGGACATCAGAGTCTCCCAGACATTCCTGCCTGGGCTCGCTTTCAAACATGATCCTCACATCTCAGCCTCCTGAGAAGCTAGGAGGACAGGCGTGAGCCACCTCTGCCTGGATGATCTGGCCTTACACCACAGTGGACTAGGAGCTCCTGAAATCTTTTCTTTAATTTTCCTGTGCTAGTATTGGGGCTTGAACTCAGGGTCTGGGCTCTGGTATCTAAACTTTTTCCTTCAAGGTTACCACTTTAGCATTTGAGCCACAGCTCCTGTTCTGGATTTTGGTAGATAATCAGCAAGAAGAGTATCATTAACTTTCCTCTCCTGAACAGGCTTGACCCTCAATCTCTATCTTAGTCTCCTGAATAGCTAGGATTTACAGGGGTTGAGCCACTGGTGGCATTGGGCTAGAAGCTTTTCTTTCTTTTTTTTTGGGTCCAGTCGTGGGCCTGAACTCTGGGCCTGGGCGCTGTCCCTCAGCTCTTCAGCTCAAGGCTAGCACTCTACCATTTGAGCCACAGTGCCACTTCCAGCTTTTTTCTTTTTGCTTATGTGGTGCTGAGGAATCGAACCCAGGGCCTCATGCATGCAAGGCAAGCACTCTACCACTGAGCCACCTTCCCTGGGCTAGAAGCTTTTCTAAAGCAAGAGTTCTTCCCTGCATTTGCCCTGACTCTTCCATGCAAAGGAGGCCTAAGGGTCAGGAGCTATAAAAACAGGTTTCCAACCACAGGAAATGTCTTTGGGTCCCTGGCGAAAAGCCAAGTTAATCTTCCCCCTGGGCGCCATTCTGGAACCCCACCCTCTGCCCTGTGATTCAAGTCAACATTGACCCAGCCTTGAATTTCCTACTAGACTTTTCTGAAGCCATAGAACCTTCATACCACTCAGACCACCTGCTCTACAGCACATCTCAGGACCTTTGCCCATGCTATACCTTCTGTCTGAGGCTCTCTGTCTTGTACCCACATATTAGAACTACTGTGGAATTTTGGCACTGGCTATATCACTTCCTGGAGCAAATCTTTCCTTCCCTTCTACAGTTGGGATCTTCAGATCTCTTCCTCTTGAGTAGATTACAGGGGTGAGCCACCAGCACCTGCCCTCTAACCTACTTCTTATCTATAACCTTGGCCCTCCTCTGAGTCCCAGAAGAATATGTCTCACCAGGCTCATTTTTTTTTTTTTGCCCATCTTGGGTTTGAACTCAAACCTCACATGTAGGAGAGACTCTAAACATGTGAAGACTGGGACAAATGCTTCCATTTATTACATTTGTATAGAAATATTTTTCCCATTGCAGGGCCTTCATTCAGGCCCTGGGAACATTTTCCTGATTTTCTTTTCCTCAAGGACAATGAGCTTCGCCTTCACCCATGGTGCAAAACAGTTACTTAGATGGTGAGTTCAAAAACTAGCAATGGCAGAAATACTGGCCCCAGTTCCAAGACAGTGACTTAATTTTTTTGATGGAAGCAGTTATGTTTATTCTGTTCCATACTGAACATTTAAAAAAAGCAGTGTAGAGTTTTTTACAGCTATTCAAACATCCTTCCCTTACCTGCAAAGTGCTTCTCTAAGAACTACATTGTTTCTCTTTTTTGTATGTTTTTTTTTTTGTAAAAATATTCTACAGAGGGGTTACACTTCCAGGAGCAAGGTAATGAGAATAATTCCTATTGAGCATTGTTTACTCCTCCTGTGTTTTTCCCCTACCATCCTTCCCTCCCATCTCCACAACTATCTCCGCTTGCCGAGGTCAGTGTTGTAGTTTTTCATTTTTGGTTGGCATGGGGTTTGAACGCAAGTAATGACAACTCTTCACTCTCATTGCTACAGATTTACCAAGACCCTGAGTTCAAATCCCTGGCTAGAAAAAAAAACTGGAAGAAATTCCAAACCAGGGAGCTTTATCTTTTTAATGTAGTGAAATTATATATATATATATATATATATATATATATATATATATATATATATATATATATACATACATACATACATACATACATACATACATACATACATACATATATTGTTTTTTTGGACAAGCATGGGGTTTGAACACAGATCGTGGAAATTCTACTTCAGCTTGGATCTCCCTTGGCTGGGGTGCAGTCTCTGGACCCATAGCCAATACTTGGATCCTGGGCCCAGAGGGCTTTCAGGAAGAAACACAATTTGGAAAGCACAAAAATTGGTGAGCTGCAGAGAGCTGGGGTTTTACGATATTTTCCTTTGGACAGTGACCATCCTGGGTCCAAATGACAAAGCTGCAATGTGGACCTGACCTGCCATTTCTGGTGGCTGGTGAGCTATCAGTGAAGCCATAGACCAACCTGTCAACATAGGCCCTGGGTTCAAATCGCAGTCTTGACATCAATCGCTGGAGATCACAAGAGACTCATTCCTATGCATAGGAATACTGATTGAAAGAGTAGTTTAAACATCGGTCTAAGCTAAAATTGGATGCAATAATCCTGGAATGCTGAATGAGCTTAATTATTAGTTTATTAAGCATGAAAAGAATAATATTCCTTCAATGGCAGTATAATAAATACTTAAGAGTTGGTAGGAACATAGTAGGTGTCATTCTATCATAGAGAGATGATTGTAGAACTCTTTATCAATATATATATATATATATATATATATATATATATATATATATATGTATTCCTTCATCTGTCTATCCATGTATCGCTGTTTTGGCCAAACCTGGGGGTCAATCTCTGAGCCTGGGAACCACCTGACATCTTCATTGGCTAGAGGCTGCCATGTTCAAACTCACCCAATCATAAATTGGGTCAATCTCTGAGCCTGGGAACCACCTGACATCTTCATTGGCTAGAGGCTGCCATGTTCAAACTCACCCAATCATAAATTGGGCCTGCTAGGCACAAAGCTCAGATCCTGGCACTGCCAGGCATGATGGAGAACACATCTAACATCTAGATGTTGTGTGATAGGATGTAAACAATGTAATAAATGGTATAGGTGTTATCAGAGTCAATAAAATAAATTCTAAATAAATGAATGACACAATAAATAAAATAAATAACCATAGCAAAAACAATATGACCTGACCATCTGTATGGAAGTATAAATCCTATCTTTAACATATATATAAGGATGGCTGGGAAGTTGGCTCAGTGGTAGAGCCCTTGCCTTGCATGCATGAGGCCGTGGGCTGGATTCCTCAGCAGCACATAAGCAGAAAAAAAGCTGGCAGTGGCGCTGTGGCTCAAGAGGTACAGCACTAGCCTTGAGATGAATATCTGAGGGACAACACCCTGACCCAGTGTTCAGGCTTATGAGTGGACCCCCCCCAAAAAAAAGAACAAAAGAAAAGAAAAGTATATAACGAATATCTTTTCCAGGCCAGAGGCATGAATTCAGTCCCCCTATGCCGAGGGAATGCCTGGAGATCCTGAGATACTCGTTTCTGGACCTGGGATGAGTCATGGAATGTGATCTATCTCATCCTTGAATGAGTATTTCGTGCATGATGCAAGTAGGAAATTATAGGCAAGACTCATGGGGTATCGATTATTTGTAAAGAAGTTGATGAAGCATGACAATAATCATCACAGTCATGAAATGGAGGCATCAGGAAATATCCAAGAATTGGTAATCACACAGATTGGATTCTACCACAGGTTACCAACTCTCCTAATCTATACAAATATGTACTTATTTGCATAGTACCTTCAGCTTATGAATGGATGACTGTTGTGCTCCCCACTGTTCCCTCAGGGGCAGGGGCTCAATCGCAGGTCCCAAAGGCTGGTGTGCTCATGTGGACCCATTCGCCACTTGGTCCTGCTAGGTCCCGAGTTCAGATTCCCCGCCCTGCCAAAAGATTCATCTTGATGTCAGAAGTCACTCGTTGCACTTATTTTCTTTCCTGTGAAAGTCCTGTATCTCAGCGAGGATGGAGAATGCACGGCCTACCCTGTGGCCATGGGAATAAGTTGTTATTCATGTCAGCCCAGTTATACCTGTCATCATATACTCCAGAAAATACACAACACTCCCATGAATAGCATACAAAATAAAGATGTGAATGTACATCCCATGTTTCAATGATCATTGAGGAATATTTTGGCCTCCCTGGGGCTTGATCATAGTTCCTGGAAAAGGCCCAGCTCTTTAGTGGCTCACATTCTGGTGTGATCACGTGGACCCATTGGGTGGTTGGTTGGGCCTCCTAGGCTCAAAGTTCGAATCCCAGCACTGCCAAAAATTCACCCTGATGTGAGAAGCCAGACGTTGCACCTGTTTTCCTGTACTGTGCAAGTTCTGGGTCTCAGCTAGGAAGGAGAATGTATATGGGACTCTATACTCATGGGAATAGATTGTCATCCAGTTCACCACAGTTGTATCTGTCATACTATACTCAAGGAAATACATAATACATCAACGAATAAGACACAAAACAAAGAGAATGACTACTCCAAAAGCAAGAGGCCTCCCACTCATGTTTGGAAATATATATTCACTCTTTAATTATGAATTTATGACTATATTGGCCTCCACCTGGGTTCCATCTCAGGTCCCAGGAATGGCCTAGTTCCTTAGTGGCTCAAAGCCTGGTATGCTCACCATGACCCATTCACCAATTGGGCCTGTTAGGCTTTGAGTTGAAATTTCAGCACTACCAAAAGATTCATTCTGATGTGAGAAGGCTATGGTGGCACATGTTTTCCTGTCCTGTGAATACCCTGGGTCTCATCGAGGATCGAGAATGCTATATTGGCAACTCTTACCATGGGAATAAGTTGTCATCCATGTCAGCACTGTTATATCTGTCACCATATGCAATAAAATACACAATACCTCCATGAATAATACACAAAATAGAATGAATAATACATTAAATGCAAGATGCATACCACACCTGTAGGTAAAGAGAAATCCTACTTTTAAAAAAGGATGGCTTGTTATTTTGTTCAGTGCTGGGGCTTCAAATCAGGCCCTGCACAAGGCCTGACATTCTAGTCTTCAAAGATGGTGAGCTTCCTCTTCCCCGACAGTGCAACAGAGTTACCCAGACCTGAGCTCAAATCCCAGCACTGACAAAAGATTCATCCTGATATCAGAAGCCAGTTGTTGTGCCTTTTATCCTCTCCTGTGAGAGTCCTGGGTCTCAAATACGATGGAGAATGCATAGACAACCCTGTAACCATGGGAACAGGTTGTCATCCATGTCAGGACAGTTATACCTGTCACCATACTTATTAAAATACACAATACCTCCATGAATTAGAGACAAACTAAGGAAAATAATTGCACTTAACACAAGATGCTGTCCACACATGTATGTCAATATAGATCCTATGTTTAAATTATGAATTTCTGACTATAGTAGACCACCCTGGGGATCAATGTCAGATTCTGGGATTGGCCACACTCCTTAGTTGCTCACAGGTTTGTATGATCACCTTGACTGATTGGCCAATTGGTTTTGCTCTCCCCAGAGTTCAGATCCCAGCACTACCAACAAGTGGATCGTGGAGTAAGAAGGAGAGTGTGAAACTTAATTTCCTTTTCTCTGAGAATCCTGGAAGTCAGGCATGATGGAGAACATTTCTACAGATCTAGATGTTCTGTGATAGGTTGTCATCAATGTAATAAACAGAATGGGTTTCATCATAGTAAAATCAATGGTAAATAAATGAATAAAACAAAAGATGCAAGGAACACACGAAACATGTATGTAAGTACATGGGTAAGTATAAATCCTATCTTTACAATACATATAAATAGTATTTTTTCCAGGGCTGGGTCTTGAATTCAGGACTAGTGAACAGGCCTGACATTTTTATCTTCATGTAAGGTGACTTTCCTTGCCGTTTATCCACATTGCCGCAGATTTACCCAGATCCTGAGTTCAAATCCAAAGCCTGTAAGAATAAACTGTATGAATTGCAAGCCAGGGAGCTATTTTTTTTCTCAGCATGAGGCTTAAACTCAGGTCATGGCAAGTCCACCTCAGCTTCGATCATACTAGGATGTGGTGAAGCCACTGGACACGCAGGTGCTCCTGTGATCCTAGAACCCCAGGTCTTACAAGAAAAACAATGCACAGAAAAAATGTGGCCTTTTATGTTTTCTTCCTTTGCAGTGACACTTCTGGGTCTGAATGACACTGTTGCAAAGGGTACTTCACCTTGCACTGCTGAAGGCTGACAGACTATCAGGGAACCTTTATCCACGTGGCAACATAGGCCCTCATTTCGAATCTCCGTCCTGACACCAACCAATGGCAGGTGATACTAAGAAACTGGCTCCCATCCAAAGGAACAACATTGGAATTTTGTCAATGTCACAGTTGAATGAGTTCATCGTGCATGATGATCCTATAAAATTAAAAAGCATCATTTCAGAAGTCTGGTTGATTTTATTTAGTATTTATGAAGCATTAAAAAATATTATTATTTATAGGAACACAATAATTTCAGGATAGTGAGTGCTTTCTTTAATAGTTTAAGGATTTTAACAATAACATTAATTACATGGATGTATAATGAATACTAGGGATTTGGAAGGAATACAGTCTATATAACTGAATAATGTATAGACATCTCTGGAATTCTATTTAGATATATATTTATTAGCATACTGCCATCTGCATGTTAATCTGTTTTTAGTTTGTTAAAACCTGGGGCTTGTTCTCAAGTCTTTGGAATAACCTGTCAGCTCAAATTGCCCCAGTATGGACTATTGACACTCAGCAATTCTGCTTGCTTCACAGGATTCTGGCCACACCCCCATTCTTTCTTGTATCTTTCTGACCAATGGGATACAAGAATGCTGGC